>NC_083432.1:50959034-51300353 GCF_020745735.1 Hemiscyllium ocellatum | reverse complement strand
TCAATGAATATAGGGTTGAGGGGTCATATTGCAGGACATTGGTTAGACCACTTTTCAAATATTGTATGTTTCTGGTTTCCCCGCTTATAGGAAAGATGTTGTGAAACTTGAAAGGATTCAGAAAAGATTTAAGGATGTTGCCAGGGTTGGAGTGTTTAAGCCATAAGGAAAGGCTGAATAGGCTGGGGCTATTTTCCCTGGAGCATTGGAGGTTGAGGAGTGATCTAAAAAAGGTTTACAAAATCATAAGTGGCATGGACAGGGTAAATAAACAAGGTCTTTTCCCTGGGGTGGGGGAGTCCAAAACTAGAGGGTTTAAGTTTAAGCTGAAGGGGAAAGATTTAAAAGGGACCCAAGGGACAACTTTTTCACACAGAGGGTGGTGCATGTATGGAATGAGCTACCAGAGGAAGTGGTGAATGTTGGTACAATTCCAAGATAGTTCCTCACTCTGTGTCTGTCACCCACAAGTGCAAAGCATGTTCTTTTCTGGAAAATCTCCAGGATGGTCTATACAGAATTCAGGAATGAAATTATCTGTCATACCCAAGATTATGATAGACTGGGAATGATGTGGACGCATTCTGGATTAGATTAGATTAGATTTACAGTGTGGAAACAGGCCCACACCGACCCGCCGAAGCGTAACCCACCCATACCCCTACATTTACCCCTTACCTAACACTACGGGCAATTTAGCATGGCCAATTCACCTGACCCGCACATCTTTGGACTGTGGGAGGAAACCGGAGCACCCGGAGGAAACCCACGCAGACACGGGGAGAACGTGCAAACTCCACCCAGTCTGTCGCCTGACTCGGGAATTGAACCCGGGTCTCAGGCGCTGTGAGGCAGCAGTGCTAACCACTGTGCCACCGTGCCGCCCATCAGTTGCATCCATCCAGGCAAGTCAGGAGTACTCCTTTATATTCCCAACTTGTGTCTTGTAGATGGTGGACAGGCTTTGGAAGTCAGGTCAGGAGACAGAAAGGAAACCGGCAGGCAGTGCAGGGAACGCCTGTGGCTGTTCCCCTCAATACTGGCGCTCAATAATGTTGGGGGAAACGACTTACCAGGGAAAGCCATGGTGTAGAGGTCTCTGGCACATAATCTGCCCCTGTTGCTCAAAGGGAAGGAGGGAGATGAGCAGAGCATTAGTCACTGGGGACTCCACAGTTAGGACGACAGATAGGAGATTCTGTGGGAACGAGACAGGCTCACAGTTGGTGTGGTGCCTCTCAGGTGCCAGCATAAATGATGTCTTGGATTGCGTTATCGGGATCCTTAAGGGAGAAGGGAGGCAGCCCCAAGTTGTGGTCCACATAGGCATCAACGACATATTTAGGAAGAGAGATGGGAATTTAAGACAGAGATTCAAGGAGCTAGGGTGGAAGCTTAGTGCTAGAACAAACAGAGTTGTTATCTCTGGTTTGTGCCACCTGCTAGCGATGCAAGGAAT
Organism: Hemiscyllium ocellatum; assembly: GCF_020745735.1. Taxonomy (NCBI): domain Eukaryota; kingdom Metazoa; phylum Chordata; class Chondrichthyes; order Orectolobiformes; family Hemiscylliidae; genus Hemiscyllium; species Hemiscyllium ocellatum. Next base: position 51,298,894 of record NC_083432.1, on the reverse strand, counting down.
AGGGAGAGAGAGGAGTTGAACATGTGGCTACAGGAATGGTGCAGAAGGGAGGATTTCGGATACCTGGATAATTGGGACTCTTTCTGGGGTAGGTGGACATCTCTATGACTCTAGGTGGGACCTCTACAAACAGGATAGTCTACATCTGAACCACAGGGGTACCAATATCCTGGGGCAGAAGTTTGCTAATGCCCTTCGGGAGGTTTTAAAATAATTCAGCAGGTAGATGGGAATCTAAACTGTAGCTCCAGTATCCAGGAGGTTGAGAGCAGTGAGGTCAGAAATGAGGTTTCAAGGTTGCGAGAGTTCACCGGCAAGCAGGAAGGTGATTTGAAGTGTGTCTACTTCAACACCAGGAGCAACCTGAATAAGGAGGGCGAACTTGCAGCATGAGTTGGTACCTGGGACTTCGATGTTGTGGCCATTTTGGAGACATGGATAGAGCAGGGACAGAAATCGTTATTGCAGGTTCCGGGATTTAGATATTTCACCAAGAACAAAGAAGATGGTAGAAGAGGGGGTGTCATGGCATTGTTAGTCAAGGATAGTATTATGGTGGTGCTGGAAGAGCACGGCAGTTCAGGCAGCATTCGAGGAGCAGTAAAATCAACGTTGTGGGCAAAAGTCCTTCATCAGGAATAAAGGCAGAGAGCCTGAAGCGTGGAGAGATAAGCTCGAGGAGGGTGGGGGTGGGGAGAAAGTAGCATAGAGGACAATAGGTGAGTGGGGGAGGGGATGAAGGTGATAGGTCGGGGGCGGGGGGGGAGGGTGGAGTGGATAGGTGGAAAAGAACATAGGCAGGTATGATAAGTAATGGGGACAGTGCTGAGCTGGAAGTTTGGAACTAGGGTGAGGTGGGGGAAGGGGAAATGAGAAAACTGTTGCAGTCCACATTGATGCCCTGGGGTTGAAGTGTTCCGAGACGGAAGATGAGGCGTTCTTCCTCCAGATGTGGACGCATGTCTGGTATAGTCATTAGCTTCTGTATCAGCTTTGTGAAGGATCTAGCTACCTCTCATCATTCCAGATTATAATTGCAACAGTAATTTTATGTTATGCAAGTTCATATTTGCTCTGCCTCCTCATCAGATGAAAACTTGAGTGTAATTATTTGAAGTTGGTCAGGATGGTTGCACTGCTGATGTGGCATTGACTGGTCTCCCTTATGACTGAACCTCACCTGAGGAGCTCGTCAATCCTCTGGAGATGCTCCATTGCACAAGTACAGCACAAGTTGAACTTCTGAGTTCCGAGAAAGAGTCACTGGACCCAAAACGTTAACTCTGATTTCTCTCCACAGATGCTGCCAGACCTGCTGAGCTTTTCCAGCAATTTCTGTTTTTGTTACAAGTTGACCTTTGACTGGTCTGATGTGGAAGGTGCATCTCTGATCCAGACATGAATGTTAAATTAAGTTGTGATTCATCCTGTTTCTTCCTTGTTTCTAGAATAGCCATGGTGTGGTGCTGCTGTTGTTGGATTGGAGTGAACAAAATCAGTAGTCTCACGACACCAGGTTATAGTCCCAACGGGTTTATTTAAAATCACAGGCTTTCAGAGTGCTGCTCCTTCATCAGGCTCCTCCTCCTCCTGATGAAGGGGCAATGCTCCGAAAGCTTGTACTTCTAAATAAACCTGTTGGACTTTTAACCTGGTGTCAAGTGACTTTTCATTTTGTTTCTTGAAGGAATTAGGTATTTATTAGCATGAGTGCAGTGGATTGGTCAGTCACTTTATAATGAGCAGCCTGAAACCAGCAAGTAAATCCACAACAGGCAGCCAACAGCCATTATTTGTTGCATGCTGAGATATGAGAGAGCAGAAATCATCAGTCAGTCAGGAAAAGTGTGTAACTATTGGTTTCAAAATTGCTTGTGTGTTTATGAAAGAATTTAACTTTGTAACTGAAACTCTTGAGTTCTTAACGGAAATAGCTATGTGAAAACTGTATATCAAAACAGCACCAAATTCCTCATAAGGCACAGTTACCCTTTTATTCATGTACAACCATACCTAAATGCAGAAAGTGATAATTTGTTTAGCTGTGATTAGCTACTTCCAGTACTTCATCACAGCTGTGCTTTCCTATTTGAGAGCAGTGTGGAATGTGAGGCCTTCTAAATGGAGCAAATGTCCCCAAGTAGCAGTTCTAACTTAGACGGAAAAACTGCACAACTCAAGCCAAGTAAGATAAACTGCAGAATCCCTGGTCCTGGGTCACTGAAAGCTAACAGGCAGTTACAACAATCAGTTAGGAAGGCAAAGAGCTTCAGTACAAGAGCATTTGAGTAAAGGAGTAAAGTTGTCTAGTGCAACTGTATAGAGTCTTAGTGGGGCTGTATCTGGAATTCTGTGCACAGTTTTGCTCTCATTGCCTAAGATATATCTGCCACATAGGGAGTGCAACATAGTCTCACCAAACTAATCCCTGCCGTGACAAGGTTATCTTAACAGGAGAGATTGAAAGGCCTGGACCAGTACACTCCTGCCTTTGGAAGAATGAAAGATGATCTCACTGAAACTTACAGAATTCTTGCAGGGCTCACCAGGGTAACAAAGGAAGGAGGTTTGCCTTTCCTGGATCTGGTATGAAAGGATAGTCTCGAAATCGGTGCATCTGTTTCAGACTCAGCTGAGCAGGAATTTTTTCACTTGGTGGGTGGTGAATCTTTGGGAAAGCTGTCTCAGAATATTGTAAAGACTCAGTCATTGAGAATGTTCAAGATAAAGATAAATAAATTCTTAGATATCAAAAAAATCAAGGTATCTAGTGATAGCACAGGGAAATGACATTAAGGAGATGAATATTCATGATCTCATTGAAAGTGGAGCAGTCTTGAGGGGACAAATGACCGCCTTCTGGTTCTTTGGACCAAACAGAGAAAGGCCAAACACAAGCAGAGGTACAGCCCCTGGGTAATCCCAAGGAGCACAGGTAATGTTGATAATCTGAAAAAGTTTAGGAATTCTTTTTTCTAGTTATAAGATGCTATCACAGTGCTTTAGAGATTTTTCTGTAGTGCAATGAATTAAAATTAATGTTTTTCCTTTGTTCTAGACATCGTACAAAGTGATCGCAAATGATCCTAAATAGTTTTAAAAATTATTTTTCTCTGTCAAGGAATATGTGGCAGGAGCAGCCCAGTGAGTGAAAGGCATTCTCTGAAGCAGCTTTACCAACATCTGGCACTCCTGTAATACTGTGTTACCTCACACTCCATGATCGCATCCATACCTTGGTGCTGCTTTCCCACCACCACCCACATGGTTTTCATTGCTGTAATACTGTTTCCATTTCAGTCCGAAGGAGATCCAGCCTGTAAAATCTACCAAGAAAGACAGAGACCAAAGAACACGGCATTTACTAGCAGACCTCCCGCTCCCACCGGAACTTCCTGGAACAGATCCCTCACCACCAGCTTCCCCTGAGCAGAAGACACCACCTCCATCTCAACCGATCCTTAAAAAAAGACCTAAGTAAGAATTTTGGAGAAACTAGCAATTTAGTTAAATATCTCAGGTGATTGTGGGCTTAATGTCTGCTGTGTCTGCTGAAAGGAATGCTCTAGAGTTTATTGCTCAGGCTGCCATCAGTTTGATTCTTTTGGATTCAGTCTTAAAGGTCAATGTGACATTGTCCACAAGGAGGCTGTTGTTGTGAATCAAACTGTGATACTGGCCTGATCTGTGTAACATTTTGCAAAAATATTGGAGGTTGGTTGCCAGGAGAAGATTGCAGAAACACTATATGGGTGGACAAATGTCGTCCTGACCTCTTCACCTCTTTTCTATCGACTGCAGTCACCCAACTGCTGAAAACCATTCACTCCTATTCTAATGCATCTTGAATAACCACAGTACAACATAGCCTTGAAAATCAGTGTAGTCCTGCCACCCAGTGAGAATGAGTGTCTATACACAATGGGACCTGTACTTCAGTGAGAGCGAGTGTGTATGGGCCCTTAACTCTGTGAGTGTGTGTGTGTGAGAGTCATACCCCCGTGAGAGTCCTTGAGCGTAGGATCCATACCTCAGTGACATTCGGTATGTATAGGACCTGTACCCCAGTAAGAATGAGTGTGTGTGGGAGCCATACCCCAATGAAAGTCATTGTGTGTAGGATCTATAACCCAGTGAGAGTCGGTATGTATGGGACCTGTACCCCAGTGAAAATAAATACAATAGCCTGAAATAAAGTGGGAATAATATTGGACATGCAGCTTTCATGTGAGGGTTTGGTTAGTTTCTGTTGCCACTCACACTTTAAACTTTACTTTAAGGATCTGTTGTCCTCGCTATGGTGAGAAAAAGGAGACTGAGAGTGACTGGGGCAAACGGTGCGTGGATAAATTTGACATAATTGGAATTACTGGTGAAGGAACATATGGGCAAGTTTACAAAGCAAAGGATAAGGACACAGGTAATTGATGCTTCAAAAACCAGTGCTTTTCACCACCCAAAGCCACAGAGCATTACGTTTCATGGGCAAGTTTTGATTTCAATTTTCTAAGATTTGAGATTTAGTCTTCTGTATTAGCTGGGTGGAAAATAACATCTTAGTATTATGTGGTAATACTATCATCATTTGTGCTATTTACAGCAATTTGCTGCAATCAAAGTCATCTATCCTTCGCTTTTGCAATTTTTTTTTGTAGAACATTGCATCTCATGCCACTGCACTGGGACAGGAATTCAGTGCTTGTGACAACATCATTCTTTGTCTAGAAATGGAAAGTTAGCTCCCACTGTGGGCGCATTCACATTGGAGCCAATGTTAATAGATTCTAAGCAGTCAGTGGGATTGAAATTAAGGTGCAAGTTCTTTCTGTGGAGAGGGTTTATTGGCTTCTTCAATCTTACCCCTCTCATTCCACAGTGTCACAGATCCTCCTATTCCAAATGGACTTTTTAAAGTCACCCTGCTCAGAGCAAGTGGGATTTGAATCTGGGCTTCTTGGCTCAGAGGTAGGGACACTACCACAGTGCCACAAGAACCCTCTCCTTACCTTATCCAAATGCATTCAGGCAATTAATATCCGCTCCTGTTTCTCTTTCTCTTAAAAAATGGCATTAGCAAACGTAAAAATACATCTACAACTGATGTCATAGTTGTGCACCTGTTTGAACCACAGGACAGTTATGGTACAGAAGAGTCTTTCATCTCATTGTGTCTGCGCTGGCAGAATAAATTAGCTGCCTATTTCAATCTCACTTTCCAGCATCTGATCTAAATCTTGCAGCTAATGGCATTTGAGGGAAACAAGTTTTCATGATAACTCCATCCTAGTCCCTCATTGTTTTGCACACCTCAATTAAGTCACTCCTCAGCCATTTATGATCTAATATACTCGTGATCCACAACATTCTTCTTCTTTACAGTGTATTTTGTCTACGCTAGATTGACCCCTGTGTTCTCACTTCAAGGTGCCAGCAATCTTCGAGCTTCAAAATGGGGTCACAGTGGGTAAAAAGTTGGCAGGCACTACATAAAGACTGTTCTTGCCTCATCACTGCTAGTCAGATAATGGAAACTTGATTTTTTGGTAGGTGAGATGGTTGCCCTTAAAAAGGTCCGACTGGATAATGAAAAGGAGGGATTTCCCATCACGGCCATTCGAGAGATCAAGATCCTTCGTCAGCTCAATCATACCAGCGTGGTCAACATGAAGGAGATTGTGACTGACAAACAAGATGCATTGGACTTCAAAAAAGATAAAGGTACAATGGAGATTATCATGAACTAGTATTTCAAAGGATATGCATGCAACCAAAAAATGTTGATTATCGATTTTTTACTTCCAAATTACTTGCAATGCAGTTTACTCCAGTTTGTTACTCTTTAGCTTATACATAAGAAATATAAAGAGTAGGTTATCCATTTCTTGGATACTGCTCCATCATTGAAGAAGATCCTGCTTGACCAAAGCCCCTTGCCTACATTTTTCCTTGATTTCTTACAAACAAAAATTTATCAATTTCAGTATTGCATATACTGAACATTTCTACATTTTCAGCTCTCTTTTATAGAGAATTCCAAAGATTCACAATGGACTGAGTGATTCAGATATGTAGTGCATTGATCATTATCATTGCATTTCTGTGTTTTAATTTGGGTTGTAGCTGCTCAGATGCCCTCAATAGAATCTCATTCTTCTGTTTATATTGTTTGTTATTACATAGATGAGAAGCACTGGATTCTTCCCACCTATTCCATATTTTCCCACTGGTACTAAGAAGGACCCTTAATCGATCTTATTTCTGACTGTACTGGCAATTATCACGGCATCTTTTCAATCCTAGCTTGAATGGCCTCCTGTAACATGGCGTTGTGTACAGTTCGCTGAACCACACTGTTGACTTTACCCTCACCTACACAGGCAGCAAGAACCTCTTGAATGTTAGTTAATGATAAAAGTAGAAACTCCTCCAGCACGGGCTTCCCTTACCAATAATTCACCCTCAACTGAAGTCGGATTCACAGATCTATAGTTTCTCAGTCTCTCCTTGCAATCTTCCTTAAACAAAGGCCACAACATTAGCCACCCTCCTTTCTGGGGCAGTTGAGTTCCACTAGCAGCAAGAAAAGAGTGAGTTCCATTTCTGATGGAATTAAGGCAACACTGGAAGAACTCCTGATCTGCTGTGGCCACTGATTCAATATGTAGCTGAGCTGAGGTTTACTGATATGATCTGAACAATTGACACTTGCCAGTATGGGAATTCTTAGTTCTGCATTGTGGTGTTAACTTAGATAGTGGTCTCTAGATGATGAATGATATTTAAGTCTTCAATAATAGACCTATGGAAATGAATGATTCTAATTGAGCCAAGCTAACAATTAACAGTCTGCATTTTAAAACTTCAATAAATAATTGCAAATCCAAACTAAGTTATGTAAGTAATTTTCTGGAATGCTTCCCTGTTGTGGGTAAATGATGATGGTAACCATTTTCTCACTTGTGTTGTCTCCATCCCAAATCAAACAGGAGCTTTCTACCTGGTCTTCGAGTACATGGATCATGATTTGATGGGTTTACTGGAGTCAGGATTGGTGCATTTCACTGATGACCACATCAGATCTTTCATGCGGCAACTGATGGATGGATTAGATTACTGTCATAAAAAGAATTTTCTGCATCGTGACATTAAATGCTCCAACATTCTTCTCAACAACAGGTATGTAAATGAAGAGCAAATATAAGATGGAGTTGTGTTGTTAATAGCAGGATATTGATTGGTGGGAAAGTTTTATTTAGGTGGGGGTTGTGAGAGAGTAAATAAGGGGACTTGCATCTATCTCTTTGATTGTTTACTTGATCCAGCATGATTCTTCTGGGGTGAGATAGTTAGTTTAAGTGGTGTGTTTTGTTTGGGGGGAAATTTTATGTGGAAACTGCAGTCTCAATAAGTGTTCCTTTTATCCAGTGGACAGATCAAGCTGGCAGATTTTGGTTTGGCACGATTGTACAACTCGGAGGAGAGGTATGTTTCATAAATGGTATAATACTCGGTATGTGCATGCTTCTAGTTATTGGATCCAACAGGTAGCACCTGCTCACTGATGACCAGTTTGGGTTCCACCAGGGCCACTCAGCTCCTGCTCTCAATACAGCATTTGTTCAAACATGGATAAAAGAGCCGAGTTCTAGAGCTGAGGTGAGAGTGACAGCCCTTGACATCAAGACTGCATTTGACCAAGTGTGGCACCAAGGATTCCTAGCAAAACTGGAATCAATGGGAATTGGGGGCAAACTCTCAGCTAGTTAGAGTCATACCTGACACTTAAGATATTTGTGCTTGTTGAAGGTTAGTCACCTCAGCTCCAGGACATCATTTTAGGAGTTCCTCAAGGTAGTGTCGTAGGCCCAACCATCTTCAGCCCCTTCATCAATGACTTGCCCTCCATCATAACGTCAGAAGTGGGGGTGTTTGATCATGATTGATGTTGAACAGGTACTGAAGCAATTCGTGTTCAAATGCCAGGCTTAGGCTGACAGATGACAAGTAGAATTCACACCAGAAAAATGTCAGGCATTGACCATCTCTATTAAGAGACAATCTAACCACTGTCCCGGGACATTAGTGCTGTCCCCATCACTGAATCCTCCACAGTCGACATCCTTGGGGTTACCATTGACCAGAAACTTAATTGGACTTGCCACATAACCACATTGGCTATAAGAACAGGCCAAAAGTTAGGAAAACTGAGGCGAATAACTCACCTCTTGATGCCCAAAATCTGTCTGCATCTACAAGGCACAAGTCAAAAGTAAGGTGGAGTAGCTCCCACTTGCCTGGATGGGTGCAGCTACAACTGCACTCAAGATGCTTGACACCGTCTAGGACAAAGCAGTCCACTGGATTGGTGTAACATCAACAAGCATCCACTCCTTGTACCAATGCTCAGTAGCAGCAGTGCATATTATCCACAAGAAATCCACCAAAGATCCTTAGACACCGCCTTCCAAACCCATCACCACTTCCATCTAGAAGTACAAGGATAGTTGATACATTGAACAACACCACCTGCAAATTCCCCTCCAAGCCACTCACCATCCTGGTTTGAAAGTGTATCACGTTCCTTCACTGTTGCTGGATCAAAATCCTAAAGATCTCTCCCTAATGCAATTATGTGTCAAGCTACAGCACATGGACTGCAGTGGTTCAAGAAGGCAGCTCATCACCACCTTCTCAAGGGCAACTAAGGACAGGCAATAATAATGAAGAACGAATGAATAATAAAACATAATTGGGTACTATGGTTTGTGAGACACTACGGCCAAATATGTAGATCTCTTCTTATGTTACTTTGTGAAGACAGAGGTTTTTTTTATTTATCAGAGAATATGGACATCACTGGCATCTTTTTCCTGTCCCTAATTACCTTTGAGAAGGTGGTGGTAAATTGCCTTCACGAACCACTGCAGTCCTCTTGATATCGGCTCACTGTTAGGGAGAGAGTTCTAGAAGTGCTATCAAAGGAGCCTTGGTGAGTTCTTGCACTGTGTCTTGTTTATGGTACACATTGCTCTCTTTCCAAGCCTGCAACATTTGCCATTTAGATGGACAAGGGAAACAGTTACAAGTGAATGGCATTACCTGCACATTCCTTTTCAAGCTACTCCCCACCTGACTTGGAAATATATTTGCCATTATTTCACTTTTGCAGGGTCACAATCCCAGAACCTTTTTGTGGTGTCCCTACACTTGAAGGACTGCAACAGTCTAAGATGATGACTCACCACCACCTCCTCCCCAGTGCTGGCATGACAAGTGACACCTCAATCTCATGAATGAATAGAAAAACCTAACTAAGATTTTGGAAAATTGTCTTCTATGGTTTGTTGTACCATTTGTGCTTGAAATTGTGGGGAGAATAACCTTTGCTCCTTCTTTGAAGCACAAAACCTAAAGTTAGGAACTGGGCCTCAGCAAATGAAATAGAATACAGTGTGGTAATTGCTGCTCACTTACTTATTTATAGAAATCATGACCATTATGATTTAACCAGTCCCTGTAAACTAAACATTGGGATTGATTCAGGCAGATTCATAGTAACATCCGTTTCATGTCAGAACTCTCATACCCTACAGGGAAACAGTATAGAGTGTCTGCAGGCAAGGAAGCAATGCAGACCCAAGGGGTGATCATGCAAATGAGGCATTCAGGGAAACTTCATTTTAAACAGCAAATGCTCCGAGTCTGTTAGAAATTAAAATCTCTCTGTGTTAAACCTGTGAGATCCAAGATTTTTGCCATGTCACCTGAATTCTTACACTAAAAAGCCTACAAGGCTTTAAATGGTTTGATCCTGACTGGAACATTTAGTGGAGGTGACTAACACACCACCTGTAATTCCTGAACAGTACAGTGCTTCACTTACATTCAGGTTGCACTCGGATTGCATTCTGGTTGTGCTCAGATTATAATCCATTTTTGGTGATGAGCATTGCACAATGGTCTCTTTGTACTTTGTGCATCGGCATTAATGTAAAATTTGATGCATTGTTCAGAGTGACACGCTACACTTTTGTTCCCTAGCCGTCCATACACTAACAAAGTTATCACGCTCTGGTATCGCCCACCAGAACTGCTGCTAGGGGAGGAGAGATATTCACCAGCTATTGATGTTTGGAGCTGTGGGTAAGTGGAAGTTTGTGGTACTGAAGATTAAGTATGTTACTGGCACAAACGCTTAATTGATTTTGTTCAGAATATTTCCGTTTGTGGCTGAGAAAGGAAGAGTAGGTCATTTAAACCCTCGCGTCTGTTTTGCCATTCAATGATCTGTGGCCTAACTCCACATACCTGCCTTTGGCCCATATTCCTTAATACCTTTGCATAATAAAAAATATTTATTTCAGATTTAAAATACTGATTCCAAACATCTGCCCTCCTTTGTATGTTGAAGTGCTTTCTAACATTACTCCTGAACATTTTGGCCTGAATTTTGAAACTGCCCCCCTAGTTCTGAAATTCCCAATCAGTGGAAATAGTTTATCTTTATCTACCCTGTTTTTTACCTGCCACTACCTTGAATATTTTGATCCGATCACCTGATAATCTACTAAATTCTAGAGAAATTAGTCTACTTTGTATAATCTCTCCTCACAACCTTACCCTGAAATCCATGTATAATTCTTATAAATCCACATTGTGTTCTTCCTAAGGTGTGGTGCCCAGATCTGCTCACAGTACACAAGTGGGACCTAACTAGGGTTTTGTATAACTGCATAACCTCTGTGTCATTATACACCAGTTCTCTAGATATAAAGGCCAGCATTCCAATACCTTCCATGATTATTTTCCACACTTGTTCATGGCATTTTAAGGATCTGTGCAACTGACTCTCCCCTCCCACAAATCTCTTCAGACATCTATTATATTTAATGTAATACCATCTAGAAGGTATCCTGATCCAGCCTTTTTCAGTCCAAAATGGATATCCTCACACTTGCTTACTTTGAATCCATCTGCCACAGTTCTGCCCAATTACCTAGGCTATCAATATCTCTTTTATGCTGTCATCTACGCTGTCTATAATGCCACCTAACATTGTGTTATCAACAGATTTGGGTAAATGACTTTCTGTGCCATTATCCAAGTGGTTAAATGTGAATAATTGATGTCCTAACACAGATTGTTGTGGGACACTACTGTTCATATCCTGCTAATTTGAGTACCTATTCATTATCCCTGCATTCTGTTATCTGTCACTCAACTATTTTCCCAGCCATGTCAGTAATTGCCCTCAATTCCATGGACTTCTACTTTGTTAATAGTGTCATCCGTGGGACTTTATCAGACTCCTACTGGAAGTCCATATAAACAACATACAGAGATTTTTCCCTGTCTATTACCTTAATTAACTCTTCATAAATTTCAGTGAGATTTGTCATTGCATGAACCTGTCATGAATCCAGGCTGGCTCTCCCTAATTAACTGAAAATTTTCAGGGCTTATGCCTGAAACGTCGATTTTCCTGCTTCTCGGATGCTGCCTGTCCTGCTATGCTTTTCCAGCACCACACTCTTGACTGAAACTTTTCACTGTTTCAGTTGCCCTATTTTTGATTATAGACTCCAACAATTTCCCCACCATATATGTTAGGCAAGAGCAGTACTATTCCTTGTTTTTTCTCTTTCGTCTTTCTTAAAAAGTGAAATCACATACAATTTTCCAATCCAAAGGGATGACTCCTGTAACCTGGGAACTCTATATTTGGGGCATCTACAATGTGCTGTCCTCCTTCCTTTGAGACCCTCAGATAGAAACCATCAGGTCCTAGGGATTTGTCAATCTTCAGTTCCATTAATTTCCTCGTTATCGATGTTTTAACTGCATTAATTTTATTCAATCCTTGTTCCAGTTCCACTGAGATTTACCATGAGACTTTGGCAAATTATCCTTCTTTTCTAAGAAAATACTGAGGCAAAGTAATTATCACCATGTCTGCCATTGTAATTGTCATTGACAATATCCCCACTTTCAATCTTTAGTTTGCTAACATTGCTCCTGACCAACTGCCTCCCCTTTGCATAACTATACATTTTCTTCTTATTGATTTTGATGTCCTTTACAAGATTCCTTTCATAATCCCTTATGGTAACACTTTTTTGTGGCCCATTGCTGATCTTTGTATCCTTCCCATTCAGCAGGATCTGTGCAGTATTTTGTATTTTTGTAAGCTCTTTCTTTTAATTTTACTTTTTCAATTTTATGCTGTCCCTTACTTCATAGAGTTCAAACCAAAATTGGAAAAGCTGTGATACTGTTTGCTACTTAAATGCAGAAGGGGCCTGAGATTTGATGTTGCACATGATGATGATGATGATGATGATGAGTCAGAAATGCTGTAAAAGGAAAGGAGATTGAGAGGCTTGGAGGAGTGAACACCTGTCAGAGATCCTATGATGTACAGGAAGTGACTGATGCTAGAAGGAATAACTGTAAAAAAAAAATGTGAGAGAGAGTTGGGGCAAAATAAACATCTGTAAAAGAAGCTTGAGAATGAAAAATGGAAGAGGCATAGATCATTTAATCCATTCAAATTGGGTTACATTGAGGGCTCAGCATAAAATGGTGCTGTCCTTACACAAAGGGTGAAGTCAGTCTTATTTCCTGCTTTTGTTATTATCAGAGGTTTGGCACAGTAATATTCCACAATAATAAGGAAATTGTGGATGTTGGCAATTTCAAAGGTCTGTTGTGCTGCTGAAACTGATTGCTGTGAAGCGGAGACCTGCAAGTGATGAGCTGGTTAACTCTTGTCTGTCTACAGATGTATCCTGGGGGAGCTCTTCACTAAAAAACCAATCTTCCAAGCCAATCAGGAGCTGGCACAACTTGAGCTTATCAGGTAAGAAGTGAATTTAAGATGGCCTCCTGGTCGTAAATAACCTTCTTTACAATTAACCAAAATGCATCACCTCACATTTGCCTGGATTGAAGTCCATCTGACACTTCTCCACCCAACTCTCCAGCCTATCTGTATTCTTTGACAGTCCCCTATGCTTTCTGCTACTCCACCAATCTTCGTGTCATCTACAAACTTCCTGATTATACCAACAGTGCCCCTCTTCCACTTCATTTATGTATATCACAAACAACAGTGGCCCCAGCACTGATCCCTGTGTGACATTTACCCTATTGACACTGGTGGTGTGCAGCTATATAATGTTAGACCATAAGAGATAGGAGCAGAAGTAGACCATTTGGTCTGTTAAGCCTGCTCTGTCATTTAATGCAACCATGGCTAAACATGTCTTCCGTTCCATTTCCCTGACTGCTCCCCATGTCTCCTTTATTCCCTCAGGACCACATATCTGGCTAAATATGCATTCACAGCCCCTTGGAGGAGAGAATTCCAAAGCTTCAAATCCCTTTCAGTGAAATAACCTCTCCTCATCTCATCCTAATTTATGAGCCCCTTATCCTAAATAACCTCTGTGTCAGAAGCTGTGAGTGGCTGTTAGAAGCCCCTTCAGAATCTTGTATGCTTCCATGATATCATTTCATTCTTCTAAATGAACATAGATCTAATTTACTCATCCTCTCGTCATAGGAGCCAACTTCGTGAACTTTCACTGGACTTCACAACTTTTAATTCCTAGCTAGCTTTATATCATCAGCAAACATAGATAAATTACTCTCCACCTTTTCATCAAAGATACTAATAAACATTGAAAATAATGGTAACCCAGAACTGATCCATTTGACAACCAGTGGTCACAGTGTGCTAATTTGAATATGCCAGGTTTGTCAATACAATTTGCTTCCTGTCCATTATCATTCCTAATATATTTCCCATAATTCGCTGAGCTGTTATCTTGTGTATTAAACTTCTGTGTGATATCTTACTGAATGTGTTTTGCAAATCCAATTATACTGTATCTACTGGTTCTGTTTTAACTGCTTTACTAGTTACATTTAGAAAAATCTCTTTAAGTTTATCAACACTGATATCCTTTTCATAAAACTATGTTGACTTTGTCAGAAATTACCGTAATTTATTTTAAGTGCTTTGTCAGGACTTCCTTAAGAAATTCTAGCAATTTCCTGATGACCGACATCAATCAGGCTTATTAGCCTGTAGTTCTTTCTTTTCTCACTTCCCCCTTGAACCATATAATTGCTAACTTCAAATTTGCTGGGATCATTTTCTAGAATCTGGGGTATTTAGAGATAATAGAAATTTGTGCATCTGCTACTTTGCAGCAAGGTGTGGAACATTGGGTCCTGGGGATCTATCGGATCATAATAACTCTTTAAATTACTTCAGTACTTTTTCTCAGGTGACATTAATGACCTTAAGTTAAATTCCTCACTCTTATTAAACTTGCTATTTGTAGTATGTAAGTGATGACTTCTACTGTGAAGATGGACACAATGTACTTATTCAGTATCTCTGCCATTTACTCATTCTCCATGCTAGTTTCCCCTGTCTCTGCTTCTGAAGGACCAACATTTATTTTAGCTCCTGTCCTTTTTATATACTTGCAAAATGTGTAACAACATATCCTGTAACTAGTGCAGTTACTTTTATAATTAGGTGGGGATCTCATGCACATGCTAATTATACTATGACAGTTGGACAATTTCCGTTGATTTCCTCAGTCACATCCAGTTGGGCATGTTTTGTCCAATAGACATTGGTCATTTCTGAGAATGAATGATTTGTGAAAGGTTTCACTTTTTTTATGATTGGAAATGATAAGTCTGTTATATGCTTTTGTTTTCTCAGTCGATTATGTGGCAGCCCTTGTCCTGCAGCTTGGCCTGATGTCATTAAGCTGCCATATTTTCACACAATGAAACCGAAGAAACAATATCGGAGACGGCTTCGTGAAGAGTTTTCATTGTAAGCAACAACAGTCAGTCTGAAAGCAGAAGGTCATTGTAGTAGATGCCACCCTGTTCTTTGGAATGCTTAATAGGACAGTATAGAGGGAGCTTTACTCTGTTTCTAACCCTCTGCTGCCCTTGTCCTGGGACTGTTTGTTGGAGACAGGAGAGGGAACATGATTCTGCATCTAACTTTGTGTTATACCTATCCTGGATATGTTTGATGGAGGCATTTTAGATGGTGCTTTACATTGTACCTAACGCCATGCAGCATCTGTACTGAGAGTTTTTGATGGGGACAGCGTAGATGACATTTACTCAATGTATCCCAGTGTTGTACATGCCCTGGGAATGTTTGTTAGAGACGGTGTGGAAGAAAGCTTTATTCTTTATTGGAGGATCATAGAATTACAGCATGTTTACAGCAGTTTAGGAGACAATTTGACCCCTCTGTTTGAATCAGATGTCTGCAAGAGCAACTCGGCTGGACCTATTCTCCAAAGGCCCAGCAAAGATTTTCTCTTCATATGCTTCTCAAATTCCTTTCTGAAATGCACAATTCAATCTGCTTCCACAACACACTCAAGTAGTGCATTCTAGATCCTCACCGTTGTTTGAGTAAAGCAATTTTCTTCATTTTCCTTTTGACGTTCGCTTTAAATTAGTGCCCTCTGATTCTAGACACTTCTGCCAGTGAAACATGTTTGTTCTGTCTATTCTGTCGAGATTCTTACGATTTTGAACATTTGTAGCAAGTCTCCTTCCTGTTGTCTCCAAGGAGAACAATCCCGATTTTCCCAACCTATTTACTTAACTGAAGTCCCTCATTCCTGGAACCATTCTTGTAAATCTTTCCTCCATTCTTTCTGATGACTGCACGTGTTTCCTTAAGTATGTGCCAAAAATTGGATGCAATATAACACCTGCTATAAAGTCAGTGTCTTTTTTAACCATTCAGTATAAGGTTTTTTTTGTGTTTTTGTGGGTTTTTTTGCCCCATGCCTCAGTTTATACATCTCTGGATCCCATGTACTTACTTTAATCACTTTTCTACCTGCCCTCCCATTTTCAATGATTTGTGAACATATTCTCTCAAATCTTTTATTTCATAAATCTCCTTTAGAGTTGTTCCTTTTATTTTATGTTGTCTTTACTCATTCCTCATTCAAGATTTATCACTTCTCTCTTCTCAGCACAATGTTACATCTGACAAACGTCTGTCCATTCTACCAACCTTTCCATGTCCACTTGCCCTTTATCACTGTCCTCCCAACAGTTTACAATTCTTCCAATTTTGTGCCATAAACAAAGTTTTTAAGTTAAGCCTTTTGCGCGCAGTCTTAGTCTTAACATATAGGGTCATAGAGTTCTACAGCATGGCAACAAACTCTTCAGTCCAACTCGTCTATGATACCAGATATCCTAAATCTATCTAGTCCCATTTGCCACCTCATTCCTTACACACACCACCCTGTGCATGAAAATGTTGCCCTTTAGGTCCCTTTTGAATCTTTCACCTTAAACCAGTGCCCTTTAGTTTTGGGCTCCCCTGGGAAAAAGACCTTAGCTATTCACCCTATCCATGCCCTTCATGATTTTATAAACATCTGTAAGGTCACCCCTTAGCCTCTGATGCTCCAGGGAAATTAGCCCCAACATAATGAGTCTCTCCCTGTAACTCAAACCCTCCAACAACGGCAACATCCTTGTTATTCTTTTCTGAACTCTTTCAAGTTTAACAACATCTTTCCTATAACAGGGAGAGCAGAATTAAATGCAGTATCCCAAAAGTAGTCTCTCCAAAGTCTTGTACAGCCACAATATGTCATCCCATCTACTATACTCAATGCACTGACCAATAAAGGCAAGTTCTTCACTACCCTGTCTACCTGTGACTCCACTTTTAAGGAATTATGAACCTACACTCCAATGTCTCTTTATTTGGCAACTCGCCCCAAGAGAAAGAGGGTACTGCAGATGCTAGAGTTCAGAGTCAAGAAGTGTGGCACTAGAAAAACTCAGCTGGTCAGCCAACATCCGAGGAGCAGGAGAGTTGACGTTTCAAGCATTAAGCTCTTCATCAGGAGTGTAGTGGGGGAGGGGGGGCTGAGAGATAAAAGATGCTCCCCAACCTCACCACCACCAAGACCAACACATTTCTGATGAAAGGCTTATGCTCAAAATATCCACTCTCCTGCTCCTTGCAAGCTGCCTGACCCGCTGTGCTTTTCCAGCACAACTCTGCCCAGCTCCCTACCATTAAGTATATAAGTCCCTGCCCTGATTTTCCTTATCAAAACACAACAATCTCATTTATCTAAATTAAACTCCATCTGTCACTCCTTAACCCATCAGCCCAAGTGAACAAGGTCCCATTGTAGTCTGAGGTGATCATTTTTTCACTATACCACCAATTTTGAAATCATCTGCAAACTTACTAACCATTCCTCCAATAGTCACATCCAAATTATTCATATAAATGACAAAAAGCAGTGGACCCAGCACAAATCCTTGTGGTATACCATTAGTCACAGACATTCAGTCCAAAAAACAAATCCTCCATCACCACCCTCTGTCTCCGACCTTCAAGCCAATTTTGTATCCAAGTGGCTAGTTGTCCCTGATTCCATGCGATCTAACTTTGTTAATCAGTCTACTATGCGGATCCGTGTCAAATGTGTTGTTGTAGTAATATACAGCCACCTGATTTACTACCACTGACCCACGAGGGCCCTTAGTGGAGATTTTAGTGTTGATCACTATGCAACCCCAGTGTATATATATGTGACTATTCAGAAAAACTACTGTTCTCTGTTGTCACCTCTCTCCTATCACTTCTCCAGATAGTGTCTTTTTTTGTATCTCATTTGCCCTCTGTGGCATTAAATTGCTGCTTGTTGGGAGTACTTGTACATGACAACATATGCATTACCCTCATCAGCCCTCTGTTATTTCATTATAAAACTTAAATTATTTTAACAGTTTGTCTTTTAGAAATCTTTTGTTGGCTTTCTTTAATTAACCCACACTTGTTTGTATAACTTAGGTTTGCCCATATTATCATTTTAAAAAATATTTCCATTTCCTCCACAAAGTTAAACTGATTGACCTGTAATTGCTGGCTTTACTCTTAGATCCCTTTTTCATTGCGGATTTAACATTTGTAATTTTTTGTTCTTCTGTCACCATCTCTGTTTCCAAGGAGAATTGCTGGAGAATGGCAAATGCTCTGCACTTCCTTCATTTATATCTCTCAACAGCTTTCATCCAGTTCTGGTGACTCGTCAACTTTTAAGTTTAATCAACCTTTCTAACACCACCTTTATATTAATTTTTGGTACATCCAGTGTCTTGACTGCTTTCTTTTACAGTATATCTTTGGTGGTAGGTTACCATAAGGTCCTATCTTTTCAACCTTGCTCCTCACCCGAGGCATGATGACCCTCAGGTTAAACTCATCACCAGTTATTTCTCAGTACTGAGAGATAGCCCAATGGTCTTCTGGGACTCTGGTGACTTTGTTTTTTATATCCTTGTGAAGACACATGCAAAGTACCCATTTAGAATCTTAACTTTGCTGTCTTTCCACGCCTAATTCTCCCACTTTGATCACTAATGCCACCTCCCTCCCCCACCACTTATCCTTTCCTAAAGTTTAAATGCCGAAAGAAGACTTTGAGCTTCCCAACCACTTCTCATTCTTTGTGTTTGTCTCTCATGCTTTCTTTCTCACTTTCCCTCTGAATGTTTTATATTCAGTCTGGTGCTTGTATTATAAACCTGACATCTATCATTCATGCCCTTTTCTACTTCATTCATACTACTGTTTTTTTTCAACCAAGGAGTTATGACTTTGTTTCTCCTACCTTCCATTCCCCACCACACCTTAGAGGAATTTTCCTAAATGGTCTCCCCTTGAAAGACTTTGCTCCAGTTTCATTTACAAGTTTTTGATTCACACTTACCTGAACCTGATTTCTTCTCATACAACTGAAATTGGCCCTTTGCAAGTTGATCATTTTTATTGCAGGTTGCTTTTTTCCCTTTTTCATAGCCAACCTCAAATTTATAATGCTTTGATAACTGTCCCTAAATGTTCCTCTACTGACACTTTGTACACCTCATTCCCTAGAATCCAATAATGCCATCACCTTCAGTGCACCAGAAACATATTGATCAAAAATTCTGGACAAACTTCAAAAACTCTTCCATTCTCTGCACTTTACACTACTGCACTATTATTCCAGCATAATTTAGGATTTTTGAAGACCCTATTATAATTCCTCTAATTTCTTTGCAAGGTTGTTAACAATTTAGTGGAAACTTTACTTTGTATCTAACCCCATACTGCAACTGTCCTGGGAGTGTTTGATGGAGATAGTGTAGAGGGAGCTCTATTTCGTGTCTGACCCTGTGTTGGACCTGCCCTGGGAGTGTTTGATGGGGATAGTGTAGAAGGAGCTGTGAGCTGTACCCAATCCTGTGCTAGACCTGTCCTGGGAGTGAATAGAGAATTAGCAGCTGGCTACATCAAATTGTTGGAATGCTAGTCTGATCAGCCAGACGTATAAGCTACAAGGATGGCTTCAGCAATAACTAGAAGTCACTGAAATGCACGCCAAATAAATCAGACTTCGACACGTTTAGTGTATGATGTGACATATGTGGATTTTTAAATTGTCTGGTTTTCCATAACTTTTGAATAGACAGTGATGCTTTTAATTTGTGCATGGAACATTGGCTAGATTTATTCATGTTGCAGCAGATACTTTGAAACTAAGTGTTACCTATGGCTGGTATCACTTGGGCAGCTGACAACTTTTTTCATTCATTCATGGGAAGTGGGTTTTTGCTGGCTAGGCCAACATTGATTGCACATTTTCAATCACCTTCAGAAAGATGGTGATGAACACAACATATATGTTTTTGATGTGTTGCTTTGCCTTCATTGTATCTTTTAGTTTGCTCATGAGACTTTGATATGGACCCAGTATTCCTAGATTTGTAGAGTTGAAGCCAGTTGCTGTTTCACATGTAAGAATGTGGACATTTACTATTTCTACAGTATTCCACTCCCTGCACTGGATTTGCTTGATCATATGTTGACTCTTGACCCCAGCAAACGTTGCACTGCTGAGCAGACCCTACAGAGTGATTTCTTGAAAAATGTGGACCCCACAAAAATGCCTCCTCCTGAGTAAGTATCAGTGCCAACTGTTAAGCTGTATTTTTGAGCTTTGGGAAGTGGTGACATTTTATGCCAGTTCCTCCTTTTTAAAGTTTTAGCATTTCGTGTTTATGTTCTCATTTTTCTCCCTAAAATGTTTAATTTCTAATTTATCTGTGATATGAGACTAGTTCCAATATTCAAAGACAACACTTTACACACTATTTCTCGTATTAGTATGTTTAAATGTTTGAATATTAACGTAATTCCATGCGTCATTAGAAACAAAACAATGCAACTATTAAAGTTGCATAGTTTATATCAACATATTGTATGAAGTCAAATTCTGTGATGAAAATCCCAGACTTCAGTGTGTAGGCTGCCACAGTTGGTGAATGTGCTCCACAGCCATCACTGTTGGACTGGGAGTTGCTCCTGGAAATCTTGGATGTTTATGAAGCTGCAAGGTTAGGTCACAGCATGCCTGATCAGACCTGCCACAGGTAACCCACTTGATTTCTAGAAGGCATTTTGACAAGGTGCCACATGAAAGGCTAATGGGTAAAATTAAAGTGTGCAAGGGGCAACATAGTAACATGGGTATAATATAGTCATAGAGATTGACAGCAAAGAAAAGGGCCCATCAGCACAGATTGAAAACAACCACCTAACTATTCTAATACCATTTTCCAGCACTTGGCTCTTTGTCTTGTACGCCTTGGAATTGTAAATGTACATCTAAATACTTTTAAATGTTATGAGGGTTTCTGCCTCTCCCACACAGACAGGCAGTGAATTCCAGATTCCCACTACCCTCCGGGTAAAAATGTTATTCCTCGCATTCCTTCTAAATATTCTGCCCCTTATTTTAAATCTAGCCCCTGGGACATTGATCCCTCCATCAAGGGGAAATGTGTCTTCCTGTCTATTCTATCTTTGTCCCGTATAATTTTATACATCTCAATCATATTCCCTCTCAATATCTTCTGCTCTGAGCAAAACATCCTCAGTCTGTCCAATCTTTCTTAACTGAAACACTTCAGCCCAAGCTGTCCTGTTAGATCTCCTCTACACCCTCTCTAGTGCTATCACATCCCCCCAATAATGAGAGTTCTGGAATTGCTCATAATACTCTTGCTGTGGCTTAGCCAATATTTTAGGCAGTTCCAGCAAAGCCTGTCTGCCCTTAAACTCTGTGCCTCAGTTGAGAGGTAAGTATGTTATATTCCTCCTTAACCACTTTATTCACCTGTCCTGACACCTTAAGGGTTCGGTGTACATGCACATCAAGGTTCCACTGATTCTTGGTGCTTCCCAAGGTCCTGTCTTTCAACTTGATTTGTTTGTCCTGCCCAAGTGCATTATCTCATTTTTATCTGAATTGATTCTGTCCTCCTGTAATCTAAAGCTATCCTGCTCAATATATACCCCCCCCCAATTTCTGTATTATCTGCAAAATTACTGATCAACCCTCCTATATTTAAGTGTGAATCATTTACATAGATGGCAAATGGCAGGACCCCAACACTGGCCCCTTGGGAGTCTACTGGACACACATTCTGTTGGAGAACACCTGTCAGCCACCAGCCTCTGTTTCCTGTCACTGATCCAATTTTCCAGATTTACTATGATCCTATGGGCTCGTATCTTTGCTATTAGTCGCTCAGGCTGGAACTGATCAAAAAACTTGCTGAAGTCCAAGTAGACTATGTCAAAAGCCTTACCCTGTCCTACACACCCGGTCACCTCTGATAGAGTCATAGAGGCGAGGAATAGGGAGAGAGAGGAGTTGAACACATGGCTACAGGGATGGTGCAGGAGGGAGAGTTTTGGATTCTTGGATAGTTGGGGCTCTTTCTGGGGTAGGTGAGACGTTTGCAAGCAGGATGGCCTTCATCTGAACCAGAGGGGTACCGATATCCTGGGGGGGAAATTCGCTAAGGCTATTGGGGTGGGTTTAAACTAATCCAGCGGGGGGGGGGGGGGGGGGGGGGGGGGGGGGGGGGGGGGGGGGGGAATGGGAACCGAGATTGTAGTTCGAGTATGGAAAGGTTGAGAGTAGGGAAGGTCCGAAATCAGGTTTCAGGGACACAAGATGGCCCCGGCAAGCAAGAAGCTGATTTGAAGTGTGTCTACTTCAACGGCAGGAGCATCTGGAATAAGATGGGTGAACTTGCAGCATGGGGTGGTATCCGGGACTATGATGTTGTGGCCATTTTGGAGACATGGTTAGAGCAGGGACAGGAATGGTTGTTGCCAGTTCCAGGGTTTAGATGTTTCAGTAAGAACAGAGAAGATGGTAAAAGAGGGGGAGGTGTGGCATTGTTGGTCAAGGACAATATTACAGTTGCAGAAAGGATGTTTGGGGACTCGTCAACTGAGGCAGTATGGGCTGAGGTAAGAAACAGGAAAGGAGAGGTCACCCGGTTGGGAGTTTTCTAAAGGCCTCTGAATAGTTCCAGAGATGTACAGGAAAGGATAGCAAAGATGATTCTCGGTAGGAGTGAGAGAGACAGGGTAGTTTCATGGGGGACTTCAGCTTTCCAAATGTTGACTGGGAACACTATATTACGAGTACTATAGTGTGCAGGAGGGCTTCCTGACACAGTATGTAGACAGGCCAACAAGGGGCGAAGCCAGATTAGATTTGGCACTGGGTAATGAGCCCGGCCAGGTGTTAGACTTGGAAGTAGGTAAGCACTTTGGTGATAGCGATCACAATTCTGTTATGTTTACTTTAGTGATAGAAAGGGGTAAATGTATACCACTGGGCAAGAGTTACAGCTGGGGGAAAGGTAATTACGACGCGATTAGGCAAGATTTAGAAAGCATAGGATGGGGAAAGAAATTGCAGGGGACGGGCACATTAGAAATGTGGAGCTTATTCAAGGAAAAGCTCCTTTGTGTCCTAGATAAGTATGTACCTGTCAGGCAGGGAGGAAGCTGTCGAGCGCAGGAGCCGTGGTTTATGAAGAAAGTGAATCTCTGGTCAAGAGGAAGAAGAAGGCTTATGTTAGGATGAGATGTGAAGACTCAGTTAGAGCGCTTGAGGGTTACAAGGTAGCCAGGAAAGACCTAAATAGAGAGCTCAGAAAAGCCAGGAGGAGACATGAGAAGTTGTTGGCAGATAGGATAAGGTAAACACTAAGACTTTCTATGGATACTTAAGGAATTAAAGAATGACGAGAGTAAGAATAGGGCCAATCAAGGATAGTAGTGGGAAGTTGTGTGTGAAGTCAGAGGAGATAGGGGAAGCACTAAATGAATATTTTTCGACAGTATTCACTCTAGAAAATGACAGTGTTGTCGAGGAGAATACTGAGATCCATGCTACTAGACAAGGTGGGATTGAGGTTCACAAGGAAGAGGTATTAGAAATCCTGCAGAGTGTGAAAATAGATAAGTCCCCTGGGCCGGATGGGATTTATCCTAGGATCCTGTGGGAAGCCAGGGAGGAGACTGCCGAGCCTTTGGCATTGATCTTTAAATCATCATTGTCTACAGGAATAGTGCCAGAAGACTTGGGGATTGCAAATGTGGTTCCCCTGTTCAAGAAGGGGAGTAGAGACAACCCTGGTAATTATAGACCAGTGAGCCTTACTTCAGTTGTTGGTAAAGTGTTGGAAAAGATTATAAGAGATAGGATTTATAATCATCTAGAAAAGAATAATTTGACTAGGGATAATCAGCACAGTTTTGTGAAGGGTAGGTCGTGCCTCACAAACCTTATTGAGTTCTTTGAGAAGGTGACCAAACAGGTAGATGAGAGTAAACCGGTTGATGTGTGTATATGGATTTCAGCAAGGCATTCGATAAGGTTCCCCACAGTAGGCTATTGTACAAATTGCGGAGGAATGGGATTATGGGAGATATAGCAGTTTGGATCAGTAATTGGCTTGCTGAAAGAAGACAGAGGGTGGTGGTTGATGGGAAATGTTCATCCTGGAGTCCAGTTACCAGTGGTGTACCGCAAGGGTCGGTGTTGGGTCCACTGCTGTTCGTCATTTTTATAAACGATCTGGATGAGAGCGTAGAAAGGTGGGTTAGTAACTTTGCAGATGACACAAAATCGTTGCAGTTGCGGATAGTGACAAAGGATGTTGTAGGTTGCAGAGAGAGATAGATAAGATGCAGAGCTGGGCTAAGAGGTGGCAAATGGAGCTTAATGCAGACAAGTGTGAGGTGATTCACTTTGGTCGGTGTAACCGGAATGCAAAGTACTGGGCTAATGGTAAGATTCTTGGTGGTGTAGATGAGCAGAGAGATCTCGGTGTCCAGGTACACAGATCCTTGAAAGTTGCCACCCAGGTTGACAGGGTTGTTAAGAAGGCATAGAGTGTTTTAGCTTTTATTAATAGAGGGATCAAGTTCCGGAACCATGAGATTATGCTGCAGCTGTACAAAACTCTGGTGCGGCCGCACTTGGAGTATTGTGTACAGTTCTGGTCACTGCATTATAAGTAGGATGTGGAAGCTTTGGAAAGGGTGCAGAGGAGATTTACTAGGATGTTGCCTGGTGTGGAGGGAGGGTCTTACGAGGAAAGGCTGAGGGACTTAAGGCTGTTTTCTTTGGAGAGAAGAAGGTTGAGAGGTGACGTAATAGAGACATTATAAGATAATCAGAGGGTTAGATAGGGTGGACAGGGAGAGCCTTTTTCCAAGAATGGTGACGGCGAGCATGAGGGGGCATAGCTTTAAGTTGAGGGGTGATAGGTATAGGACAGATGTCAGGGGTAGTTTTTTTACTCAGAGTAGTAAGGGTAAGGCGTGCTTTGACTGCAACGGTAGTAGATTCGCCAACTTTAAGTGCATTTAAGTCATCATTGGACAGGCGTATGGACGTACATGGAAAAGTGTAGGTTAGATGGGCTTCAGATTGGTATGACAGGTCGGTGCAACATCGAGGGCCAAAGGGCCTTACTGCACTGTAATGTTCTATGTTCTAGCACAGAGACAGGCCCTTTGGCCCAACCTGGTCCATGTTGACCAAACTGTGAGACATGATTTCCCACGCACAAAGCCATATTGACTACCCCTAATCAGTCCTTGCCTTTCCAAATACATGTACATCCTGTCCCTCAGGATTCCCTCCAACACTTGCCCACCACCAACGTTAGGCTCACGGGTCTATAATTCCCTGGTTCCTCCTTACCACCCTTCTTAAACAGTGGCACGACGTGAGCCAACATCCAGTCGTCTGGCACCTCACCTGTGACTATCGATGATACCTCATAATCCAATGCTGTATATACCTTGATATCCAGGGTTTGATGGTCCTACCCTTTTTCTCTATTGGAACATGTGGGCCCTGTACTCTCCATATTTGCTTCTGCAAATCCAGGTGCAGTACGTTTTCGGCGCATTTACTCCTTCAAACAGTTCCAGTAAACTGGTTAAATGTGATGTCTGTTTTACAAAACCAAGCTGACCTATCTTGATTACCTTGAGTATCTCTAAGTGTGCATCTGTAATCTGGTCAATTCTAACACTTTACTCTCAACAGACATCAAGCTAATTGGCCTGTGGTTTCCATCTTCTGCTTCCCTCTCTTTTTGAATGGAGGTTATATTTGCTACTTCACATAAAAATGAAAAATGCTGTTTCAGATTTTGAGCACCTGCGGAATTTGATCCTTGTTGTTTAATGTGTGCTTTATATAAACTTTCTTTTCAGCCTTCCTCACTGGCAGGATTGCCACGAGCTCTGGAGTAAAAAGCGCCGACGACAGAAACAAGCAGGAATCGTTGAAGATCCGCCTTTGCAAAAAACCGCACGTAAAGAAACCGTGATCACCACTGATGACAGTAGGAACAGCACACCACAGACTGTTCCACTGGGACAGAGTAAACCACAGAGCAGCATCACAGATGTGGGCGGTGAGTCTATCTGAGTGAAAATGACCACGGCTGTGGGTCAGATTATTCAGAATATATAGGAGATGAGGGTATCTATTTCTGGGAGTATATGATTAATGTTTGAAAGGTTTTGTATTCAGTCAGATCGACCACCTGTCATACCAACAGCTGTTTTGCATGTGGATCTGTCCCTATCATCTGTACAGTGTTCTTAGGGAACAATTGGCAAGATTTCTCTGGAACTGCTGCACATACAATACTAGCTAATGCTCCATTGATTGCATCATAGTTCCAGGACAAGTTGATATTGAGGGTATTTAGTGACAAAACTTTTGTACTGCTTTTAGCACCTACTGCTCCTCCAATAGCATAATGGAAACAATTTTGAAAATGTTTTCTCGTTAGCTTATGTTATGCTTGTTACCCCTGCAGGTTCTTTTCACCTTTAGTAAAGTTACTAGTCAATATCCTGTGGTGTTTCATGCAGAGGAATGTAACCATACATCATAATCAGGTGAAGCAAAACTAGGGAGTGAGGAGATAATTGGAACAAAACACGTGATGAAAATCAATTCTCATTTTGAAGTCATATCTTCTTCATTGTTAATGAAAGCAGATAGATTGAGAAAGGGGGAAGAGCAACAAGACCGGTTTTGAAGAAGGACTGGAATTGAAATGTTAACTTTATTTTCTTTCCACAGATGCTGCCTGACCTGCTGAGTTTCTCTTGCAATTTCAGTTCTTGTTTATAACAAGAGCTGGGTGGCCTTGTACACCAAGCATTGATAGTAAACATGCAGGTGCAACAGGTGGTAAAGAAGGCAAATGGTATGTTGGCCTTCATAGCAAAAGAATTTGAATACAGGAGCAGGGATGTCTTGCTGCAATTGTACATCGCCTTAGTGAGACTACACCTGGAATATTGTTTGCAGAGATGTTCTAGCTACGGTGGGAATACAACTGATTCCTGGCACTGCAGGACTAATGAATGAAGAAAGACTAAATTGGTTAGGACTATATTCACTGCACTTTGAAGAATGAAGAAAGATCTCCTAGAAATCTAAGCAATTCTAATAGGGTAGTTGCAAGATGAATGTTCCCAATGTCCTCTGGGTCTAGAACCAGGGATCACAGTCTAAGAATTTGGGGTAGGCCATTCAGGACTGAGGTGAGAAAAAAATTCTTAACCCCGAGTGGTGGGCCTGTGAAATTCACTCCCACAAAGTGTGGTTGAGTCCAAAACCTTGAATTTTTTCAAGAAGGAGTTAGATATGGTTTTTAGGGCTAAAGGGATCATAAGGTAAGGGGAGAAAGCAGGATCAGGGGACTGAGATGGATGGCCTACCCCTACTCTGAATTATTCTACATTTCTATGTTTCTAACTGATTTATCCTTAAATTATTTTCTAACATTATAAACTCCTACGCCCATATTTTTAACTGAATATGAACACGTATTGATGCCCTGTAGCATTGCTTTAGTTATTCCATTGACCATTTCCATCATAAACATGGGCTTGATAGATCAGATGCGTAGACTATACTAGATAAAGGGGAGCGTGTAGCGTATTAAGTTTAGGTTTCCAAAAATAATTTAGTATAGTGCCACGCAAAAAAGATAATACCTGAGATCAGGGCTGATGGAGTTGAGGGTATCTTTTGATATATTAACATGGAAAAAGGATTGGTTAAAACACAAGTATAAAAAGTAGAGGTGAACAGGGCAGTTCAAGTTAGCAAGCTCTAACTAATGGAGAGGCTCAAGTGTCAATGCTTGTGTTGGCCATCGATATTAATAACTTGGAAATTATTAATGATGAAAGCAAAGAGTAATTATCCAAATTTGCTAGAGGTACATAGCTAGGTGGGAATGTTAGCTGTGGGGAAGGCCCAAAGAGAATCAAAGAGATATGGACAGTTCAAATGAGAGAGTCATGGAGTCATAGTCATAGAGATGTACAGCATGGAAACAGACCCTTTGGTCCAACCCGTCCATGCCGACAAGATATCCCAACACAATCTAGTCCCACCTGCCAGCACCCAGCCCATATCCCTCCAAACCCTTCCTATTCATATATTCTTCCAAATGCCTCTTAAATGTTGCAATTATAACAGCCTCCACCACATTCTCTGGCAGCTCATTCCATACACGTACCACCCTTTGTTTGAAAAGGTTGCCCCGTAGGTCTCTTTTATATCTTTCCCCTCTCACCCTAAACCTATGCCTTCTGGTTCTGGACTCCCTGACCCCAGGGAAAAGACTTTGTCTATTTATCTTATCCATGCCCCTCATAATTTTGTAAACCTGTATAAGGTCGCCCCTCAGCCTCCGACGCTCCAGGGAAAACAATCCCAGTCTGTTCAACCTCTCCCTATAGCTCAAATTCTCCAACTCTGGCAACATCCTTGTAAATCTTTTCTGAACCCTATCAAGTTTCACAACATCTTTCCGATAGGAAGGAGACTAGAATTGCACGCAATATTCCAACAGTGGCCTAAACAATGTCCTGCAACATGACCTCCCAACTCCTGTACTCAATACTCTGACCAATAAATGAAAGCAAACCAAACGCCTTCTTCACTATCCTATCTACCTGCATCTCCACTTTCAAGGAGCTATGAACCTGCACTCCAAGGTCTCTTTGTTCAGCAACACTCCCTAGGACCTTACCATTAATTGTATAAGTCCTGCTAAGATTTGCTTTCCCAAAATGCAGCACCTTTCTTTTATCTGAATTAAACTCCATTTGCCACTTCTCAGCCCATTGGCCCATCTGGTCAAGATCCTGTTGTAATCTGAGGTAACCCTCTTCGTTGTCCACAACATCTGTAATTTTGGTGTCATCTGCAAACTTACTAACTGTACCTCTAATGCTCACATTCGAATCATTTATGTAAATGACAAAAACGTAGAGGGCCCAGCACCGATCCTTGTGGCACTCCACTGGTCACAGGTTTCCAGTCTGAAAAACAAACCTCCACCACCACCTTCTGTATTCTACCTTTGAGCCAGTTCTGTATCCAAATGGCTAGTTCTCCCTGTTTTCCATGAGATCTAACCTTGCTAACCAGTCTCCCGTGGGGAACCTTGTCGAACGCCTTACTGAAGTACATTTAAATCACATCTACCGCTCTGCCCTCATCAGTCCTCTTTGTTACTTCCTCAAAAAGCTCAATTAAGTTTGTGAAACACGATTTCCCATGCAGAAAGCCATGTTAACTATCCCTAATCAGTCCTTGCCTTTCCAAATACATGTACATCCTGTCCCTCAGGATTCCCTCCAACAACATGCCCACCATTGTTGTCAGGCTCACTGGTCTATAGTTCCCTGGCTTGTCCTTACAACCCTTCTTCAAACAGTGGCACAACGTTAGTCAACTTCTAGTCTTCCGGTACCTCACCTGTGACTATCGATGATACAAATATCTCAGCAAGAGGCTCAGCAATCACTTCTCTAGCTTCCCACAGAATTCTAGGGTACACCTGATCAGGTCCTGGGGATTTATCCACTTTTATGCATTTTCAGCACTTCCTCCTCTGTAATATAGACATTTTGCAAGATGTCACCATCTTGTCATAAGATGATTTATGTTTTTATTTTCTTTGGCACAGAATTTTCATGGAGGTAGAAATGTCTGATTAGTGTAATCCAGTTGAAAATCACTGACAGATGAGTTTTAGCTCATGCACTCACTTATGTTGAGACGATTTTTATGCAGTTAATTCCTGCACCTGTATTCATTTCACAATATTGATTGTGATTCAGCAACCAAGGAACTAAGGCACTCAGTAATCAAAAAAACATTCTCACACTGTGCCTTACCATTTCACAACGTAACACAAGCTATGTACAAATGAGCATTGGGATTACATGACTCATTAATGGAGTCTGTTTGTCAGTTATTAATTACTCCTTAAAATGGGATTAACTGCAAAATCTATTGCACATTGTTAAACAGAATGCACCTTATTTTAAAACTGTAGGAGGTGATGGTAACAGTCTGGCAGATGTAACTACTTTTCAGTGAGAGTTTTGAATCTTTCACTTTGTTTTCTGTAGGCATCAGAGACGCTGCCCAACAGCTAAACCAGAATGAGTTAGCAGTGCTCCTCAACCTGCTGCAGACACAGACTAACCTCAGCCTCACCCAGCTGGCACAGGCACTGAACGTCAGTACTAACCCAGAGACACAGCAACAGTGGAATGTCCTTAGCCAATCACTGGTGGCTCTGGCTGAAGCCACCAGTCAGCAGCAGGATGCTCAGCTTCCCATAATCACCCAAAATACACCTCCCTCTGTACCATCCAACCAGCCTCCATCAACAGCAGCACCGGCTCCATCTGTAGCAACACCTTTACCACCAATATCAGCTCCCCTTCCGCAGGTCCTTGCTACCTTACCACAGGTGACATCCACCCAGCCATCTCAGTCCATATCTCAGGAGGCTGATTCCCAGAACGACACACAGAACTTGTTGACTGTTTTACTTAGTCAGCTGGTTAAATCTCAGGAACCCGCTACAGTGCCTGAAGAAAGTAATGGCATCAAAGCGAGTGATGGACCACAGCAGCTGCAAACTCCCATTATCGCTACTGACGCTGCAGGTAACTACCACTCTATATCAGTGTTTCTTGTTGCTTTGTTACTTCACAAATTATGTAACTCATCTTTCTCTGCTGGTTACTCTTGCTTGTAGAAAGGGCAGATAAGTGACAGATGAAATTTAATATAGAGTAGTAATTAATTTTGGTAGAAAGAATGTAGAGAGACAGTAGGAAGCAAAGGATATGGTCCTTGAGGGGGTTTAGGAACTGAGGCATCTAGGTGTATGCATAAATTATTAAAGGTGACATGACAGGTTGACAGAGTGTTCAGTATAGCAGATAGTGTCCTCTTACCTTTTATTAGTAAAGGTTACTAGACTTTAGGAAGGATATGAAGATGTTTGAGGATGCAGAAAAGATTTGTGAGAATGGTCCCAAGGAAAAGGAACTTCAGTTACATAGACAAGTTGAAGAGGTTAGGACAAAGAGGTATTCACAATCATGAGAGGTCTGGGCAAAATAATAAGAGAATAACAGTTTCCATTAGCGGAAGGATCAAGAACCAGCGGGTTCAGGTTAAGGTAATTAGTAAAAGAAAGAATGGCAACACAAGGAAAAAACTCTTTCATGCCGCAAGTGTTACAACCTGAACTTTACTACTAAGCGTGTGGTTGGAAGTAAGTATAGTCAAGGCATTCAGAAGAGAATGGGATGATTATTTGAAAAGGAAGAATGTGTGGGACTATAGGCTGAGGCAGGGGGATGAATTGACCTTTCAGAGGGCAGCACGTACACAGTAGGCCAAATAGCCACCTGGGTTGCCATTGTGATTGATGGCATATTCCACTATTACTCATAAATAGTCTGACGTATCAACCCATTGTAAGAGTAAACAACTGCATAGCTTGCACCCTTTCCTAATATCTAACTTATTCCATGTTTGTCACATTTCCTTATCAATGGTTTGATATCTATAAAGTTCAACAGTTGCTGCTATGGTTTAGCAGTAGCTGCACAAGATGTGAATTTAACTTTTGTATTTCTTCAGGGGATGTGGATTTTGTTGGCTGGGGGCAGTATTTATTGCAAATCACTAGCTGTCTTCAAGAAGGTTGGGAATTCTTGAACTGCTGAGGTCCGTTAAGTCTAAAAACCACCACAATGATATTAGGGAGGAGATCCAGCAATCAGTGATAAGCCAATAGTGGTGGTTCCAGTGTATTTCAGCTAAACAAGTAGAATATTCCTGCTTCAGTCTTTGGGCTGTTCTTAGTAATTTCAGTCACAGTGGGGAAGAGCACAGAGGAGAAATGCTCAGGGGTTTACACATGGAAGCAGCAAGTCATTCCAACCCAGTCTCTTCCACGAGCAGTATCCTGATCCCATGTTCCTACCGTGTTGCAACATGCTTTCATTTCCATCCCTTCAGCTATCTATTCATTCTGTTGACACTTCTGTATTAGTCACTCCAATGGCATGTTTCAGTCTCATAATCCTTTGTTTCTACTCTGTCCTAAGTCCTTCAAACTAACTTTGTATTTCTGCTCCCTTGCTCTAAATTTTCAATAAATGAATCATAATATCCCATAATGTCATACGATTAAATGCCTCCATCAAATCATGCTCTAATCCTGTCTTCTAATGACCAAGTCCCAGTTATTCAAGGCTTTCTTCATATTTATAACTCCTGCACCTGACAGCATCCTCTTTAATATACACTGATCTTCCTTTCTGTAGCATGGACCGAAAACTAAACAAAATCTAAAACTTTAGTCCTATGAGTTATATATATTTTCCATTATACCTCAACTTTCAGATGACTTGCCGTTGTCAATTCAGAATAGTTTCCATTATTTCCTTATGGCTTTATGCACTTCAGGTGGTGCTTTTAATATCCTCTGAGAACCTTCAACTTCACTGCTTCCAGGTCAGTGTAATCCCATTTTTAAGCATGAAGGGTTCCATTTCAATGTTTTAACACTGAATCTGATCTTCCAGTGCCTATTGCATTTTATCACTGTCCCTTTGCTCTGAAGATTGGCAAGTCAGGAGAGGCTTTAGTTTATCTCTGATGATTCAACAGTCAAACAGCCTAACATTATCCATGATTGAATCACGAGTGATGAGTTTTGGCTGGAGGGTGGATTGACCCAAGAAAGTAAATTACTGTTTAACTTTGGTGGTCGTCATTTCAGGACAGAGGCAAGGGTTTTTTTTCTCTCTGAAGTTGTCACTTTGGAGCTCACTGCCTCAGAAAGTGAGTGATGGCCATTGAAGTTTTAAGACCGGAGTTGATACAATCTTGTTAGACAGGGATCTAGGGTTAATGAGGGTAGATGGGAGTATGGAATTCAGAACACAAACTATTCAGCCATGATCTTATTGAATAGCAGAACAGGCTGGATGGGCCAAATGGCCTCCTCCTGCTCCTCCTCCTTCATATATCTGTAATGAGAGATGGTGAAGCAGGCCAATGAGAAGCATTAATGTAGCAGTAACCACTACCTTGTATTTTTTATGTAGATGGTGCTGCCCTCACTAAACTGGATATAAAAGTTCCTGGGCCGCCTCCTGCACTAAGTCAAACTCGAATTCTTCCTCCAGACCAGCGACCGCCAGAGCCACCTGGCCCCCCACCGACCTTGGGTGATACCGATTGTCGAATTAATCTTCGAGTGAGCCCCTCTACCAAGGACCCGAATGCAGGAGTGAAAGCTGCTTTGCTGCAGTTGCTTAACAAAGAGGACGCACAGGAGAATGACAGACTTAACAGAGTGCCAGAATACGGCAGCTCACATTTAGCTAACAGCTATGGTACAGACGGGTTCAGGAATAATGTCAGTACAAGTGACAGGAGAGACTCAGAAATGACTGGGCACACGCTACTGGACAGCAAATCTGCCATGTGTGCCAGCACTTCCAAACCGCTGACTCAATCCAGGACATTGTCCAGTTCACTGAGTGAGTTTGGAGAGTCCAGTACATACCAGGACATGGATGCAATGCAGTTTACAGCAGATCAGGATCACCGGTTTAACTTTACTAGAGTTACTTTACCACCTTTGGTAACTGGTACAGAAGGTAACAATAGCACAAGCATGCCTGCAGATGCCAAACCACCAAACTACAGCTACAGCAGCCCAATGCCAGGAAGTGCTGTGCCCAGCAGCACCATAACTGGACTGAGCTGGAATGCACCATCACGGGGCTCAGGGTATAACAGGGTACATGGCAGAATACCAACCAGAGGTGGCAGAGGAAGGGGTGTACCATACTAACATTGGGACTCGCCTTTAGTGCTGTGTTACTATCATGTCCGTGAAGAGAAGCGACTGTGATCACCTTTGACAGGGTTGAAGAAATCCACTTGCCCACATCCATTGCTGGCAGGGTGAGGACTGACCACAGGGGATGATGTGGCTCACAAGAAGCCATCTGCAGTGTGTGAACTGGAGGCCCTTTAGGGTGAGGAATCTTTCACTGTAACAATACACTGTTGGGGAGATTCCCCATGATCTATATAATCAATTTGCAAACATTTGAAGTCCTTGAAGACTATAGGACAATATTGAAAGGAAACTATAAGAGGGAACAATTCTCTAGCCATGTTGGCATGTCACGATGCAACAAAACGGGTTGTGGGAAGTCTGTGGAATTGCAATGGGCTTAAAGTAAAGCCCAAAGTATAATATGTAGAGTAATCCCTAAAATGGAAAGATTACTGACAAGCCTACTGTCAGAGAAGTACACTGGAATCTGCTTGGCAGACTGGCTTGTATCATCTGTTTATTATAAGAGTTTCAAAGCCCGGACCATTTCCTCCTCATTTCTCTGTACCTGAGCCTCAGTGGAAGCCACTTTATGTTGTGTTATTTTCTAAGTTACAAGCATCTCAGCAAAGCTGCAATTAAACCTGAACAATGTTCTCACCTGGCTTAAGGTGTGAATTCCTTTTGAGCAGATTCAGTCAATGACCCAAATGTTGCTGCACTTCCCTATCAGTGTGACTCAGTGCTGCTTTCGTTCTTTCTGATTGATCTCCATTCCTCTCATGGATTCAACTCCTGGTCCCATTATTGTTTTCCCTTAAGTTCTTTATTCATTTTTTTAAAAATATTTTACCATTTCACTTTCTGCTAAATTGCCACATAATCCTCAATGTTGTACTGAGAATTATCTTTCATTTCCAGTCTCTGTGCTTTCAAGCTGTGGGTTTTGTCTTGGACCATCTCTTGTGTGACTTGAATTGCATGAGCTGTCCATGGCCCCTAGGCACCAGCTCCCTGTGGGTAGCTTCTGCACAGAACGTCACTGGCTCTTGGTGACAGCAATGGGAAGTATGTGAGGATCTCCCTGGGACCTACACATTTAGAGTGATGTGGCATTTCCGTGCAGTAGCCACCCCTTTAATATCATCTGTCTGGGTGAGCTGCGCATCAAGACATGGTTTAGTTGCTACAGTAACAAATTATTGTTCTGAGGATGAGGTTACTGAATTTTTTTCAGCTTTTAGTAAATTTTACTTTAATAAAAAAAATAATAAATTCAGCTGCTGACTGATTCTCTTGGGGTACCTGTTGTATGCTTCTGTCGCAAAGAGCAAACTCTGCTGTGTCCATTCTCAATTCCTAAATTGTCATCAGCTAAAATCTCAGAAATATTGAGCAATTAACCTTTGGCATTGATTTTTTTAAAAAGAGGCAAAAC
The DNA here is from genome assembly GCF_020745735.1 of Hemiscyllium ocellatum. NCBI lineage: Eukaryota > Metazoa > Chordata > Chondrichthyes > Orectolobiformes > Hemiscylliidae > Hemiscyllium > Hemiscyllium ocellatum. Next base: position 51,263,775 of record NC_083432.1, on the reverse strand, counting down.
CATTACTCACACTCTTGACCATCAAACAGAATCTTTGGGGCAGTCAGTCTGTGGTCTGGACTGGTAGGTGTGATCAGGCATTGTTAATCTGGGACGGTCAGTCTGGGCTAGGTTAGTCAGTCTGTGGTCTGGGATTGTCAGTGCGATCTGGAATGGTCAGTCTACAGTCTGGGTTGGTCATTCTGTGGCTTGGTTTGGTCAGGCTGCAGTCTGGAATGGTCAATCTGTGGTCTGGTTTGGTCAGTCTGCAATCAGAACAGTTGGGCTGTGTCCAGTCCGACACAGTCCCCAAGCTCTGACCGGCAAAATTTCTGTTCATTATAGAATTCCTGGATCCCTACAGTATGGAAGCAGGCCATTTGACCCATCAAGTCCACACCAACCATTCAAAGAGAATCCCTGACAGACCCATGCTCTTTGTTGTGGTTCTGTTCGCCGAGCTGGAAGTTTTTGTTGCAAACGTTTCGTCCCCTGGCTAGGAGACATCATCAGTGCTCTGGACCCTCCTGCGAAGCGCTTCTTTGATGTTTCTTCCGGTATTTATAGTGGTCTGTCCTTGCCGCTTCCGGGTGTCAGTTTCAGCTGTCCGCTGTAGTGGTTGGTATATTGGGTCCAGGTCGATGTGTTTGTTGATGGAGTTTGTGGATGAATGCCATGCCTCTAGGAATTCCCTGGCTGTTCTCTGTCTGGCTTGCCCTATGATAGTAGTGTTTTCCCAGTCGAATTCATGTTGCTTGTTGTCTGCGTGTGTGGCTACTAGGGATAGCTGGTCGTGTCGTTTCGTGGCTAGTTGATGTTCATGTATGCGGATTGTTAGCTGTCTTCCTGTTTGTCCTATATAGTGTTTTGTGCAGTCCTTGCATGGTATTTTGTAAACTACATTAGTTTTGCTCATGTTGGGTATTGGCTCCTTTGTTCTAGTAAGTTGTTGTCTGAGCGTGGCTGTTGGTTTGTGTGCCGTTATGAGTCCTAAGGGTCGCAGTAGTCTGGCTAGTAGTATCATAGGGCAAGCCAGACAGAGAACAGCCAGGGAATTCCTAGAGGCATGGCATTCATCCACAAACTCCATCAACAAACACATCGACCTGGACCCAATATACCAACCACTACAGCGGACAGCTGAAACTGACACCCGGAAGCGGCAAGGACAGACCACTATAAATACTGGAAGAAACATCAAAGAAGCGCTTCGCAGGAGGCTCCAGAGCACTGATGACGTCTCCTAGCCAGGGGACGAAACGTTCGCAACCAAAACTTCCAGCTCAGCGAACAGAACCACAACAACGAGCACCCGAGCTACAAATCTTCGCACAAACCTTGAAGACCCATGCTCTACCTTGTCCCAGTGACCCTGAGCTTAGCATGGCCAATCCATCTAACCTGCACTTCTTTGGATTGTAGAAGGAAACCAGAGGAAACCCATGCAGACAATGGGATAATGTGCAAACTCCACACACAAGTCGCTCACGGCTGGAATCAAACCTGGGCCCCTGGCACTGAGGCAGAAGTGCTTACCACTGAGCCACTGTACTGTCCCAATTATATATCCTTCACATGAGGACCAGAGTCATTCTAGACCAGCTTTGGGTTTAGGCTGGGTGTAAGTAGTCACTGAGCTTACTTTTTAGTCTGTGATGTTATGTGGGTGTCACTGGCGGGGCCAGTATTTGTTTTCTATCAGTAATAATTAAGCATGTGCCTGTGGGTCTGGATTCACATGACCAAGTAAGGTCAGCAAATTTCTCTTTTTAAAGGGCATTAGTGAACTAGATAGGTTTTTGCAGCAATTGCTTGTTTCCTGGCAGTGAGAAATTATTGTTGGACCTAGAATTAACCAGACTTGTTTCCAGTTCCTTCGGAATCAGAAAAAGAAAAAAAATCTGTTTGTTTACTTGTCTTTCTTAATCTTCTCGCGATTCAATGTTTTATCACTGGCCTTGTCTACATCCAGTAATGCAATCGTTATCAATTATTAACAGCAGCAGCAGCTCAAACTCTGTGCACTAATTTTATTTGTTTCACTGAGCTCTCATCACTCAGAATGTTCTGAATACCTTTCAGCAGCTTGTAGGGTAACCAGTAGGAGAGGGGGAATCAAAAGCAGCATATACTGGAGAAGTTCAGCAGGTAGACAGCATCTCTAGAGAGAGAAAAAGGGTTGACTTTGAAACCAATTTGAACCTGAAAGACAGGAACAGAGAGGAGTGGGTGCCCAAATGCCTGGTGAAAGAATTGTTGAGGGGCGGAGGATATGTCAGGATGTGGAGGCTGCTTGGGAGTATAGGGGCACAATGAACATTGCATTTCAGAGAATGTTCTTTTGTAGTACGGCAACTTTCTACACAAAGGGTGGTGCGTGTATGGAATGAGCTACCAGAAGTTGTAGAGGTGGGTGAAATTGTAACATTTAAAAAAGGAATCTGGAAGGGAAAATGATTATGAATGGGATATGGACCAAACACAATCAAATGGGACTAGATTAGGTTGGGATATCTTTTTGGCATATACGAGTTGGACCAAGGGGTCTGTTTCTTTGTTGTGTGACTATGCTACTTGCTCAAAGCTGTCGATAGCATTTCACACTGTCCGTTAAGCTCTGCTGTGGAACAAGGACAGCACAGAAGAGATGTAGGCAAATTAGTTTTGCATGAACAGGGCCATGTGGAGTGGGGGGGCAGTGGGATCAGATTCTGTCATTTTGTTGGTGTCCCTCAGCCTAAACTTTAACCTCTCATTTTTGAACCTCATGATAAGTTATAGAACATAGAAAAATACAGTGCAGTACAGGCCCTTCGGCCCTCGATGTTGCGCTGACCAAAGCCTACCTAACCTACACTAGCCCAACAACCTCCATATGCTTATCCAATGCCCGCTTAAATGACCATAAAGAGGGAGAGTTCACCACTGCTACTGGCAGGGCATTCCATGAACTCACAACCCGCTGAGTAAAGAATCTACCCCTAACATCTGTCCTATACCTACCACCCCTTAATTTAAAGCTGTGTCCCCTAGTAACAGCTGACTCCATTAACAGAAAAAGGTTCTCAGTGTCTACCCTATCTAAACCCCTAATCAGCTTGTACACCTCTATCAAATCTCCCCTAAACCTTCTTTTCTCCAATGAGAACAGCCCCAAGTGCCTCAGCCTTTCCTCATACGATCTTCCTACCATGCCAGGCAACATCCTGGTAAACCTCCTCTGCACTCGTTCCAATGCCTCCACATCCTTCCTATAGTATGGCGACCAAAACTGCACACAATACTCCAGATGAGGCCGCACCAGAGTCTTATACAACTGCAACATGACCTCAGGACTCTGGAACTCAATTCCTCTACCAATAAAGCCCAGTACACCATATGCCTTCCTCACAGCACTATTTACCTGGGTGGCAACTTTCAGAGATCTGTGTACATGGACACCAAGATCCCTCTGCTCATCCACACTACCAAGTAGCCTACCATTAGCCCAGTAATCCATCTTCTTGTTACTCTTACCAAAGTGAATGACTTCACACTTAGCTACATTGAACTCCATTTGCCACCTTTCTGCCCAGTTTTGCTTTTAATCAGAGACAAGCTTGCACAGCCAGTTAGTAATGTGAGTGACCATTGAGTGAGCAACTTGCAGGATGGCGCAAACCTGAAATGTGAACTCCTTTAGTCCAGATCCAGGCATCAGTTAAAATATGTGAGTAACAGCATAAAGGAGAGTTCAGCAGTATGTAAACAGCAGAGGGCAGTGTTGGCTGCAATCAGCTAAATGGCACCAGTCCTCAATGTACCTTTCTTGGGAGTTTATCTTTTCCACTTGCTCGAATAAAAGAACGTTCCTGAAAAAGACAGCATCTAATGAGTGTATGAAATCAAATTTTAAATTTATGAAAAAATAACAAACATTTGTTAGTTAAATGAGTAGCTAGAGGCACTGAGTCAAATATGATAGAAATGGATTTACATTTTCACAAAAGATTGTTAAAATACAAAATGTATCAGACAGGAAGTACTGCAAACAGAACATGCATTCTAAAGGTTTCACGAGTCAACTTTCCACAAGATTCTATGCTTCATTGGCTTTTTGGTTTCAGGGATTCACTGGTGCAGAAATTAGCATGAATCAGTGTTTATGTTATATATTCTTTCACAAGATGTGAATTTGTCTTTGAGAGGGTGGTGTTGAGCTGACTTCTTGAACTGCTGCAGTCCATGTCCTGTAGGTAGACCCTGCCGAGTTTCAAGATTCTGATTCAGCAACACCGAAGGAATGTTGATATATTTCCAAGTCAGAATGGTGAGTGACTTGGAGGAGAACTTGAAGGTGATGGTGTGTCCATGTATCTGCTGTTCTTATCCTTCCAGATGGTTAACAGACTTTGTGAAGTCAGGAGGTTGAGTTGCTCATTGCAGGATTCCTAGCCTCTGTACTGCTATTGCAACCACAATATTTATGTTCAGTTTCTGATCATTGGTAGGCCCAGGATGTTGATAGTTGGAGTCAGTGGGGGCAAAGCCATTGATGTCATTGGGTGATTGGTTAGATTCTCTGTTTGAAGGTGGCCATTGCTTGTTACTTGTCACATTTCAGCCCAAGCCTGGATATTGTCCAGATCTTGTTGCATTTGGGCATGAACTGCTTCATTATCTGAGGAATCACAAATGGTGCTGAACATTGTGTAACCATCAGCAAACATCTGCACTTTTGATCTTATGATGGAGAGAAGGTTATTGAAGAAGCAGCTGAAGATGGTTGGGTCTAGGACACTACCCGGAGGAACTCCTGCAGAGATGTCTTGGAGCTGAGTTGACTGACCTCCAACAATAATGGCTATCTCCATTTGAGCTGTGTATGACATCAACTTGTAGGGGATGTGTCTGGCAATGAGGTTGCAGATTGTGCTGGAGTATGATTCTATTGCTGTTGATGGCCCACCTGTCTTGAGTTGCTAGATCAGTTCAAAATCTGCCCCATTTAGCATGTTAACCATAGAATCCCTACAGTGTGGAAGCAGGCTATTTGGCCCATCAAGTCCACTCTGACCCTCCAAATAGTATCCTGCCCAGACCCACCCCCCTACTCTATCCCTGTAGCTGCATTTCCCATGGCTAATGCACCTAGCCTGTACATCCCTGGACACCATGGCCAATCTACCTACCTTTGGACTGGTGCACCTAGAGGAAACCCAGGCAGGCACAAGGAAAACGTGCAAGCTCCACACAGTTTTATTCTTGGATTAGATTCCCTACAGTGTGGAAACAGGCCCTTCGGCCCAACAAATCCACACCGACCCTCCGAAGAGTAACCCACCCAGACCTATTTCCCGCTGATTAATGCACCTAACACTATGGACAATTTAGTATGGCCAATTCACCAGACCGGCACATCTTTTTGGATTGTGGGAGGAAACCAGAGCACCCGGAGGAAACCCATGCAGACACGGGGAGAATGTGCAAACTCCACACAGACAGTCGCCCAAGGCTGAAATTGAACCCGGGTCCCTGGCGCTGTGCTAACCACTGAGCCACCGTGCTGCCCATTGGCCATGGTGTCCGAGGCAGAAATCAAACATGGATCCCTGGCACTGTTTGGCATCAGTGCTAACCACTGAGCCATCATACCACTTAATGCAATAAAACGTATTTCAATGTTAAGGTGGAAGTTTATCTCTAAAAGACTATTGTCGTCTTTCCAAGTGATACAGTTATGGACTGATTCACTGCAGCAGGCAGATTGGTGAGGATGAAGTTGAATATGTTTTTCCCTCTTGTTGGTTCCCTCACCATCTGCCACAGACCCAGTCTAGTAGGTATATGCTTTAGAACTCGATCAGCTGTGTCCAAACCAATTTTGGTGATGGTCATTGAAGCCTCCCTGCCAGAATATGTTCTATGCCCTTGTCACCCTCAGTGCTTCCTCCCAGTAGTGGTCAATATGGAGGAGCACTAATTCATCAGCCAAGATCGCCCACCTGTGGACCTGTTTTGCTGATGTGACGGGTTGCATTCAGAGATGGCAATGATGTTGGCTGAGACATTGTCTGTAACGTATGATTCTGTGAGTATGACTGTGTCTTCTTATTGCTTGACTAGTCTGTGTGACAGCTGTCTCAGTTTTAGAACTAGGCTCCAAATATTCAGAGGAAGGCTTTGCTGGGACAACAGGCCTGTGTTTGCTGTTGTCATTTCTGGTGCATAGGTTGATAGGTGATCTGTACAGTTTCATGGCTTTCATCTAACTTTGTTATAGTTTTGATACAACTGAATGCTTAGTCATTTATTTCAGAGGGAAGTTGAGTCATCCACGTTGCTGTGGGTAGGGAGTCACATATAGGCCAGATTAGGTTGTTTTAATCCATAAAGACATTAATGACCCAGACGAGTTTTTACAATATAGAATGTAGTTCAATGGTCATCATTAAACTTCTACTTGCAGAGTTTTAAAACTGAATTTGTGGGACTTGAACCTGGATTAAACCAGTAACAATATACCTACATCTCTCTTCCCTATGTGAGGAGAGGCTGTGTGAGAGTGAATAACTGTGAGTTGGAGGTGGGTGTGAGAGAAAGTGAGAGTGACTGCCTGGGAGAGAATGGGTTATGTGGTTATATTGGTATAACACCACATATGTATGAATGTGTGTGTATCTGTGACTGTGTTTGCATGCGTGAGAGACAGTGAGTTTGTCTGTGAGTGACTGTATATATGTGAATCTGAGTCTATGTGTGACTGCATGTCTGTGAATCTGAGTCTGTGCGCAGATTCTCTTATTGAAGAACATGATCATGCACCCAGGAAGCCTTTCATGTAGTGACCCTGATTCCATGTGACTCTCTCCAGTCAGAGCCAGCATCTGTTTTAATTCACTCTTGGCCCTGAGTGTCCCTGGCACTGGGATTTGTTGCCTTATTACATGATGTTTCATTTGCTCCTTGATAATGAATTGTTGGCACCAAGTTTGATATAACTGAAGATCTCAGTAGGCAGCTCAGATTCATTCAGGTTGGTGCAAACCTGGCGTCACATGTAGGCCAGACTGGTATGGATGGCAGATTTCCTTTAATGGAATCATACAGTACGGAAGAGGCCCTTTGGTCCATTAAGTCTGCACTGACCAAACTACTCTAAATCTATATTAGTCCTACTTTCCCACACTATAGCCATAACCTTGAATGTTATGTCATTTGAAGTGTTATCCACATACTTTTTAAAGGTCCAGAGGGTTCCCAGGCAGTGCATTCTAAATACCCACCACCCTCTGAGTGAAACTTTTTTTCCACGAATCCCCTCTCAATCTTCTACCTTCACCTTAAAATTTTGACTCTATTATCCACTCTGTGCTTCCCTGATACTCCTCAATCAGGTCCCCTCTCAGTCTGACTCTAAAGAAAACAGCCTGAGCTTATCCAGCCTCTGTTCATAGCTAATATGCTCTATCTCAGGCAACATCCTGGTGAATCTCCTCTGTACCTCCTCCAATACAATCACGTCCTAGAATGTGGAGACCAGAACTGCACATAATATTCCAGCTGTAGTCTAAAAGTTCTGTAGAGTTGCAACACAACCTCCCTGCTTGTATACTTTATGCCACGACTGATAAAGACAAGCATCCTGTATGTCTTCTTAACTACCCTGTTGACCTGTCCTACCATCTTCAGGGATCTGTGGACAAACGCCCCAAGATTCCTCTGTTCCTCTGAACTTCCTAGTGACCTGCCTTTCATTGTGTGCTCCCTTGTCATATACTTCAAAGTTGCATCACCTCACCCTTATCAGGGTTAAATTCCATATGCCACTGATCTGCCCATTTAACCAACCCATCTATATTGTCTTGAAGCCTAAGACCTTCCTTTGGTCAACTATCTGGTCAATCTTTGTGTCATCCACAAGCTTACTTATCACCCCCCTCCCCACATGCTCATCTACATGATTTATCGATGCCGTCAACAATAAGGGAGACCGAGTGCTGTCTTGTCCTACGCCACGGGACACTTGGCTCCAACCCTTCAAACAGCCTCTATCACCACCCACTGTCTCCTACCACTAAGATAATTTTGGATCCAAATTTTGTTACCATTCAAAACCAAAAATGTGTGTTTTTTTTAAAAGAAATTAGCCAAAAAGTGACTGCAGGTGTAAATTCAGTTGCAGTCTGGCAAAGTCCCATGTGAAACACATGGAATGTCACTCCTGTAGAGTGTCAAGTAAATCTCAAATAGAGAGGTGTGACAGGGAAAGATAACAATAGGCTTCTATTATGCATTCATTCATGGGATGTGGGTGTTGTTGGCTGGACCAGCATTTATTGCCCATCCCTATTAGTCCCAGAGGCAGTTAACAGCCCACCATATTGCTGTGGATCTGTAGTCTCATGTAGGCCAGACTAGGTAAGGATGGCAAATATCCTTCTGTAAAGAACATAAGTGAACCAGAAGGGTTTTATGATAACAATCGATACATTTCAATATTAGCCTAGCTTTTTAAAAAATTCCAAATATTATGATCCCAATTGATATGACTGGACAAGTCATGCCAGACTGAAATCTGGCTTCCAGAGATCACATATCTTTTAAATGAAGGTGGTCTTTATGTAAAACACAATCATGCAGTGCTCCAGAATTGATTCTAACAATAAAACACCAGTTTCTTTATTACAAAGAAAGAAGATAAAATAACGTAAACCACTCCATTTCCACATAACACAACTTGAAAGATTTTGAATCACAATAAAAATGCCATCTGATCTCTTCCCAACAGCTGTTGCTTTATAGAACTCAAACATAGAGAAAATTCACTCTTTGTTGCATCTACATGTTTAATCTAACCCCCTTTTCCTGGACCTGAGAGTTTGATGGCCTCTTCTGTAATATGTCACACAACCGAGCAGAAACTAACTCCATTTTAAATAACTCTTCAGGTTTCTAACCGAACACTGGTCTGGAACTTGCAAAATAAAACCCTTCCACCGAGGTAACATTTTTCCTAACAGTTCTATACTATCTCCCTTCTTTATGCGGAATGGTTTCACGTATCTAACTTCTACCAGGACCTCTTTGAATTGAAGAAAAACTAAAGCTTTCCAAGCTATGAATTTTTCTTCTCCTCAAGCAAGAAAGAAAATTCTTAATCCTTCCAAATAGAAAGCAAACTAATGCTCCTCAATGTTTACTCTACTTGTCAAACTCTCCAAATGTAAACTAGTTCCCATCATTATCTCAAGGACTTTCCCCTCCTATTGCTTTTAAAAAATCATGGTTAATACAGACCAAAATCCAAATGCCACTAGTACAAAATCCAAACTCTGAAACAAATGACTGTACGTATATATGTAAATCACGTTACATCACCATCCAAAGAAGAATGAAAAGTACTTTTGAGACGTTTCAGTACCCATCAAAAATGACCTTAACACTATTTCTATGTCATATTAACAGTAGTAATATTTTAACATTAAACATACAGTTACACAGAAGCAATGTTTTATGTAAGTCAATGGGCATCCGAGCACTTGGAGCCCTACATATGTGCTCTGACATGGTATGTGCAATGACTTCTTTCCCCCAGCTCATGAATGATTTTCAAAGTTATACAATTGGAGAATTAAGCTCCATCGAGATAGCATTTTCTATGAAAATCAAAATATTGTGGTCTCAATAAATAGGTTTCTTCCATGTTGTGCTGATGTATATTTAAAAATTATGTCGAGCCAACATAAACTCAATGCCACCTCAATCATTGACCATTTTTGCTGCACATGCAATTAGTTTCTTTGAAAAATAATTGATAGGCCATTTGATCCCCATCTAAAGCATCATGCTGTAAAATAGTAAAATGAATGTCGCTGGCATCAGCTAGTTTGAATGTCTTCATATAATTCAGCGCAGCTAAAACTGGTCTGGTTTTCAGCACAGCTTTCAGGTTGTCAATGGCAACACTGACTTTCTTATGTTAACGTTTCTGCCTTCAACAAATTTGTTAAAGTTGCAATGGCAGTGCTGTTGTTTTGGAAAAAAAAGTGTAATCAAATCTGTTCATGCCAACATCTAAAATTACATGTTTTGCAGTAGGCACAAAGAAAGTACAAAACAGCCCTTACTTTCACTTCTCTCGGGGCTACATGACCTTGTCCCACAGTGTGGCCCAAATAGGTCACGTCTACTTTGGCAAATTCACTCTTAGCCAGATTTATTAACAAAATGTTTCTTTTGTAGCTGATCAAGCAGCTCAATTGAATAGTGTAAAATTTGTCCCCAAGTTTGGCTAAAAGCAACCAAGTTGTCAGTATAAACAACACAGAGGGGAGATGAGAGTGACAGCCCTTGACATCAAGGCTGCATTTAATGGAGTATGGCATCAAGAAGCCCTAGCAAAACTGAAACCAATGGGCATCGGGGGGCAAATTCTCCAGTGTTTAGAGTCATACATGCCACATAGGAAGATGGTCATAGTTGTTAGAGGTCAGTCATCTCAGCCCCAGAACATCTCTGCAGGAGTTCCTCAGGGTAGTGTCCTAGTCCCAACCATCTTCAGCTGCTTCATTGATGACCTTCCCTCCATCATAAGGTCAGAAGTGGGATTGTTCAGCGATGATTGCACAATACTCAGCATCATTCGCGACTCATCAGACACTGCAACAGTCCATGTCCAAATACAACAAGATCTGAACAACATGCAGGTTTGACTGACAAGTGGCAAGTAACATTTGTGCTACACAAATGCCAGGCTATGACCATCACCAACCAGAGGCAATCTAACCACCGCCTCTTGATATTCATTGGTGTTGCCATCACTGAATCCCCCACCATGAACATCCTGGAAGTTATCATTGATCAGAAATTTAACTGGACTCACCACATAAACACTGGCTACAACAGCAGGTCAGAGGCTAGGAATCCTGTGGTGAGTAACTTGCCTCCTCACTCACCATCTAAAAGGCAGAGGTCAGGATGTGATGGAATTGCTCCCATTTGCCTAGAGGAGTGCAGCCCCAATAACACTCATGAAGCCTTGCACCATCCTGGACAAAGGAGCCCGCTTGATTGGCTCTGCAACCACAAGCATCCACTCCCTCCGCCACTGACACTCAGTAGCAGCAGTGTGTAGCACTGCAGAAATTCACCAAACATCCTCAGCACCTTCCAAATCCAAGACCAATTCCATCTAGAAGGACAAGGGTAACAGATACATGGAAACAACATTACCTTCAAGTTCTCCTTTAAGCTAGTCACCATCCTGACTTGGAAATATATCACCATTCTTTCACTGTCGCTGGGTCAAAATCCTGGAATTCTCTCTTAGGTTAGATTAGATTAGGTTAGATTACTTACAGTGTGGACATAGGCCCTTCGGCCCAACAAGTCCACACCGACCCGCCGAAGCGCAACCCACCCAGACCCATTCCCTTACATTTACCACTTCACCTAACACTACAGGCAATGTAGCATGGCCAATTCACCTAACCTGCACATTTTTGGACTGTAGGAGGAAACCAGAGCACCCGGAGAAAACCCACGCAGACACGGGGAGAATGTGCAAATTCCACACAGTCAGTCGCCTGAGGCGGGAATTGAACCTGGGTCTCTGGTGCTGTGAGGCTTGAATGACATTGTGAGTAAACCTACAGCAGGTGACTGCAGCGGTTCAAGAAGACAGCTCACCATGACCTTCTCAAGGGCGAGTAGGGACAGGCAATAAATGCTGTCCAGCCAGCAACACCCACATCCCACTAAAAGAAAATGAATAAAACAAACTTTGGGTTTCTCACTTTTTGACTAATTTTCAAATTGTTCTGATATTTCACTTCTTTCTTCTTTTAGTACTGTAAAGTACCCTTTTCTCCTGACCATTGTCCCTGTCAAATGATCTTTTTAATATGTTAACATGACACACCCACTGATTCTTCTGTCTGCAGCACTCACTACATAATTCAGATCAATAAGTTTTTTTTTGTTTGATAAGGTTCAATGAGCCTTGTTGTTAGTGGTTTCCCAGAGAAAGATTTCTTACCTCTCTAATTTTATGGGTTTGACATCTAGTCACAACTGAGTCAGAAAACAATTTAGGATATACTTCCTGTAACATTTCAGATTATTTTATCAGCACGGATTGCTCCACTATCCTTGGTGAGGCTAATATGCTGGAACTCATCAGATCATTTCTCAAAATAATGTCAATTCCTTCTGGAGGAATTTGTTTCAATGTTCCTACTACAAATTCTACACTTACTAAGTCACTCTTCAGTACAGCTTTGTATCATGCAACTGGGTTATAATCTCCATGAATACCTGCAATTAACATTTCCTCCTTTATTAACCCAAATAATACCGTCAATCAGCATCAGTGACTGACTGACTCCAATGTTTCTTAATATCCTTATTGGTTTATCTCCTTGATTCATAAGGGAAGCATAAAGTAATATCTCCCATTTTGAGATAAAATATTCAGCACATCCGGTGATCTGATGCTTGTCACTATTCAAAGAAGAATTATCATTTGAAGAGAATATATTCTCTTTTGCTCCCAATAGAGTTTAATATCTATTCTTTTCTTGAAGTCCCCTTTTCTGAACATTCTTGAGACATTCCTACAACACAAATTAGTCTCTCATTTAACTTCCAGCAATTGCTTTTGGTATTTCTAGTCACACTCCTTACAGTACGAGATTTTTTTATTGAATTCAAATTTCACCATCTGCTGTGGTTGGATTCAGTTCATGTCCCCAGAACACTAGCCTGGGGTTCTGGATCACTAGCCCAGTGGCATCACCGCAATGTTACCACATCCCCTATGAGTAGGCAATGTGAACTGTCTCCCTTCTCCCGCACATCTAGCAGAATGTTTATGTTTCTCAAGAATATAAAAGAGCTTGAAAATAGACTGCGACAGAAGTTAGTCCATGTTCATGGCCTGATATCTTAGTGTGTGGATTTGTGTACTGAGAGGTCACTGAACTTAGAATAGCTATTTAAGTACTCCTGCACAGCAAGTAAAGAAAGAAAAAAAGACTTTATCTCACTCTGACCTTCTGACCAATATCAATGGTCCCAGCACCATCCACAACAGCAGCTGCATTATTTAATTATCTGCTCTTCACAGACAGTGTGGTTTCTGAATGTATCTTTTTAAAAATCTTTATCTTTTGGGCTCGCCTTTTTTACTCTGTGTGCTACCATTTCTTCTCATGTTTAGTAATTAATAAACTTTATTTTTGTTAATTCAATGAGGCCTGGTTAAATTGGGTTTTGTCAAAGAATAAGTTCACTCGGGTTTGGAAGAAAAATATCTGCAGGGAAAGGGATCCTTTTAAAATTATTTTGACCAACTGAGGGAGGGGCTGAATAAAGGAGGAGAACCAGTACATCCCTTTTCACCTGGGAGCTGACTGGTTTCGGGTATCCTGTCTGGAACTGTACAGATTGGAGGGCCTTGTTCTTGTAACAATGGGGTTAGGGAAACTCATGGAAGCAGCTCAAACCATTCTCTCCACCTCCCAAATCATCTCCCTTCCTGCCTCTCCCTCCTGTTTCATTAGTCCCTCCCTCCTTTTCCTTTCCTCACTTCCCCAGTTTGCCCATTCCCTTCTCTTGTTTTAAATCTTTATTTTTTGTGCTGATACCTCAGTAAGATTTGTGTCTGCTATGCCTGGTGCTGTTACACTCTCTCTGACCCCGAAAGGCCATGTTCTCTCAGACTTGAATTCCCATGGATTGAAAGTATTTCTTTGAATTTCTAATTTTACTCTGGTTTCTGAGCTCAGTGGCCAAGTCCTCTGCCTGGATTCAGTGTCCAGGCTGTCAGCTCCCGTTCATTCTGATGGGATGACCATTTCTCTCCCTTTTGAGGGGTGGGGGAAGCTTAGTGTCTTGCTGTCTGATTCTGATTCTCACCCTGTATCTGAGACGCTCAGATTCCAAGTGAGAGGGGCCCAGCTGATGAAATTTAATAACTAAACCCAGAGTGTGTGGTGCAGCAGATTGGAGAAGGAGGTTTGGCTCAGATTCAGGCCTAAACTCTCACAGCTGAGCCAAGGAAAGGAGCGGAAATAGCACATTTTCACCTGCCGTTTAATTGGATCTGGTTTTAATTAATGGCCTTTGGGGATGAGTAACAGACAATAAGCTTGCAGAATAGGAACAGGGGATGAATTTGGAGTTGGGATTGGGCCGTGGGGTCCAGTTGCTTCATGAGTTTTCCATCAATCAAAGTATTGTTTCAGCAAATGTAAGAAACATTGAAAGGAGAGAAATCTGTCAGCTTTTGTTCTCCCCTCCTCAAATCCCGATCTTGAATCCTGCACCTTCCCCCAATCTCTCCCCTTCCCTCATCCATCCCCTCCCTATACTGTCAGCCTGTGGTGGGGCATAGGAGCCAATGGAAAGGCTATTTCACAAGCTCCAGGACTTGGCAGATCAGTTGCTGGCAATCCCAGCCTCCTGATGCCTGATGCCCGATGCCCAGTATCATCACCCTCCCTCTCTGTCTCCTTTCACTCTGGATATTTAAAGGGCCCTTCCTCATATATTTCTGATTGTATGAAAGGTGAAGTCTCGTTCCTGATTGCTTGTCAACCAATGATTTCCCTATTTGCTTCTCCTGCTTTATTCTGGTATCATAGCTGACATCTTGAAACCTGTTCCCACATTCCCTGAATCTGGAAAGTGCAGATTACTCTGGAGCACTTTGCAGCTCCAAGGACTTCCACTAAATCAGAGGTCTGCCCAAAAACATCTTTCTTTTGATGAGCAGCTGGGTCAAAATCCAGAAACTTCCTTGCTAAGATGTCCCTGCATGAAATGGACTTCAACATTGAAGAAGGCAGTCACCTCCACCTTCTCAAGGGCACCAAGAAAACAGGAAATTCATACTGATCCAGCCAGGGATGCCCACATTCCCTGAATGAATGTTTTTAAAATTTCCAGACCACTGATATTTCAGTAACTGTTATTGATTTTTCAGATTTACAGCAAATCTCAAGTCAAAGGGATTCCAACATCAGATTTGGCTGATGCTACTCATCACAAGCTGCTTCTAATCATGGAAGGTGACCAGTACATCCTGACTGTGATCAATAAATCACTGGCAATCTGAAGCAATGTTTCAGGTGCTGAGCTTTATCTGAAGAGGGCCCCCTTTATTTGTTAGCTATCCTGATGATAAGGAGGAAAACAACATGCCAGCTTTGCCCAGAGCCTTGGAAAATCAAAATCAATGCAACAACTATCTCTCAAGCCATTTCTTTTGAGGCACTAGGATGACGTCCACCACAACCTGGGCATCTGTCAACCACAACTCCAATTACTTACCCAATATCACTTCTTTGTTGATTGGGATTTACCTGAGCCCCTCCCTGCATTCAATTTCCTAGTTTATCACTTTCTAGAATGTTACTTATATCCTCACAGTGATACAAAACACCTGAATAATTCATCTGTCTTTTCCTATTATTAATTCTTTGGTCTCATTTTCCATACATGCTTAACCGTGTTTCAATACATTCTTTCTTAACACTCACTCTGTTAACTTATCTCATCCTGAAGTTTTTACAGAAACTCTCACTATCTGTGTTCACACTTCTGACTAGCTGTAGCTCATGCTGTAGTTTTCCCTCATTATTAATTTATTGGTCATTCGTGGCTTTTCTTTCATGTTCTGTCAATCTTCTGATCTGCCTCCTGCCTTTATCAGAGAATCCCCACAGTATGGAAACACACCTTTGGCCCAACAAGTCTGCACCAACCCTCCGAAGAGTATCCCACTGAGACCCATTCCCCTACTCTATTACCCTACACTTCCCCTGACTAATGCACCTAACCTACACATCCCTGAACACTACGGGCAATTTAGCATGGCCAGTTCACTTAACCTGCACATCTTTGGATTGTGGGAGGAAACCAGAGCACCCGGAGGAAACCACTGCAGAGACAAGGAGAATGTGCAAACTCCACACAGAGTTGGAATCGAACCCAGATCCCTGGCGTTGTAAGGCAGCAGTGCTAACCGCTGAGCCACAATGCCACCCATATATACTTTATCTTTCTGTTTGGTATTATTTTTAACATTTATGTTGAACCATAGTGGGTCTTCACCTCAAATTATTCTTTCTTGTTGGAGTGTATCTTTTCCGCATTTTCTGAAATATCCCTTTAATTGCCTGCCATTACATCTCCAATGATCCACCCCTTAACCTATTTGGCAGGTTATCGAGCTCTCCTTTCATACCCACATAATTACCTCAATGTAAGTTTAAACATATAGTCTTGGACCCCTCCTATTCTCCCTGAATATAAAATTCAGTTGTATTATGATCACTACTACCATAAGATGCTTTCACTATGAGTTCACTAATTATTCCTATCTCATTGTACAATTCCTGCTCTGATATAACCTACTCCCTTGTCTCCCAAATGCACTGTACTAAAAAAACTACACTAGAAATATTCCATGAGCTCATCATCTGAACTGCCTTTACCCATATGATTTTTCCACTCAATAACATCTCTCACAATTATGGATGGCACGGTGGCACAGTGGTTAGCACTGTTGCCTCACAGCGCCAGAGACCTGGGTTCAATTCCCGCCTCAGGCAACTGTCTGTGTGGAGTTTGCACGTTCTCCCCGTGTCTGCGTGGGTTTCCTCTGGGTGATCCGGTTTCCTCCCACAGTCCAAAGAAGTGCGGGTCAGGTGAATTGGCCATGCTAAATTGCCCGTAGTGTTAGGTAAGGGGTAAATGTAGGGGTATGGGTGGGTTGCGCTTCGGCGGGTCGGTGTGGACTTGTTGGGCCGAAGGGCCTGTTTCCACACTGTAAGTAATCTAATCTAATCTACAATTATCTGTCTTTCAGAAAAGCTCTTGTTATTTTTTATCTTATGCCCCACTCTACCATGTGGTAACTATTAGGGGGCCTGTTTACAATTCACACATGTGACTTCTTGCATTTATCATTTCTCATTTCTACCCAAACAGTTTCCTTCTCTTGGTTTCCTGAATTTAGGTCCACCCCTGTAATGTGGTTAACACCATCATTTATTAACAGTGCCACACCTCTACTTTTAATTCAAGTCCTAATCAATGTCATCCTGCAGCCATGTCTTAGTAATGGCTATCATATTGTTTTGAAAGGTGTCTGCATTCAGATACAGAGACTTTAGTTTGATCCTTTTAATTGTTTTTCAAATTCTACCCTTTTCTACTGGTTGACTCTTAGATTCATATTCTGCATCCCTTCCAGTCACAAACTGTTTAACATTCCCGTATTAATAACTTTCATTTTGACTCTACTCTTTGATCGCCTACAGCTTTCCAAATTTGATCCCTTGCTCCATTATTTAGTTTAATACCTTTCTACTTTCCTAATTATATAGTTGGCAGGAAACCCAGCCCCAGAACAGTTCAGGTGGAGATTGTCCCATCAGTTCCCTTTCTCCAGGACTGATTCCAGTTCCCCACAGACCAGACCTCATTCTCCTACACCAGTCTTTCAGCCTTACATTCATCTCTGTAATCTAATTTGCACTATGCCAATTTACACATGACCCAGGCAATAATGCAGAGATATGACCTTTGAGATTCTGTTTCTTATTTTTGATCCTCCTCATTATTCTGTCCCTTTTACTACTATTACATTCCTCTTTATCCGACCTTCTCATGAAGCTCAGTTAATTCATACACCTCACGGCTCTCACTCTCATCTAGATGAGAAAAAACCTCAAACGTGCTGATGAGCTTTGTTCAACTAGATGCCATTGGTGGATGCATTGATCTGACTTCTAGTTTCCAATCCAAAATCTTCTCTTCTCAGAATGACATTCCCAGACTGTCAGGTGATTCTAATTCTCCTCTGTCCAAGGATTTTAATGGTGGCGAGGTAAGTCTGCACCAGGACACTTCTCCAGGAAATGGCAGGATATTGTGACACTGCACTTTGGACACCATGTTCTCTAGGGCCAATAAGGCATTTGAAATAAGTACTAGCTTAGCCAAAGATATGCACTTCCTGCAAACAAATGAAGAATAACTTATGGTTTAGATGCTTGGCACACATAATAAATTTTGTTCATTTTAATACAACTTGCTACAGCTTACAATTTACAAATGGACACCACACCAGAATTGTATCACAAGTGGACCAATGGCAACACTGGATACTGGCACCAATGAGTACTTTAAACTCTGTTGAGGGTTTGTTTCAAAGTACCCTAGATCAGTCGAGAGAGTACCTTCCAAAACCACAAAGAACAAGGGCAGCAGATATTTGGGAATACCAACCACTGCAAGTTCCCCTCCAAGCCACTCACCATCTTGACTTAGAAATATGTCAGAGTTGAAAAATGTGGTGCTGGAAAAACACAACAGGCCAGGCAGCATCCGAGGAGCAGGGGAATCGACGTTTCAGGCATAAGCCCTTCTTCAGGAATGAGGCTGGTGTGCCAAGTGGGCTGAGATAAAAGGTAGGGGGGAGGGAATTTGGGGGAGGGGTGCTGGGAATTCGATAGGTGGAAGGAGGTGAGGGTGAGGGTGATAGGCTGGAGAGGGGGTGGGGGCGGAGTTATTTACTGCTGGCACACCAGCCTCATTCCTGAAGAAGGGCTTATACTCGAACTGTCCTTTCTTCTGATCCTCAGATGATGCCTGGCCTGTTGTGTTTTTCCAGCACCACATTTTTCAACTCTGGCAGTCCAGCATCTGCAGTCCTCACTTTCTCCTTAGAAATATGTCAGGTCAGGCAGCATCTGAGGAGCAGGAGAATTTAGAAATATGTCACCATTCCTTCAGTATCACTGGGTCAAAAATCCTAGAATCCCCTCCTTAACAGCATCATAGGTGACTGTAGCAGTTTAAGAAGGCAGCTCACCACCACCTTCTCAATGGCAACTAGGGATGAGCAATAAATGCTAGCCATCTAACAATTCCATGTCCGATGACAGAAGAAATGCAGTAATCATGGCTGATATTGTTATCTATCTGTTAACTGTCACATTCTCCCAGGAAGTATTTTCTTTTGCTCATTCTCTTGAAACTACCAACTTTAACTATCAACCTCACCGGCTCTTTCATCAGACCCATCACCGGCTCTTTCATCAGACCCATCACCGGCTCTTTCATCAGACCCATCACCGGCTCTTTCATCAGACCCATTGGCTCCCAGTTTCAAAGAACTAAATGGATTTGCCCCTTTAATGTTGATGCAGTCTGATTCATGCTTCTAGAATCATTACTGAAACATATTAATTAAAATTATTCATTGAGTATCCAATTAATAATTATGTAAATTTCTATATTTTATTCATACACACAACATGGGTGCCTCTGGCTGGACCAACATTTATCGTCCATCCCTAGTTGCCCTTGGGAAGGTGATGATGAACTGCCTTCTTAAACTGCCGCATTCCATGTGCTAAATGTTGACCGACAATGCCCTTCAGGAAGAGAACTCCAAGATTTTGACCCAGCAACAGTGAAGGAATGCCAATATATTTCCAAGTCAGGAATGGTGAGTGACTTGGAAGGGAACTTGTAGCTGGTGGTGTTCCCACATGTCTGTTGCCCCTGTCCTTTTAGATGGAATTGGTCAAGGGTTTGGAAGGAGCTGTTGAAAGAACCTTGCTGAGTTTCTGCAGTGCAGTTTATAGATGGTACACACTGCTGCTCCTGAGCATCAGTGGTGGAGGGAGTAGATGTTTGTTGGTGTGATGCCAATCAAGTGGGCTGCTTTATCCTGGATGGTATCCAGCTTCTTGAATGTTGTTGGAGCTGCACCCATCCAGACATGTGGGGAGTATTCCATCACTTGTGCTTTGTAGATGGTGAATAAGCTTTGGGGAATCAGGAGGTGAGTTATTTACTGTGATTAATCAGAGTCCAATGCCCGACTGGAGATGATCAGAAGTGTCATGTGTAGCTCGGACAGCTCATGTCCTGCTACTATGTGAGAGAAAGCAGGATTGTTCCCTGCCTGTGAATGAGTTAACACCTTCTCATTGTGTTTCTGGATCTCTCACACTTCCTGGCTTGTAAGCTGAGAACTGTCAGCTCATACACTTGAGTTGTAGCTTGTCATCCATGCCAACTGGCACAGAGCTGAGATGGTATGGGGTGTCACAATGATGAAAAGCCAAGGCTTCATTCCCATTACAGGAACTGTGTTTACTGGTGCAGATCAGTGCAGTGTGAGGAACCTGTTCTGTTCTGCAGATTGAGATTGGCTTGGTTTGAATTCGGTGATGGTGAGATGAATCTCACAGTTTTCTTCAGCAAAGGATGAAATGTCTGCTCCAATAAGAACACAGATTAACGATTTACTGAGCATTCTGTCTCTCTTCCATCCTCACTGACACCAGTTCACAGGGAACAATTTACTCGCATTCCAGTATCACACCCAAGCCCAATAGTGTGGTATTTGAATCAGGGTCGGGAAGATCTCTTTCCTACAGGAGATAAATAATTTATTTTTACAGTGATTCAGTTTTGTGCTTCATTTTAATAATTATGAGATGTTTGGCGTCACATGTTTCAGGCAGAAGGAATTGGGATAGGTCTGGATCCCGGCCTAAGGGATATCACTAGTTTATAAATCACAGAATCTTACAGCACAGAAAAACGCCTCTTGCCGCATTGTGCCTGAATTAACCCTTTGAAATAGCTTTCAAATTAGTCCCTTCTCCCCACTCTTTGCCTTCAAATATTTACACAAATCCCTTTTTGAAAGTTATTAGTGAACTGTTTTCACCAACCATTCAAGCAACTTCCAGTTCTCGGTAACTGATATAAAAGAATTTTTCCTTAGGCTTCCTCTTGTTCCTTTGGCAATCACCTTTAAGCCGTGTTCCCTGCTTTCTGATTATTTTGCCACAGAAAATCATTTCACCTTATTTACTGTATCAAAATCCTTCAAGATTTTAAACAACTTTAATCAATCTTCCATTCATCTTTCTGTTCTCGGAGAACAATCTCAGCCTCACTAGTTCTCGGTTTTACAAAGGTTTAGCATATCCGCCATGATTCTGTCTTTATTCCTCAATTAATAAAACTAAGGATCCCTTTTGCATTGTTACTATCTTCTCAATGGGCCTGACCACTTTCATAGATTTACAAATAAACACAACTGATGCTTTCTATACCTGCCCACATCTTTTTAAATTGTACTGTTTTGTTTACATTGCTGCTTCATACAATTTCTACCAATTTTAAAATTGATTTTTTAGAAGTCATTCACAGATGTGGGCATCACTGGCTGGGCCAACATCTATTGTCCATCTCCAATTGCCCTTGAGAGATTGGAGGTGAGCTGCATCCTAAAACTGCTGCAGTCTTGTTGTGTACAGCCACCCACAACGCTGTCAGGGAAGGTGCTCATGGATTTTGACCCAATCACACTGAACAAACAATGTCATATTTCCAAATCAGAATGTTCCGTATCAAGGAAGGGATCTCCCAGGTGATGGTGTTACTTTACATTTACTGCCTTCTACATGGAACAGAAGATAGCTTTGGAAGGTGCTGCTGGGTGATCTTTGGCAAATTTCTGCAGTGCATCTTGTAGATGCTATGCACTGCTACTAGTGAGCCTCGGTGGTAGAGAGTGTGGATGCCAGCGGATGTGATACCAAGCAAGTGGGCAGCTTGTTTCTTGAGTGTTGTTGGGGATGCACTCATCCATGCGAGTGGGGAGTAACCCATCATGTGCCTGACTTGTACCTTGTAGTGATCCGGTCTGGAGTGAAGTCCAACGATTTGGAAAGAAGTTCTTTCTCTTATACAGTGTAACAAACAGCAAGGCACAGAACAACAAAATTGATTGTGTCATCTTTGGCCCATACAGGAATTCTCACAGGGCTCATTCAAGTTCATGCAGCTGTCAAATCTCAACAACAAGTTTAGCCCTTCGTCCCATCCTATACATACACTATTATATTCCATCTCTCTTTCATTTGTCACACTGGTTACTTGCTGTGCCTGCATAATAATTTTTTTTGTGAATCAACTAATACCTCTGTAACTCAGAACTCTGTAATCTTCTTCTATTTGAATAATGTTCTTTCCTAATTATTTGTTCCACCAATGTGGACAACCTCACATTTTCCATGTTTTATTCCACCTATCAAATCTTTATGTATTCATGTATCTTTATGCCTTTGTAGACTCTTTTTGTCCTCATAATTTGCCTTCCTACCTACCTTTGTATCATCAGAAAAAATATGTACAATATACTTGGTTCCTTCATCCAAATCATTAATGTAGATTATAAAATAGTTTAGGCCCCAGTACTGATACTTGTTGCACCCATTAATTAGTTTGCCAAATGGCATATGATCCATTTATCCCAATTCTTTGTTTGTTAGCCAACTCTCTCTTCATGCTAAGGTACCATGAATGCTTACCTTATGTAGTAATTTTTTGTGTGCCATCTTATCAAATACTTTTTGTAAATCCAAATGCCTGACATCTATTGCTTCACCTTTATCTGCTGCAACTGAGTACGTGTCTGTTTGTGATTTTTATTTAGGTTAAAAGTGGAACTGTGTAGTGTTTATTTATTAGTTACATAAGACCAAGTAATTTTTGTAGAAGCTAGATTTGTTACTTTTGCAAAACAAGTATGTACCAGGTATCTGTGAGTTGAAATACTGCCTTATGATAGCTTTTAGGTAATTATGTTGTAATTCATCACAGAAATGAGAATGAGCAGTTGCACACAGATCTCTGTAAAGCTTCCAATTCAAGATAAGTCTCCCCACCCACCCCATGTTGGGATAAAACAACATTCCACATCTCCCAAAAGAATTTCTAACTCAAGCAAAGACCTAGGTCCAACTGTCTGCCTCCTGAATAAGGATAACCTGTGGTTAACAATAATGTAATTTTGTGGGTAAAGGCTAAATGAACGATAAGAAAGTTGTGGTTCGGACTGTTGGTCCACAGAACCTGTTCCATTTTGTCTCTGTTTTCCTCCCATGATATTTCTGCATATCTGTCCAACCTGTTTGTCCTACTTGTGAATAAATGTGTGTGTGTTTGGATTTAAGAGGATATGGTTTAACTTTGTAATGACAATCAATACCCTATTTTGTTAAAGGACAGGTTTTGTAACAAATAAATTAATTAATTCTCTTTTCACTGATGAAACTTAATGTGAATTTCTTTTGTCCTGTGCAGCACATTTCAGGCAAATGACCTACCTCTGTGACTTAATTGGTCCTTTATACATTTATGACGGCTTGTGGCATATGGGGCTTGAATGTCAGGCACAGTGCACTTCAGGGTTGTGAAAAATATTTGGGGTTCAGTGCAGTATCTTTGAACATGTGAGATTGGAGTAAGATTAGTTAGTAAAAGGTGAAAGGACCAGGTTTATAATTCTGTAAAATAAGATGGCAATGGAAGCAACTAAAACTATCCAGCAGATGGAAGAATTATCTCTCTCGAACACCGTGGACAAAAATCTAAAGCAACTTCAAATAAAAAAGGAAATGCTACTTAACAGAATTGAACTTTGCAAAGCTGATGTCTTTTTTATTTTCTGTATTTTTGATTGTGGACTAAAATTGGAAAAGGACTGTTTTTAAAACCAAGGACTGTTGAGGGATTACTATACTTTTTAAACCAAGTAATCTGACAGTCATTGTAGGTGCTGTTTACACAGCTGTTTGATTAAGCAGTCATTGAAGTGTCTTTACAAATGAGTTGGACCCAAGGGCTATATATAAATGGAGATTCAGTTAGTAATGTTGTGGACCAGGCCAGACTCCTCAAAACATTTATCAGTGATAGGCAACGTAGTTTTGTGCGGGGGAGATTGTGCCTTACTAACTTAATAGAGTTCTTCTTAATCTAATAAATAAAAGTCACCAAGTTGTTAGATAAAGGAAGGGCTGTTCATGTCATACACATGGACTTTAGTAAGGTGCTTGATAAAGTTCCCCATTTTAGACTAATGGAGAAAGTGAAGTCACATGGGGTGCAGGGTGTTCTAGCTAGGTGGATAAAGAACTGGTTGAGCAACAGAAGACAGAGAGTAGTAGTTGAAGGGAATTTCTCGAAGTGGAGAATGGTGACCAGTGGTGTTCGACAGGGGTCAGTATTGGGGCCACTGTTGTTTGTAATGTACATAAATGATCTGGAAGCGGGCACTGTTGGTATGATCAGCAAATTTTCAGATGACACAAAGATTGGTGGAGTAGCAGAAAGCATAAGGGACTGTCAGAGAATACAGGAGGATATGGATAGACCGGAGAGTTGGGTGGAAAGGTGGCAGATGGATTTCAATCCAGACAAATGTGAGGTGATGCATTTAGACAAGACTAATTCTAGAGCGAATTATACAATGAATGGAAGAGCCTTGGGTAAAGTTGTTGGCAGAGAGATCTGGGAGTGCAGGTCCATTGTATCCTGAAGGTTGCTGCACAGGTGGATAGAGTGGTCAAGAAGACATATAGTACGCTTGCCTTCATTGGACGGGGTATTGAGTATAAGAGCTGGCAAGTCATATTAAAATTGTACAAGACATTGGTTCGGCTGCATTTAGAATACTGTGTACAGTTCTGGGTGCCACATTACCAAAAGGATGTGGACGCTTTGGAGAGGGTGCAGAGAAGGTTTACGAGGATGTTGTCTGGTATGAAAGGTGCTAGCTATGAAGAGAAGGTGAGTAGGTTAGGTTTATTTTCACTAGAAAAGGGGAGATTGAGGAGGGACCTGATTGAGGTTTACAAAATCATGAAGGGTATAGACAGGGTGGATAGAGAAAAGCCTTTTCCCAGGGTGAAGGATTCAATAACGAGAGGTCATGCTTTCAAGGTGAGAGATGGAAAGTTTAAGGAGGATACACGCAGCAAGTACTTCACACAGAGGGTGGTGGGTGTCTGAAACACGTTGCCAGCAGAGGTGGTAGAGGCAGGCATGGTAGATTCATTTAATATGTGTCTGGACAGATACATGAGTAGGTGGGGAGCAGAGGGATACAGATGCTTAGGAATTGACCGACAGGTTTAGACAGTACATTTGGATCGGCTCAGGCTTGGAGGGCCGATGGGCCTGTTCCTGAGATGTAAGTTTTCTTTGTTCTTCTTTGTTCTATTTCATGAAGGTAGCCCAGACCCTAACTTGGCTAGTTGTTTTAAGTAAGTGTAGTGTGGATATTCCAGGAGAGAATCAGCTGGTTAAACCACTAAGTTTTAAACAAAACAGAATTTATTTACAAGATTATCGAATGAAACAAAACAACAGAAAACAGAATGCTGAATAACTTATCCTATCCAAAAACCCAACAGATTAACTCAACGTAGTGACGCTGTTCGAAATACTTGCAACAATCTCCATAAACACCTCTTCACACAAAAAGAAAAATCAAACACAGGTTCTTACAGGATGGAAGTCATAAAGAGAGAGTACCAACCTGGACCTGATTCTTTGGGTCCAGCAACCTTCCTTCACACTACCTGCTAAAACAAAACCAAATCAGAGAAAAGCTGAGCCGGGAGAAATGGCCACTCCCCTTTCATTGTGTAAGTATGTTTATAAACTTGAAACCTTTCTGCCTGAGGCAGTATCTGTTAGCTATAAACAAATTAGCCCTAAAACTGTTCACCTTCGCTCCCCCCCCCCTCCCCGCAGACTTGTCGGAATCTGTGTCATTTACAACCTCTCCGAAATAATAAAAGCCAAGGACTGTAGAACCTATTAAAGTAGCAGGTTCATCACACCTCCCCCCTTACAAAAATGAACCATCAATATTCAAAGATGGCTTCATTTTAAACCCCCTTAAAATTGTTAGTACTCTAAACCACATATACATTACATTGACTATAAAGGTGCAAGCATTCACTACTATATTCCATTTCAATCTGTTGCATTCCTGCCACTGAATGCTTCCATTTCTCATTCATGTCTTGACAATTCATCGGCAATCACATTTTCTCGTCCTGCCACATGCACAATTTTCAAATTGAATTGCTGTAGCAACAAGCTCCATCTGTTCTTAAATTTCTCAACAAACTTCAATGAGTTATGATCAATGTATATGATTGTCTCAGATATGTTACTGGTAACATAAACACTGAAATGTTGTAATGCCAATACCAAGCTCAAAGTCTCCTTTTCAACCGTTCTGCTGATGAATGTTCAATTTCTTGGTGAAATATCCGATAGACCTTTCTATCTTCTCGTCGTCTTCTCACAAGAGCACAGCACCAAAATCCACATCACTTGCATTGATAGTTTCCTTGAATGGCCTTGTGTAATTAGGTGTGGCTGATACCGGGGCAGTGGTTAACACAGCTTTCAGGCTGTCAAATGCCTTCTGATAGTCCATTGTCCATTGAAACTTGTTCCCTTCCTTTAGCAATTCAGTGAGTGGAGCAGCCATGCTGCTAAAATTTGGTAAAAAATTTTGATAAAATCCACTCAATCCCAGGAAATGTAGTATTGCCCATTTGTTGGGGGTGTGGGGAACTCCCCCAGTTACTTTTGTTTTTGCATCCCATGGGGCCATTTGTCTGTTTCCAATAACATGGCTCTACCACATGAGTTCTCACCACGTCAGAAGGTACATTTTTGAACTCCTGTCTAAGTTACATGAAATTCGATGTTTCATCAGGGCTTATGCCTGAAATGTTGAATTTCCTGTTCCTGAGATGCTGCCTGACCTGCTGCGCTTTAACCAGCAACACATTTTCAGCTCTGATCTCCAGCATCTGCAGACCTCACTTTTTACTCCTGTCTAAGTGTCAATTTCTGAAGTTCAAACTCCCTCTCTTTTTTCTTTTCCTCTCTCCTTTTTCTCTTTCCTCTGCTTTTAATTATAATTCCCTGCCTTTTGCCTCTAACTCAAGCTGCCTCATTTGCAACTGAATCTTAGCCATCTCTAAAGATTCTGATGGTGTTTTCAGCAAATTTAAATGCTGACCTACTGCTGTAATTATCTCTCCTTTCCTCACAGAAGGAGGCAGCTCCAGCTCCAGTGTATCTGCTAATTCCAGCTAATCACCTTTTGTAAAACCCTCAAGGTCACGCCTTCCACCCCAGAAAACTCTTGGTGAGTGAAAGAGCCATTGCTATCCCAAGCACAGTTTAAACCAACCTAAATCACCACCTGGAACAAAGGACCATAACACCTACCGCTCGCTGCCTTTGAGTCCAACAACCCTAATCCCAATTTGGAACTATTTATGGTAGTTCTGTTATGGACCAGGCCAGGCCCCTCAAAACATTTCAAGAAGGTAGCCCAGACCCTAACTTTGCTATTGTCTTAAGCAGGTGTAGTGTGGATATTCCAGGAGAGAATCAGCTGGTTAAACCACTTAGTTTTAACAGAACAGAATTTATTTACAAGATTACTGATTGAAACACATACAACAGAAATGTGGTTTTATTGGTCGAGGGATTGAGTTCCGGAGCCATAATGCTGCAACTAAACAAAATGCTAGTGCGGCCTCACTTGGAATATTGTGTCCAGTTCTGGTCGCCCCATTACGGGAAGGATGTGGAAGCATTGGAAAAAGTGCAGAGGAGATTTACCAGGATGATGCATGGTCTGGAGGGAAGGTGTTATGAGGAAAAGCTAAGAAACTTGGGTCTGTTCTCACTGGAGAGAAGAAGGGTAAGGGGGGATTTTATAGGGACATACAAGATGACCAGAGGATTAGATAGGGTAGACAGTGAAAAGTCTTTTCCTAGGATGATGAAATCAGGTTGTACAAATTGAGGGGTGATAGATTTAAGACAGATGTCAGAGGCAGGTTCTTTACTCAGAGAGTGGTAAGGGCGTGGAATGCCCTGCCTGCCAATGTCGTTAACTCAGCCACATTAGGGCATTTAAACAGTCCTTGGATAAGCACATGGATGATGATGGGATAGTGTCGGGGGATGGGTTTAGATTAGTTCACAAGTCGGTGCAACATTGAGGGCTGAAGGATCTGTTCTGTGCTGTATTGTTCTATGTTCTATGAAATCAGAATACCAAATAACCTATCCCATCCAAAAACCCAACAGACTATCCCAACGTAATGACGCTGTTCCAAATACTTGCAACAATCTCCATAAACACCCTCTGGCACAAAGAGAAAAATCAAACACAGGTTAGACCATAAGACATAGGAGTGGAAGTTAGGCCATTCGGCCCATCGAGTCCACTCCGCCATTCAATCATGGCTGATGGGTATTTCAACTCCACTTACCAGCATTCTCCCGTAGCCCTTAATTCCTTGTGACATCAAGAATTTATCAATCTCTGCCTTGAAGACATTTAGCGTCCCGGCCTCCACTGCACTCTGTGGCAATGAATTCCACAGGCCCACCACTCTCTGGCTGAAGAAATGTCTCCTCATTTCTGTTCTGAATTTACCCCCTCTAATTCTCAGGCTGTGTGCATGGGTCCTAGTCTCCTCGCCTAACGGAAACAATTTCCTAGCATCCACCCTTTCCAAGCCATGTACTATCTTGTAAGTTTCTATTAGATCTCCCTTTAATCTTCTAAACTCCAATGAATAGGTTCTTACAGGATAGAAGTCAGAGAGAAAGAGTACCAGCCTGGATCTGATTCTTTGGGTCCAGCAGCCTTCATTCACACTACCTGCTAAAACAAAACCAAATCAGAGAAAAGCTGAGCTGGGAGAAATGGCCACTCCCCTTTCATTGTGTAAGTGTTTGCGTTTTAACTTGAAAGCCTTCTGCCTGAGGCAGTCTCTGTTAGATATAAACAAATTAGCCCTAAAACCCTTCACCTCCCCCCCAAGTCTTTTCAGAGCCCGTGTCATTTATGAACACTCTTGAAATTAAAAAAAAGCCAAGGACTGCATAACCTTGTTAAAGGTGCAGTTTCATCACAGTAACAAGTAGCTGATTGATCTCCGGGTTAGTGACCAGTTATTGACAATAAATGCCCACTGTCTGCCAAAACTATGTGATTGGTTCTCAAGTAGCTGAAGAATTCGGGGCTGTGAACAAGAAGTGAGAAGCTTTCAGATCTCCACAAGCTCAGGAACTCTCTCCCTCAGTTTTCTGCAGTAAGACCACTTTAAACGTGAAGGAAACTAGTTTCTTTTTCATTTTGTAGTAGCTGTAAGCTGTGTTTAACTTAATAAATCAGGGACTTTGTAAATGTGAACCAGTTCTCCTGTACCTCGTACAAACAAGTGAAAGGATCTGGAGAAGGAAGCTCAAGAAGCAGTGTCTAATCAGCACAAAATCATCTCAGCAAAACCTGTAGACAGAGGTCACAGAACTGCTTTCCCAACTTTCCCACCGTCCATAACACCCATGTTTTCATTCCTACTGTGTCTATCTATATGTGTATTGGGAGAGTTCTATAAGGAGGTTAAAAATTTAATTATTAGAATTATATACTGAATTATATAATTGTTTACCTGGAGTGACAAGGGAAAATCAACGTTTTGGGCATAAGCCCTTCTTCAGGAATAAGGCTGGTGTGCCAAGCGGGCTGAGGTAAAAGGTGGTTGGAGGAGGGCAGATTTGGGGAGGTGTGCTGGGAATACGATAGGTGGAAGAAAGTGAGGGTGAGGATGAGAGGCCGAAGAGGGGGGTGGGGCGGAGAGGTCGTGAAGAAGATTGCAGGTCAAGAGGGCGGTGCTGAATCCGGGACTTGGGACTGCGATAAGGTGGAGGGAGGGGAAATGAGGAAGCTGGCGAAATCTACATTCATCCCATGTGGTTGGAGGGTTCCTAGGCGAAAGATGAGGCGCTCTCCTGCTCCTCAGATGCTGCCTGGCCTGCTGTGCTTTTCCAGCACCACACTTTTCAACTCTGGTCTCTAGCATCTGCAGTCCTCACTTTCTCCTACTTGGAGTGACAGTCTATGTCCTTGTAAGAAATACGAATTCTTGTTAAATACAAAAATCCCCTGGTCCATGCTTTCTGTCAACTTAGGTCTAAAAGACAGGGAAGTTGGAAAATTCTGCAAACTTTTTAAAATTGTTAACTTTTGTGATGACTGTGGGAATTATGGAGTTTGATTTTGAGTTCACTATGCCACTGAGATAGAACATAGAACATAGAACAGGACAGCACAGTACAGGCCCTTTGGCTCTCAATGTTGTTCCAACCTTTTATCCTACTCTAAGATCAAACTAACCCACATACTCTTCATTTTGCAATCATGCATGTGCCTATTTAAGAGTTGCTTAAATATCCCCAATGTATCGGACTCTACTACCACTGCTGGCAGTGCATTCCACACACCCACCACTCTCTGTGTCAAGAACCTACCCCTGATGTCTCCCCTAAACCTTCCTCCAACCACCTTAAATTTTGCCCCCTCGTGATAGCCATTTCCACCCTGGGAAAAAGTCTCTGGCTATTCACCTTATCTATGCCTCTCATCATCTTGTACATCTCTATTAAGTCACCTATCATCCTTCTTCACTCCAATGAGAAAAGCTCTAGCTCTCTCAAACTTTATTCATAAGACATACCCTCCAGTCCAGGCAGCATCCTGGTAAATCTCCTCTGCACCCTCGCTGAAGCTTCCTCATCCTTTCTATAGTGAGGCAACCAGAACTGAACACAATATTCTAAGTGTGGCCTAACCAGGGCTTTATAGACCTGTAGCCTCACAGCTCTTAAACTCAATCCCTCTGCTAATGAAAGCCAACACACCATATGCCTTCTAAACAACCCTATTAACTTGGGTGGCAACTTTGAGAGATCTGTGGGTGTGGACCCCAAGATACGTCTCTTCCTCCACACTGCCAAGAATCCTGCCTTTAACCCTGTAATCTGCACTCAAATTTGACCTTCCAAAATGAATCACTTCACACTTTTCCAGATTGAACTTCATTTGCCACTTCTAAGCCCCAGCTCTGCATCCTGTCAATGTCCCATTGCGATCTACAACAGCCCTCCACACTATCCACAACTCCAGCAACCTTCATGTTATCGACAAACTTACTAACCCACCCTTCCACTTTCTCATCCAAGTTATTTAGAAAAATCACAAAGAGGAGAGGTCCCAGAACAGGTCCATATGGAACACCACTGGTCACCAAGCTTCAGGCTGAATATTTTCCATCTACTACCACCTTCTGTCTTCTATGGGCGAGCCAGTTCTGTATCCAGACAGCCAGATTTCCCTGTAGGTAAAAACAATGACTGCAGATGCTGGAAACCAGATTCTGGATCAGTGGTGCTGGAAGAGCACAGCAGTTCAGGCAGCATCCAAAGAGCAGCGAAATCGACGTTTCGGGCAAAAGCCCTTCATCAGGAATAAAGGCAGTGAGCTGGAAGCATGGAGAGATAAGCTAGAGGAGGGTGGGGTGGGGAGGGAGTAGCATAGGGTACAATGGGTGAGTGGGGGAGGGGATGAAGGTGATAGGTCAGGGAGGAGAGGGTGGAGTGGATAGGTGGAAAAGAAGATAGGCAGGTAGGACAAGTCACGGGGACAGTGCTGAACTGGAAGTTTGAAACTAGGATGGGGTGGGGGAAGGGGAAATGAGGAAACTGTTGAAGTCCACATTGATGCCCTGGGGTTGAAGTGTTCCAAGGCGGAAGATGAGGCGTTCTTCCTCCAGGCATCTGGTGGTGAGGGAGCAGCGGTGAAGGAGGCCCAGGACCTCCATGTCCTCGGCAGAGTGGGAGGGGGAGTTGAAATGTTGGGCTACGGGGCGGTGTGGTTGATTGGTGCGGGTATCTCGGAGATGTTCCCTAAAGCGCTCTGCTAGGAGGCGCCCAGTCTCCCCAATGTAGAGGAGACCGCATCGGGAGCAACGGATACAATAAATGATATTGGTGGATGTGCAAGTAAAACTTTGATGGATGTGGAAGGCTCCTTTAGGGCCTTGGATAGAGTTGAGGGAGGAGGTATGGGCACAGGTTTTACAGTTCCTGCGGTGGCAGGGGAAAGTGCCAGGATGGGAGGGTGGGTCGTAGGAGGGCGTGGACCTGACCAGGTAGTATCCCATGCCTGCTTACTTTCTGAATGAGCCTACTATGGGGAACCTTATCCAACGCCTTGCTAAAACCTATGTACACCACATCCACTGCTCTATCTTCATCAATATGTTTTGTCACATCCTCAAAGAATTCAGTCAGGCATGATCACCTGATGAAGGAGCCTCGCTCTGAAAGCTAGTGTACTTCCAATTAAACCTGTTGGACTATAACCTGGTGTTGTGTGATTTTTAACTTTGTACACCCCAATCCAACACTGGCATCTCCAAATCATGTCCCTGATTAGCAATCCACTCCCCCATCTCTTTTACCTTCCTCCCCATTCCTTTTGAAATACCTAAACCCCAGAATATCGAACAACCATTTCTGCTCCTGTGAGATCAAAGTCTCAGCAATGGCCACAACATTATAGCTTCAAGTACTGATCTATGTTCTAAGTTCATCACCCTTATTCCTGACATTTCTTGCGTTAAAATAGACACACTTCACCCCATCACACTGGCTGCAACTTTGCCTTATCAACTGTCTATCCTTCCTCACAGACTCTCCACACGCTGTATGTGCCTATTCACCAGCCACCCCATCCTCTGATCTGTAGCTCCAGTTCCCATCCCCCTGCCAGTCTTGTTTAAACCCTCCCAAAGAGCTCAAGTGAACCTCCTACCCAGGATTGTTTCCCTCCAGTTCAGATGCAACCCGTCCTCCTTGTACAGGTCCCACCTCCCCCAGAAGGTACCCCAATGATCTACAAATCTGAAGCCCTCCCACATACACTAGTCCTGCAGCCACGTGTTCTGCAGCACTCACATTCTGTTCCTAGCCTCACTAGCCCATGGCACCGGTAGCAATCCTGAGATTACTATCTGCTTGTCCTGCCTTTTAGCTGCAAATGTGTTGCTGGTCAAAGCACAGCAGGTTAGGCAGCATCTCAGGAATAGAGAATTCGACGTTTTTAGCTTCCAACGTAAGTCCCTAAGTTCACTTTTCAGGTTCTTGTCGCTTTGCCTAGCTATGTCATTGGTATTGATGTGTATCACAACTTCTGGCTGCTCCCCCTCCCCCTTACGAATACTGTAGATTCAATCCAAGACATCCCTGACCCTGGTACCTGGGAGGCAACATACACCTGGGAGTTTCATTCGTGATTACAGAGGCTCCTGTTTGCTCTTCTAATCACTGAATCACTGATAACTATTGTTCTCCTATTCTCCCCCACTTTCCTTGTGAGCCACAGATCCAGGCTCAGTGCGAGAGATCTGGCCACTGTGGCTTACCCCTGGTAGTTTTCCCCCACAACAGTATCCAAAGTGGTATACTTATTATTGAGGAGATTGGCCACAGGGGATCCCTGCACTGTCTGCCTGTTCCCTTTCCCTCTCCTGACAGTCACCCAGCTACCTTTATCCTGTAACTTAGGCATGACTACTTCCCTAAAATTCCTCTCTATCACTCCCTCAGCCTCCCGAATGATCTGAAGTTCATCCAGCTCCAGCTCCAGTTTCCTAACGCGGTCTGTGAGGAGCTGGAGTTGGCTGCAGTGGTCGCAGGTGAAGTCAGCAGGGACACTAGTGGTGACCCTTACCTCCCACATCCTGCAAGAGGAGCATGTAACTGCCCTAGCCTCCATCCCGTCTGCTCTATATTGCCAAGAGTATTTTTAAAAATTACAACCTTACCTTACCAACCCCCAGACAGAGTCTTTGTTTTTGGTTAGAGGAGGAGGACAGATGGGAGACACTATACACATGGTATTCTGGATTTAGCCACTGCCTGAGTACCTATATGTTAGTTCACTTAACCAGTAGTTCCCGTGTCTGTATTCACTACTGTTCAGCCTTCGCTCCTATAGTTCACGAGGTAAGTATTGAATATTCTAACTCATCTTCCCGGCTGCCCTCCGGCTTGTGCTCTCTTGACTCCCACTGTTGAAATGGAGGACTTGGGGGAAAAGAAAGAAAAAAAGTTATCGATTCAATAGAGAGAAAAATATCAAGATAGACAATTAAGAAAGGAATCCAAGGTTAGGAGGATGGAGGGTAAAGAAAATATCTCAAATGCAAAGTAAATCTCTGATAAAGAAAGCTTGAGCTATAATCTAAAGTCCAGTGAGGAAATGCTTAAATTTGTACAGATGCTTCCAAAATTTGAGAAAAAAAACATGTTGAGTCTTTCTCTGTGACATTTTAAAAGTTGGTAATTTTTGCTTCAGTGTTTACTGTGGGGAACATGGAAGAAACAGAATGTGTGTAAGTAGATGATGACATCTTGAAAAATGTCCATATTACAGAAGAGGAGGTAATGGATGTCTTGAAACATATAAAGGTGGATGAATCCCCAGCACCTGATCAGGTAAACCCTAGGACTCTGGGAACTAGGAAGTGATTGCTGGATCCCTTGCTGAGATATCTGGATCATCGATAGTCAGAGATGAGGTGCCAGAAGACTGGAGTTTGCAAATGTGATGCCACTATTTAAGAAAGGTGGTAAGGAAAAGCCAGGGATGTATAGACCAGTGAGCCTGATGTCACTGATGGGCAAGTTGTTGGAGGGAATCCTGCTGTACAGGATGTACATGTCTTTGGATAGGCAAGGACCAATTAGGTTCTGGATTAGTGGTGCTAGTTCCTTCATCGGGGGGCTTTTGCCCGAAACGTCGATTTCGCTGCACTTTGGATGCTGCCTGAACTGCTGTGCTCTTCCAGCACCACTGATCCAGAATCTGGTTTCCAGCATCTGCAGTCATTATTTTTACTTCATTGATAAGGACCAATTAGAGACAGTTGATGCAGATTTGTGCATGGGAAATCTTGACTCAGTAACTTGATTGAGTTTTTTCAAGACGTAACGAAAAGGATTGATGAGAGCAGAGCAGCAGACGTGATCTATATGGACTTCAATAAGGCATTTGACAAGGTTCCTCATGGTAGACCGGTTAGCAAGATTAGATCACATGGACTACAGAGAGACTAACCATTTGGATACAGAACTGGCTCGATGGTAGAAGACAAGGGATGATGGTGGAGGGTTGCTTTTCAGGCTGGTGGCTTGTGACCAGTGGTGTGTCACAAGGATCAGTGCTGGGTCCACTGCTTTTCATCATTTGTGTCAATTATTTGGATGTGAACAAACGAGATATCGTTAGTAAGTTTCCTGATGACACCAAAATTGGAGGTGTAGTGGACAGCGAAGAAGGTTAATTCAGAGTACAACAGGATCTTGATCAGATGGGCCAACGGGCCAAGGACTGGCAGATGGAAAATGATTTAGATAAATGTGAGGAGCTGCATTGTGGAAAACCAAATCAGTGCAGGATTTACACACTTAATGGTAATGTCCTGGGGAGTGTTGCTGAACAAAGTGATATTGGAGTGCATGTTCATAGTTCCTTGAAAGTGGACTTGCAGGTAAATAGGATAGTGAAGAAGTAGTTTAATATGCTTTCCTTTATTGGTCAGAGTATAGGAGTTACGATGTCATTTTGTGATTGTACAGGACGTTGGTTAGGCCACTTTTGGAATATTGTGTGCTATTCTGGTCTCCCTCTTGTAGGAAGAGTTGTGAAACTTGAACAGGTTCAGAAATGATATACCAGCATGTTGCCAGGGTTGGAGGGTTTGAGCTTTATGGAGAGGCTGAATAGGCTGAGGTGACTTTATAGAGGTTTATAAAATCATGAGGGGCATGGATAGGGTAAATAGACAAGGTCTTTTCCCTGGGATGGGAAACTGAGGGCATAGGTTTAGGGTGAGAGGGGAAAGATTTAAAAGGAGTCTGAGGGACACATTTTTTCACACAGTGGGTGGTGCATGTATGGAATGAGCTGCCAGAGGAAGTAGTGGAGGTGGTACAATTACAACTTTTAAAGGCATGAATAGGAAGGGTTTTGAAGGATATGGGCCGGAACTAGAATAATTTAGTATACCTGGTCGGCATGGACAGGTTGGACCGAAGGGTCTGTTTCCGTGCTGTACAGCTCGATGACTCGATGACTCTCTAAAATGAAATAGCCAAATGGAATCTTGACTCTGTCCATGAAGAGTAAGTTGACAGGTAAAGCTTATGAGATTTATGCTTGGATGTCAGAGGCAGTTTGTATGATTTGTGACACTATGCTTGATTTAGTTCTTGAAGCTTAAAGGCATAACTTTTGAAAGGTAAGAAAAGAGCCTGGACAAACTTACATTTTTCTAAAAGGATAAAACAAAATCATTTTGACCAGACAATATGGATAGTAGGAGTAAATACCATGTAGGAAACTCTCAGGGAGATCATTCTCTTTGAAGAATTTAAAACTCACTACCTTGAGCAATTCAGATCCACGTTGAAGCCCAGAGGGCTGCAACAGCTGGACAGGCAGCAGGAATGGCTGACGATTATGAGCTGGTTCATGAAAAGCTAAATTGTTTTTCCATCATCCGCATAAACATGAGAAGGATAAAGAGTGACAGAGTTGAAGGAAGGCAAGTAGCTAAGATAAAGAAGAGACAACTGAGAGTGCTCCAGGAATTCTTTTTCAAATTAAAAAGGAAGATGCTGAGGGTGAACGTGAGAGTCATATGCTCATGTATTGCCATTGTCACAAACTGAACACCTTCATCCAAAATTCTGAAAGTTGAGATGGAAGTTCACAGGACGTACTGTTGTAAGAATGAGTCCAACAAAGGAACTCAGGAGGAAAAGGTTACAAAGACCCAAAGGTTGGTGTGGAAGCAAGCACCACTACTGGTGAGAGAGAGAGGGCTGGCCTGTTGGGATGGGCTTCATTTGAACCTCGCTGGGACCAAGGACCTGGTGAATCCTGTATCTAGGGTTATAGATAGGGCTTTAACCTAATTAGTGTGGAAGGGTTCAATTGAAGGGAACCTTTAACAAATCTAAAAGAAATGGGAGAGAAGAGGTGCAGGTGAGTGCAGAGGTGAAAGATGATCAAAATATAAGAGGAAATAGTAGAAAATATACGCAGAAGAGAGCAGCAGTAATGAGAACTGAATGAGTCATACTTGTAAAATGCCAGTGCTTAGGGTTCTTTATTGAATGCAGGTAGCATTTGTAACAGGATAGATGATTTGACAGCACAAATGGAAACAAATGAATATGAGCTGATAGCAATTACATAGAATCCAATTCAAGGATATTTGATGTTCCAGACAAGTAGGCAAAAGGGAAAAGGGGGTGGCGTAGCTTTGTAAATAAAGGGTAGGATCAGTGCAGCAGTGAGCAGTGATATAGATGCACTTGATCATGATGTGAAATCACTTTGGGTGGATAGAATAGCAAGTGAAAGAAGTCATGGATGGCAGTTGTATATAGACCCCCAAAGAGTAGCTGTTAGTCAAAATATAAATCGGGAAATAACAGAGGCATGTAAGAAGAGCATGTAACTGGACAAAACCAGATGGGCCAAGGGTGACATGGGAGACTCATTTGTAAAGTGCATCAGGATGAAAATTGTTTATGAAAGTTAATTGGCAAGAAATACAAAAACAAAAAACAAGAGCTTCTAAGATAATAGAAAAACAGTACATAAAATAAGTGTGAATTCCTTGAAGAATGTAACTCAGAAATTAGTGACAAAGAACAATAAAATGGCAGATAATTTAAACCATTCGCTTGCATCACGTTTCATGGAGAAAGAAATGAAAATGATCTCAAAGGTAACAGTCAAACAAGACGGGAGAAAAGATTTTGTAACAATCTCTATGATAAGTGACAAAGTATTTGAGAAACTTATGGGATTAAAGACGGACAGGTCACCAGGACCTGATTGCCTCCATCTCAGGATTTTAAAGAAAATGGCTGCAGAGTGAGTGGAGGCCTTAGTTGAAATATTCCAGAGCTCATTGAATTCCAGAAGGGGACCAGTGGATAGAAAACTGTGTTGTCCCCTGTTGAAGGGGGAGGGAAACAGAAACCAGGAAAGTATAGGCCAGTTAGCCTAACATTTGTCATTAGGAAAATGCTAGACACCATTATTAAGAAAGAAATAGCAGGATATTTAGAAAATATTAACACGGTCAAACAGAATCACCTTGGGGTTTTGTGAAAAGGAAATCACATTTGATGAATTTACGAGAGTTCTTTGATCAAAGCAGAGTTGATTCAGGGAAATCAGTTCATGGAGTGTTTTTTGGATTTTAAAAGGCATTCAATTAGGTGCCACATGAAAGTTTATTGCACAAGAAGGTGCTCACATTATTGGCAGTAATCTGTGAGCGTGGATTGTGGATTGGTTATAACAAAGAAGGCAGAGTTGGAATTAATGGGTCTTATTCATGGTGAAAAGTTATAACCAGTGGAGCACCATGGGATCAGCCAATTACTTACTATTTATTGTACAGACTTGGAGGACAGAGTAGAATGTAATGCATTCAAGTTTGCTGATGATACAAAAATTGGTAAGAGGACATGTTGTGATAGGACGTGAGGAATCTGCAAGGGGATGTAGATGTGTTGAGCGTATGGGAAAAAATTTGACAGATGGAGCTTAATGTAGGAGGTCATGCACTTTGGATGGGAAGATTATTATTTAAATGGTGAGAGACTACAAAAAGATACAGCACAAAGAGAATTAAGTTTTCTTGTGCATCACACACAAAAAGGCAGCACACAGCTGCTGCAAGTCAGTCAGAAGGCAAATGAAATTTTGGACTTTATTATTATTGGAGATTGGTGTTTAAAAAAATAAGGAATTTTTTTTACAGCTATACAGGGTGTTGGTGAGGCTGAACCTGAAGCAGTGTGTACAGTTTTGGTTCCCATATTTAAGAAATATATTGGCATTGGAAGCAGTTCAAAAGAGATTCCCTTGGCTAAATCTAAGAAAAGCGAAGCGAGTTAGGCCTTTATTTATTAGAGTTTAGAAGATTGAGGGGCTTCACAGGGTAGATGTTTAGATAATGTTTCTGCGAGTGATGGAATCTCAAACTCGGAACATTCAAAGGAATTTCTTCTCTGTGGGAATAGTGAATGTCTAGAATTCTTTACTCCTGGAGACTTGTGGAGATTAGATCACGAAAAGTGTTTAAAAAGGACATAGGTAGATTTCTGAAATATCAGGGAGTTGAGCACTTGAGGGCCTGGAATGAAAGAAGAATTGAACTCTGGGGTAGTCTAGTTAACTAGTCTAGTCCTTTTTTCATTCATTCACAGGACGTGGACATTGGTGGCTAGGCATGCATCTATTACCCATCCCCAGTTACTCAGAGAGCAGTTAAGATCGATTGATTGATTGATTTATTGTTACCTGTACTGATGTACAGTGAAAAGCTTTATTTATGAACAGTACAGGCAGATCATAGTAAATAAAGATGTTCAGATTAGAGAGACCTAGACAGAGGTATACAGGTTACATTGCACAGGGCATGCATTAGGTAAGATCAGCGTTAGCAAGATCAGCATTATTTGAGGCTCGAAAGTCCATTGATCAGTCTATAATGGCCAGGAAGAAGATGTTCCTGAACTTGCTGGTGCATGTGTTCAGGCCTCTGTATTTTCTGCCCGGGGTGCGATGGGTCTTTGATGATGTTGGCAGCTTTTCCACAACAACGGACCATGTAAATGGAGCCCATGGATGGAAGGTTAGCTCCTATGATGATTTGGTCTGAACACACAACCTTCTGTAGTCTCTTACGGTCCTGGACAAAGCAGTTGCTTCCAGGCCATTATGCACCCAGGCAGTATGCTCTCAATGGTACATCTATAAAAGATGATCCTTATGGACTTGCCAAATTTCCCGAGCTGCCTGAGGAAGAAGACGCGTTGTTGTGCCTTCCTGACAAGTGCATCTATGTGGGAAGTCCAGGACAGGTAGTCGGTTATAGTCAATCCGAGGAACTTGACGCTGTCTACCCTCTCAATCTCATTTCCATTGATGTAGATGGGGGCGTGTTCTCCTCCTTTCTTTCTTAAGTCAATGATCAGTTGTTTAGCTTGCTGACGTTGACAGAGAGGTTGTTCTCATTGCACATGTCACCAAGCCCTTTATTTCTCTTCTGTATTTTAAGTAAATCACATTGCTGTGGGTCTGGAGTCATATGTAGGCTAGACCAGGTAAGGATGGCAGATTTCCTTCTCTGAAGGACATTAGTGAACCAAATGAATATCATGACCATCATTAGACTCTTAACTCCAGATTTTTATTGATTTCAAATTGCACCGTCTGTCATGGCCAGATTTGAACCCAGGTCCCCAGAATATAAACTCCAATGTCTGGATTAATAGTTTAGCGGTAACACCATCAGACCATTGCCTCCCCTATATATGCCTTGCTCCTGTTTCTCATGTTCTTATGACTATTAAATGTCCCTGATCAACTAGAACTGGTCAATAAATGCGAGCCTGGTCATGTAATGCACACATTGCATAAGCAAATAAAACAGTATCATCAGTGAACATCCCCACTCCTGAGTTTATGTTGGAGGGAAGGTTGTTGATGAAGCAGCTGAAGGTGGTTGGGCCAAGGACACCACTCTTGAGGAAGTCCTGCAGAGATATCCTGGAGCTGAGATGACAGACCTCCAACAGCCACAACCATCTGCCTTTATGCCAGGTATGACTCTAAATAGGAGTGAGTTTTCCTCCTGATTCCAATTGATGGCTCAGATCCCTCAATGCCACATTCAGTCAATGTCAAGGAGACTCCTTCTCACCTGGTATCTGGAATTTGGCTTAGTATTCGGACTAAGAGTACATTGAGGTAAGGTGTTATCTGTATGTGTGAATGTGACTGTAAGTATAAATGTATGAGTGTGAGTCTGTTCTTTTCTCAGAGATGATGGTACTGGGTTGGGGGTTGGGGGAAGGATGGTACTGGGTTGGGGGTTGGGTGAAGGATGCTGGTTAACAGCTGCTTTTCTCTATCTATCTCGCTCTCTCTCTGGGTTTATTGTTACCTAGAGACAGGAGCTGGCTCTCACCCAGCTTTTCCCACAGTTCTGTGCTTCCCAAGCTCTGATGGGAAATGGCTGTGAGTGTTGCAGTCTTAAAGAGACAGTATTTTGCTGGACGATACATGGCATCTTGAAGATGTTTTAAATTTCAAAACAATCTAACCAAATCTCATGCTGAGGAAATGTTCCAAGTTGCAGTAGCCTTTCAGTCCAGTGCACTGCCGTATGGCACGATCAAAGTGGGACTGCTCTGACCTCAGTGCCAAGGCTGATCATTGCTGAGCAGTAAAACCCTCTACCTTCTCTCAGCTCCCTCAGTAACTAGGCTTTTCCTGCTGGCAATGATCAGACTGCTAAATAAAACAGCTGGATCACAGCCTACACCCATTGACCAGTTGCACTGGTTTAATTTGATTACACATAAAACTGACCAGGCAGACTAGTTGGAATATG
This sequence comes from Hemiscyllium ocellatum, assembly GCF_020745735.1. Classification (NCBI taxonomy): domain Eukaryota; kingdom Metazoa; phylum Chordata; class Chondrichthyes; order Orectolobiformes; family Hemiscylliidae; genus Hemiscyllium; species Hemiscyllium ocellatum. The sequence continues at coordinate 51,222,544 of NC_083432.1, read as the reverse complement.
AACCAGTTTTAGTAGAGTAATATTGAGCATAGCGGGTAAATACTGCCCAGTCTCTCCCACAGACCACTACTGGCTGCAATACCGCAGCACCTTACATGACTTTGTTTAATCATCACTGTTACACCAAACCCCAGTGTGGCCGACAGATTCCAGTGATAAAAAGGAGCAATTCACTCCCATCTGGAACCAAATGCTCTGTGTGTGTCTCAGTATCAGTTCCTCTACAAATAAAATACACAACAGATAAATGAGAAATATATCACGTTAGGGTTTCATAGTTCATGTATATTGATTGATTGATTGATTGATAGATTTATTGTTGTCACTTGCACTAAGATATAGTGAAAAGTGTTGTTTTGAGTGCTATAAATGTAGATTGTACCATACAACGTGCATCAGGTTATCAGAATAGGGGTGGTCGTTAGTATTCCATCACACTCCTCACGTGCTTTGCAGATGGTGGACAGTCTTTGAAAGTATGGATGTGAGTTACTTGTTGTAAGATTCCTAACCTCTCACCTACTCTTGTAGCCACTGTGTTTACGTAAAGAGTCCAATCCACTCCTGGTAACACTATCGAATGTCATGGGGCGGTGGTTAGATTGTCTCTTACTGGAAATGGTCATAGCCTGGCATTTGTGTGGCACAAATGTTACTTGCCACTTGTCAGCCCAAACCTGGATATTGTCTATTTCTTGTTTGCTATTGAACATGGACTGCTTCAGTATCTGAGGAGTTGTGAATGGTGCAGAACATTGTGCAATCTTTGGCGAACATCCCCACTTCTAACATTATGATGGAGGGAAAGTCATCAATGAAGTAGCTGAAAATGGTTGGACAAAGGGCACTACCTGAGGAACTCCTGAAGAGATGTACTGAAGCTGAGATGACTGACCTCCAACAACCACAACGACCATCCTCCTACATGTCAGATGTGAATCCAACCACCGGAGAATTTGCCCGTCATACCCTTTGATTCCAGTTTTGCTAGGGCTCCTTGATGCCACACTCAGTCAAATGCAGCCTGGATGTCAAGGGCTGTCACTCTCACCTTCCCTCTGGAATTCAACTCTTTTGTCCATGTTTGAGCCAAGGCTGTAATGAGGTCAGGAAGCTGAGTTGGCCTGGCAGAACCCAAACAGGGCATCACTGAGCAGATTATTGCTGAATGGATGCTGCTTGATAGCACTGTTGACGACATCTTCCATCACCTTACTGATGATTGAGAGCCGACTGATGGGGCAGTAACTGCCGGGGTTGGATTTGCTATGCTTTTTTACATGCACAACGTATTTGGGCAATTTTCCATATTGTCGGTTGATGTCAGTGTTGTAACTCTACTGGAACAGCTTGGCTCGGGGAGTGACAAGTTCTCGAGCACAAGTCTTCAGTACCATTGCTGGAATGTTGTCAGGGCCCATAGCCTTTGCCGTATCCAGTGGCTTCAGCTATTTCTTTATAACACGTGGATCATGTGGACCTGAAGATATTTAGACAACCAGATTATGAAGATCTTGGTTCCATGTCAGTCAGTCTACCTCTGATAGGATCCAACCAAGTCAAATCTCACTCACAATCCAGGACAATACCTGGTTTCTTGAATTTAGGCGAGCCAATTAGCTTAGCACATTTGAATTCCTCCAGTTATTTCTGGAAATAATTACATTCAAGCAACAGACCAGTGACAAGGATGAGAGCTCAATATTTTGTCACTAGGACTTTATTGATTATTTGAATTATTATGATGCCTGGATTTAGACCTTGAATTAATGCAGCGTGATGTTAGCAATGATAGGGAATGCTCAAATCATCTTTTAAAAAATTGAATTCATTTCTCACAACAATTTGGGACTATAAGTTATGAAATGATGCTTTGTTCCTTCCAGCAAGATAATCTTTGTAAAGTATGCTGGAAGGCCTAGTATTAGCAGTGGAGGTTCATGCAATAGGCACTTGGAAAATATTTTGCATTTTCTCTACTTAAACTTCCCATTCTGACAGTATTTCAAACAGCTGGAGTTTCATCCCACCCAATCCTCAAAGTTATTGCCTATTTCCCAATCTCCTGCTCATTCCTCCAAACTATTTACCAAGCCCCTATGGTCCTTACACCTTCCATCTGACTCTCAAATATTAGCCATGAGAGATGCAGATAAATATGTTGTTTCTGTGATGGTTTATGACAGGGGGGCAACAGGTTCTTGAGTGAAAGGATGAAAACTCCAACCTTTAGCTGGTTATATTTTCTCTCTTATCTTGACTGGATCAGAAGGCAGCTCTTCTCAATAACTTGCCAGAAAGTGGTCATTTACTGACAGCTCCTGATCAAGAAAGAATTTTCTCCAAAAACAAAGTGATTTGCCCTCAATCCTTTTAAGTCAAAAGTCAAAGAGACATAGTCCATATCCCTTGGATTTAATTGGTTTTTGCTGAGTTTTCAAAATGCTTTCCTCATAAATTAATATATCAGAATAGTTTTTTGTATTCATTCATGAGACATAGACATTACTGTCTGGGCCAATATTTATTGCTCAGCCTAATTATCTTTGAGAAGGTGATGGTGAGTGGCCTCCTTGACCTGCTACAGTCCACGTGATGGACAATATTAGGGACAGAGTCCCAGGATTTTGATCCAGTGATACTGAAGAAACAACGATATATTTCCCAGTCAGGATGGTGAGTGGCTTAGAGGGGAACTTGCAGGAGGTAGGCACATGTAGCTTTTAAAAAAAATTCATGGAAGAGGGTTTCGCTAGCTAGGCAGTATTTCTTGCCCATCCCTAATTGCCCAGAAGGCAGTTTAAGAGTCAACCACATTGCTGTGGGTCTGGAGTCACAAGTAGGACAGACCAGGTATGGATGGCAGTTTCCTTCCCTAAAGGGCATTAATGAACTAGATGCAGTGGTGATGGTGGTGGCATTGGTTGGGGTGGGGGGGATTACCTAACAATGGATTCATGGTCGTCGTTAGATGACTTTTCATTCTACAGTTTTTTTTTAATTGACTTCAAATTCCACCATCTGCAATGGTGGAATTCAAACCCAGGTCCCTAGAACATTATCTGGGGCTCTGGACTAACAGTCCAGTGATAGCACCATTAGGCCTTTGCGTCCCCACTGCCCTTATCCTTCTAAATGGTGGAGGATGGTAGGTTTTGAAGGTGCTGTTGAAGGAATATTAGTCAGTTACAGCACTATATCTTGTAGATAGTACACATTGCTGCTGCTGAGCATTGGTGGATGGGGTGTGAATATATTGGGTTTCTTTGTCCTGGATAGTGTCAAGCTTCTTGAGTGTTGTTGCAATTACATGCTAGTGGGAAGTATTCTATCAAATTCTTGAATTGTGCCTGATAGATGGTGAACAGACTTTGGAGAGTCAGGAGGTGAATTACTCCTAGCCTCTCATCTGCTCTTGTAGCCACTATGTTGATGTGACTAGTCTAGTTAGTTTCTGGTCAATGGTAATCTCCAGGAAATTGATAGTGGTAGATTCGGTGATGGTAATGCCATTGAATGTGAAGGAGCAATGGTTAGATTCTTGTTGGAGAGGACAATTGTCTGACACTTGTGTGGCATGAATGCTACTTGCAACTTATCGATCCAAATCTCGATTTTGTCTTGCTGCAAATCTTGGGCAAAAATGGTAACTGATGTAGTTTTAAATGAAGGAATAAAGCTCATAAGTTTAGAATACAGCATTTGTACTTTCTTCTGCACCACCATTAGGAGTTCCAGATCATGGTTCTAATTCCTAAAGTTTGGAAGGATTGAAATGGACACTAACTGAAAAAAACTCCACAGCGGCTGGTGTCCTATCACCAATACACCCTTATATACACATGGAGAGCCCTTGACACTGACCCAGCTCTCTCTGAGCCAGCTCTCAGAGTGATCAGAACCCCTGACACTCCTGTTCTTATCTGTCAGCCAGGGCTCCCTGATTGGGGCTGTTAATCTGGTCCAATCAAGGACCTCATATTCCATGGTCCACCTGGCTTACATCATTACAATTATTACATCCCTCCCCCTCTGACTCTGATCGTAGGCAAATTATTTTTTCTGTAAGTCTTCCTGGGGCATTTCAGCACCAGGTTAGGTTCCTTCAGCTCCAGTTCCTCCGATGCGGGCGATGTGTAATACACAACAGCTCACTTCTTGCACCTGGAGAACCTCAGAAGAAATTCATTCTCCTCTTCAGTTGGCAATAGCATCAAGGTGGTGACATCTGCTGTGTCCACCTCTGATTCCAAGGTATCTTCAAGTTAATAGTCTTATTGAATGGAGAATGAGTCCTTTCAGTGTCTAGCTCATTATATTTCCCTACCTGTCTTTCTTTGTCTCTGTGTATCCACCTCAGCCTCTTTCACTCTTTCAGTCTCCGCCTGTCCATTTTTCCCATTTTTGCTCTTGGAAAAGCCTGAAATTTCTATTATTCATATGTCATTCAGATAAATGGTGACCTGGAATAGACCTTGTAAAATGTTTTCCATTGTCTGCTGAAAAATGACATAGGCTGATGATACACCAAAAGGCACTCTTGTATGTTGGATATAAATTGAAGCATACTTCTGGGAATGCTCAGCTAATTACAATTACAGGTAGGCATGACGCGGTTCAGCCTCATGAAGGACAGCCACACCACCAGTTTTGTGGATAAGTTCTCTATATGAGGGATTGGGTATTATTCAGTTGTAAAAGGTGGTTTATTGTTTGTTTAAAATCCCCACAAAGGCGAACTGACCCATCAGGCTTCAGAATCAGTACGCTCAGTGTTGCCCATTCTGCAAACTGTTTTGATTTGATGATTCCTTCACTTTCCAACCTTCTGATTTCTGCTTCTATTTTTGTGCATAAGGCAAATGGCTCAGTCAGACTGGTGAGGGTGTCCACTTCCATTGAAATACCCTGCACTTGCTCCACTTGCCACATTTTCTAATGACAAATCCAGTTGTAGTGTCCGCTGGAAGTTCAGTTGGGCTTCAGCTAGTAGATACGTTTGCTTGATCACATCCTCAATTCCATTCTTGTCACCACTGAAATAACTCCACAGAGGCCAGTATCCCATCACCAAGTTAACCTTAATTTACACATGCATAGTACATGATACTGACACAGCTAGCTCAGAGCCAGCTCTTAGAGTGAGCAGAACCCCTGACATTCCTAATTATATCTGTCAGCCAGGGTTAACAGCCCCAATCTGGGAATGCATATTCGAGGAAGTCCACCCTGCTGATCTCATTCCAATCACTGCAGTGCCAATGCAGTTGTAACAGGGAAAAGGAGAATCATTGTGAGCAGCTGCTGTACAAAAGAAGTGGAGGCAGATTCTGTGATCTGATTGTTTTGAGCTAATTGTTGAGTCTCAAACTCAATTTAAATAATGTGCTCCTCTGTGGAGAATTTCTGGACTAGATCAGGGAGTTTGTTGGTACTTTATTTAGAAATATCTGTTTCACTATGAAGCGGTTTGTAGGCTGCTATACTGACTAATTCATTAGAAGTGTTTATCCAGTTTTAAACAAATAGTTCTCTTAGTATTTTTTATGTTAAATGTTTTACTTTGTAATGCATCATAATTAACATGCTGGTTTGACTCTATAAAATAGCCACTGTCAGTTTATCAGGGTGACACAGCCATGCTGCGTGATATCTCGCACAGTGGATCACTCACTGTGACTCCAACTCCTGCGGAGCCCTGAAATGGGATTCCAGCAGATAAAAGGAAGTTTATTTAACATATAAAAAATAAGAACTGTTGGGAAGAAGGGGGAATTCAGCTCCTCAGATCACATCATTTATCAGACATCATGAAGTATTTGCAGCCAAAGTGTTAAGCTGCCTTTGTCTCATGTACAGACACACCTAGAATTTAGAACATAGAACATTACAGCGCAGTACAGGCCCTTCGGCCCTCGATGTTGCGCCGCCCTGTCATACTAATCTGAAGCCCATCCCACCTACTCTATTCCATGTACGTCCATTTGCCTGTCCAATGACGACTTAAATGCGCTTAAACTTACAACTACCGATGTAGGCAAAGCATTCCATACCCTTACTACTCTCTGAGTAAAGAAACTACCTCTGACATCTGTCTTGTACCTATCTCCCCACACTTTAAAGTTGTGTCCCCTTGTGTTTGCCGTCCCCATCCCTGGAAGGCTCTCCCTGTCCACCCTATCTAACCCTCTGATTATCTTGTATGTCTCTATTAAGTCACCTCTCAACCTTCTTCTCTCTAACGAGAACAGCCTCAAGGCCCTCAGCCTTTTCTCATAAGACATTCCCTCCATACCAGGCAACATCCTAGTAAATCTCCTTTGCACCCTTTCCAAAGCTTCCACATCCTTCTTATAATGCGGTGACCAGAACTGTACACAATACTTCAAATGTGGCCGTACCAGAGCTTTGTACAGGTGCAGCATAACCTCCTGGTTCCGGAACTCAATCCCGCTACTAATAAAGGCCAAAACACTGTATGCTTTCTTAACAACCCTGTCAACCTGGGTGGCAACTTTCAGGGATCTATGTACATGGACACTGAGATCTCTCTGCTCATCTGCACTCCCAAGAATCCTACCATTAGCCCAGTACTTTGCATTCCGATTACTCTGTCCTAAGTGTATCACCTCACAATTGTCCACATTAAACTCCATTTGCCACCTCTCAGCCCAGATCTGCATCCTATCTATGTCTCTCTGCAACCTACTACATCCTTCGTCATTATCCACAACTCCACCCACCTTAGTGTCATTCGCAAATTTACTAACCCACTCTTCTAAGCCCTCGTCCACGTCATTTATAAAAATGGCGAACAGCAGTGGACCCAACACCGACCCTTGCGGTACGCCACTAGTAACTGGACACCAAGGTGAACATGTTCCATCAACTACAACCCTCTGTTTTCTTTCAGCAAGCCAATTACTGAACCAAACTGCTATGTCTCCCACAATCCCATTCCTCCGCATTTTGTATAATAGCCTACTGTGGGGAACCTTATCGAATGCCTTGCTGAATTCGCCTTTTTTTCTGGTTCTTTCTCGTGAATCTAATATCAGTAAATTAAGTAAAACATTTCAATGCATGTTGCAAAAATAATTTACCAAAGCAATTATTTGGTAAATTGTTGGTAAGCAGGTTTCTCATAGTGTCTAGTTGGTTCTCATCCTCCATGGTCAGGACCATGTCATTGAGATGGAGATCATTTAGTGTTTTTCAGCTACTGAGTGAATACCAGGTCCAAACTGTACATCAACCAATCAGCTCAATGAGCTACTGCAGAGTTAGACTTTCATCCATCAACTTCTGTTTCTTGGAGAAGTTCCACATGAAAACACTGATGCAGCCATCATCCTTAAGAAAAAGAAGTGTCCTTCTCCCTGTATCCCACACTCAGGGAAGTCACAATGGTTGCTGGGAGACCTATTTCGCCACCTATTGATGGCATAAAAAACAGGAAGCAGAATCATGGGAATCCAAAACAGAAACAATTTTCAATAATTTCAATCAGCATCCAATTCAACAACTGAGCGATCTTCATGGTTGAAGCATGGACAATAATCAAAACTAAACCTCCATCAGGCTGATTGAAAGTAAGGAAATAGTTTTCCATAAACAATGCAGTTCATGGGTCTAATTAGTTATTAACTGTACAAAGCATGAAAATGATGCAAGTTTCAGTGTCTGAACAATCTTCTCTATTGATCCCTGTTTCACTCTTTTGTGTTTCTTACTCCTTTAGATTTTGCCTTCTCTTGTCTTTCTCTCACTTGCTTTGCCATATCTATCCCTCTTACTCACTCCTATTTTTTCCTCTTTATCTCCATTGTTTCCCCTTCTCTCCCTCTTCTCTTCCCATTTTTCCCCATCTTTATCACTCTCGGTGATCTTCCTACCTCCCCCTCCCCTTACTGCTGCACAAGTTTCCTGCCTTCTCACTTAAGCTGGTTTCATGTGGTTACAAACAATGCATGGCAATTAGAGCTTCACTCGTTTGCTCAGGTACAATTAATTGGCTGCAGTAATTAATTAATGTGTTGGAAAGTCAGAGCAAGGGAAAAAAAAACTTCCTCCCACTTTTCCTATCAGGAATTTGCTCCTGACTGTTCAAGCTGCACTGAAAAAAATCCAAATATAAAAAAATCTTTGGAACTTTTCTTATCAAAAATCAAAACTTTTGTTCCCCTCACAACTAATGCTGAACTCATTTCAGATAATAGATAGCATGACTAATGGCTGAAGCTTGTAGAAATCATTGGGAAAATGTCCTTGGAAGACAAATGCATTTCAGCAGAATAATTAACTTAATTAACAAATTCACATGCATATTCATCAGGCTATTAATGTCTTCTCAGCTCAGCTTGATGAACATTGGTGTAATAACCATCTCATTTACATAGTGCATTCTACTGCATTCAATAAGAAACATGCCTCTAGTTTGCATGCTTGTCTCAGAGCTCAACCCAGCTCCAAGTACACAACAGCCAGTCATTAACCTATCTATTAATTGCCCTGTTCCCTAGACTTGAATTGCAGATTCTGTTTCCCCGTGACCATGCGGATCTTCAGTCCCCTCTCCCTCTCATGCTGTCTCTCTATCTCTGTATGTCTGTCTCTTTCTTTCTGTCTCTCTCTTTCTTGCTCTCTGGGGAATATCTTGGCACCAGTTCTAACTTTCTGTTCCCAAATGCTGCCAGCCTGCATCATGTGAAATTGCCATTTCCCTGGCTCTCTGTGGAGTAATCTTTAAAGGCAGTAAGGTGTGACGCCAAGGACTGGCAGCTTGGCAGCACAGCCTGCGGTTAGCTGAATGCAGGAGATTAGAGAGTGGGGGCTGCCTACCATGGACAAGTACAATGGTATAAAAAACAGCAGCTGTCGGTATAATTCCTCTAACACTCTGCTTGTGTTCATATTAGAAAAACAGATTAAGCCCCACGCGATACTCATTTATTCCTGACATACGTTAATATTGTATATCTTAATCTGAAAAAGCATCAGTATGGCATCGTGCTCCAGCTCTAGAATTGAGGAGGTGTGAAACTAACATTTTATGAACAGATTCTGCATCACACGTCAAAGAGAAAGAAACGATGAATTCAAGAATCATCGCAGGCGCAGCGAATGTTAAGGTGTAAACATACAGAGCTTCGTTTTCAGAGGATGGCACACTGTGTCCATTAAAGCCATTGAGACAGGGCAGGATGAGAGCTGGATGGAAATTTAATTGCTGGGGCTTCAAATAAGATAACAGAGAGGGTAAAGTATCTGTAAACAAGGGTTTGGAGAATAAAGCACCCGTTGCAGTCTGGGAGTTTAATGACGAATTTAGTTCCAGATTTGGGGACACAATCCCTAGGTCACAGTGGCATTAGTGAAATGAATTACAATAATCATTATCCCTTTGTTTAGGTCCATTTAAGAACAACAAACTGAATATACACACAACATTGCAAACACTGTCCCCAGCCCATATCAGACTCGCTCTATTTCTCACCCCGTGCATATCCCAAACCCTTCCATTGCACAAATCTCAGCTCCCCCCCCCCCCCCCCTTCCCTCCCGCTCTAGGTGGGGGTGAATTATTTCCTTTTCCCGTCTCTGGCTCTTGCTTTGCAGCACTATCTGATGGAGAGAGCAACATCTACTGACGGCACACTCTTCCTTGCGAGAGGCACTTGGAGCCGAATGAAACACGAGCCAAGACACAAAGTCAAGGCATCCCAAAGAACAGTCACTACATCTAAAGGTAAAATAGCGAGCACAATGAACCAGCTGATAATGGCACGTGTTCTTAGCACTTGTAACTGAGCCTTAAGCTGCCCCGACTGCCAGGATAAGGATTATTCTCTTTAAGTGGAGAGGGTTGTTTTTGTTATTCGGCAGCTATTCCAAATTACACTCAGCCGCACTGCCCAAACATTCAGGAATACCAGTAGAGATTCTGCTGATTGATCCAATCCTGTTTAAATCAGGCTAACGGTCAGAGTTAGTGTTTATTCAGCAGGGTAAGGGTCACTCGCTGTCTAACTGTACACTCAGTGGTTATTCAACTAATACTAAAATTTCTTTTGTTCAGCAAGAATAATCTAAATATGCCAAATTGTTATAACAATGTACAGGGACTAAATGTTGCTCATCAAACAGACTGTGGTTTGTACATTCCACACAGAATATGCCTTGCCCTCATCTGCATATCTTTCAGTAAACAAACTGCAGGAAAGGTTTGAAATAAATATTTGATAGATTCTCAGTTCTGTGAGAGAAGCAGTCTCCAGGTAACTGTGTCTTGGATTTATCTGTTTTCTATCTGAGGTCAGGCAGGGAGGGAGGAAGCATTCTCCTGCATCACCCTCCAATCCTCTGCTGCTTGTTTGATGCTCCATAGAATTCTAATTTATAGCAGTTTGACTTCCATTTACAGAACGTTGCTTGAGCTGGTGTGAGATGAAGCAGACTGTCTGTGTGATCCAACCCTCCACCCAACAGAAAGCAGTTTTCTACTGGGAACAAGAAGCACCATCTGATCTCAGCAACTTCTGGGAGGTCCCAACAGATGACAAGGACTGCATGGGGTTAGATATAGAGTAAAGCTACCTCTACTCTTAAACTGAAAATAAAGCTTCCTTGACACTGCCCCATCAAACACTCCGAGGACATAAACAGCACAGGGTTAGATCTAAAGCTTTTATTTGACTGATGGCTAGCATTCCCTGCTCACCCATTCCCTGCTCACACATTCCCTGCTCACCCATCCACTGCTCACCCATTCCTAATTAAAAGCTGGAAATACAACTGCTGATGTGATGAAAATCCTTGGATTCCTCCAATGAAGGGGTGAGCTAATTCAAAGGTCACATACTGAGAGCCACATCGTCTGAGCAAAATATTCCATCCGTTTCTCATCAGTCCATAACTGGAGCCTAACACAGGATCATTTTTGAAGTTTTAATCGCACTCAGGCTGGTATTCTCCTGGAGCTGCTGTTGAATTGAGCACTGACAAACAGGTAAGATGCTGCACAGGCATCTGTTGGTGCTACAGCTCTCCCCTGTGTCACACACAACGCTGTAACTAATACTACCCAGAGAAATGATACTCTTTACATTCAGCTCGTATCCTGCCAGGAAACTGTAAGATTCAGCCATGGCTGTGAGTTGGCACAGGAGCCCATCTGCGTACTGCCAAAGCTCTCCACTGTACCAGTCCGCTGTGCACCAACTGCATACTAATTCAGATATTTCAACAATCAGAATTGCTTCATCCATTGAATGATAAGGAAAGAATCTCAGGTCCAACACATGATACCTGCTTCTGGAGGGATATTTGGTTCCACAACAGCAAATTAAATTCAGTTGCTTGTTCAGGAATGTGAATGAGAAAAATTCCTTTACTTTTGAAGTTCTGCAGCTGTCAATATTTATCAATTAATAATTTTAGATCAGTTATGTGCCACTGTGCATTATGACCAATAATAGACTGGGGCTATCAGCTGAAAATAAAGTCATATGTTTGTTCATGAATATAATTATGTTCCAGTAGTGACATTAGCGACAGACACCTATACATCCAATAAAACCCATTATACACAGTAAACACATGATATTCCTAATAGATACACCATATTACCAAACAGACACCCAAAATAACCGGCAGATGCATCATATATTCAGGAAAACCCTGATCTACCCAATAAACACCCTACATATCAGATAGATACTTGTATATCCAATTAAAAACCTCACAGCTGACAACAGTGGATTAAATAATGAGTCAAAGTTATAAGTTGAAGCATTTCGATTATATCAGAATGAACTGATTTTATATAATGACATTAATGTAGCAAATGTAGGATTCAGAATCAGTTAAGGTAAAAACGTTAGGAGATAAGTTGAGTGCAGTAGACTGAATCCCCTACTTCCATGAGTGTCCATCAGACTCACCTATCAAAGGGAATTGAGAGAATGCTGTGTGTTCTGTTTTACAGAGACATGGCTCAATCCTGCTACACCGGACTGTGCCTTACAACCTGAGGGTATCTCAATCCACTGGATGGACTTCATGGTTCCTCAGACAAGACGAGGAGCAGCGGAGCACTTCACGGTGCTCAGATGTAATTGCCTTGGTGAGTTACTGCTCCCTGGACCTAGAGTATCTAATGGTGAAGTGCTGTCCCTACTACCTGCTGGGAGAGTCTTCACCTGCCATCCTGACAGCAGTTTACATCCCACCCATACTGAAATGAAGAGCGCGCTTGATGAAATATGCACTGCTACAAATAGCTTTGGGGTGGAATTTCCCAAAATTCCATCATAGCCAGTGACCTCAACCAAGCCAATCTCCAGTGTGTGCTACATCTCCTCTCCCACCAAAGGCCCAAACAACTTGATGCATTGCTACTCAATTATCAAAGATGCCTATCGCTCCATTCCCCGCCCTCATTTTAATAAATCAGACTATAAGGCTATGCTCCTTCTCCCGACTTACAACAGAAACATGAAGATTCAGTCCAGAACGTTGTACAGCGCTGGTCTGAGGTAACAGGTGAGCTCCTTTGTGATCACTTTGAGTCGGTGGAGTGATCCATTCTCAAGAACTCAGCGGCCAACCAAAATGAGTATGCCACCACTGTCACAGATTTCATCAGTAAGTGTGTCGAAGACTGGATACCAAAGAAATCAATCTGAATGTTCCCCAACCAGACACCATAGATGAACCAGAAGATCGACTCCCTACTGAAGTCCTGTCTGATGCATTCAAATAGGGTGACTCTAACTAATACAAGAAATATAGGTACAATCTTCACAAAGCCATCATAGATGCTAAGAGATAATACCAGTCTAAACTGGAGTCCAGACTGACCACACAAACACGTGCAAAATATGGCAAAGTGTACATAGTACATTGGGCTACAAAACAACTTTGAGTAGAATCGCTGACAACAATGTGTCCCTCCCTCATGAGCTCAATTCATTCTATGCTCATTTTGAACAGAAGGTGAGTGAAATGGTGTCACCTGCCCCAACAGCTTCAGGTGTACCCATTCCCACAGTCACTGCCAGAGATGTCAGATTGGCCTGTCAAGCGTGAACCCACAGAAAGTGACCAGCTCAGATGGAGGCCCAGGTGTGCACTCAGATCTTGCGTGGACCAACTTTCAGTAGTATTTGCTGACATCTTTAACCTCTCCTTATTTCCAATGCTTCAGAATGATCATCATCATCCCAGTGCCAAAGAAGATCGGATAACGTGTATTAATGACTACTGCTGGGTGCCTTTTGACACCCATCATTATGAAGTGCTTTGAGAGGTTAGTAATGGCAAACATCCACACCAGCCTCCCAGATTACCTTGATCCCCTAAAATTCACCTACCATCACAATAGGTCCACAATAGGTATCCTACATTAATCTCCCTAGCCCTATACTTAGCCCTGGAACATCTGGATAACAAGGACACCGACATCAGACTCCTACATATTGACTTTAGCTCAGTTTTCAACATCATATTTTCAGCCAAACTCTGAGACCTAGGACTCTGCTGCCCTCTCTACAACTGGATTCTAGACTTCCTGAACATAGTCCACAATCAGGAAGGATAAGCAACTCCACCTCCTTCACCATAATCCTCAACACTGGTGCCCAGCAAGGCTGCATTCTCAGCCCCTTGCTATATTCCTTATATACTCATGACCATGTGGCCAAATTTAGCTCTAATTCCATTTACAAATTTGCTGATGATACAACCATAGTGGGTTAGATCGCAAAAGACAAGAAGAGTACAGGAAAGAGGTAGACAGCTTAGTGGCATGGTGTAAAGACAACAATCTCTCTCTCTCAATGTCAGCAAAATGAAGCTGGTCATTGACTTCAGGAAGCAAAGTAAAGGATACACCCCTGCCCGTACCAATGGTGCTGAGGCAGAGATGGTTAAAAGCGTCAAGATTCTGGGAGTAAATATCACCAACAAACTGTCCTGACCCATCCATGTCAGCAGTACGGTCAAGAAAGTACAGCAATGCCTTTACTTCCTCAGAAGATTAAGGAAATTCTGTATGTCCATAAAATTTCTCAAACTCTTGAACTTTCTTACCTCCTTTAAGACACTCTTTAAAAATTGCCTCTTCCACCAGAGTTTTGGTCAATTTGTAACACAGAAGCAGGCCACTTGTCCACAGGTCCATGTATTTACCTCCACATGAATCTCTGCCACCCCTCTTCATCTCCTTCTATCCACATATCCTTTAACTATAGTAAGTTTATCCAGCTTCCCCTTAACAACATCAGGGCGACTGATCTGAGTTGCTCCTTGTGAGAGGTGTTTCATATTCTCACCAGTTTCTGTGCTAAGACCTTTCTTCTGGATTCTATATTTATGGCCTTTAATTCTGAACTCCCACAAGTGGAAACATCCTTTCTGTATTTGTTGTACCAAAAAACTTTGACCTTTCAAAGTCTATCAAGTCCTCTCTCAACTTCTCCTTCCAGAGAAAAGGACTTGAGCCTATTTAGCTTTTCTAATCATCACAACCTGGCACTTCTTGTAAGTTTTTGTACTTTCTCCAGTGTCACCTCATCCTTGTAAAATAAGATGACCAGAACAGTTCAAAGTATTACAGGTATTTAAAAGTTTTACCGCGTACCACACCAGGGGTGGCATGGTGGCTCAGTGGTTAGCACTGCTACCGCACAGCACCAGGGGCCTGGGTTCAATTCCTACCTTGGGTGACTCTGTGTGGAGTTTGCACATTCTCCCTGTGTCTGTGTGGGTTTCCTCCGGTTTCCTCCCACATTCCAAAAGATGTGCAGGTCAGGTGAATTGGCTATGCTAAATTGCCCATAGTTTTAGGTGCATTAGTCAGGGGTAAATGTAGGGAAATGGGTCTGGGTGGATTACTCTTCAGAGGGTCAGTGTGGACTTGTTGGGCCAAAGGGCCTGTTTCCACACGTAAATAATCTAATCTTAGTTTTTCAATGAGAGTCATAGAGCTGGACAGCGTGGAAACAGACCCTTCTGTCCAACTCATCCGTGCTGACAACATGTCCTAAATTAATCTAGCCCTATTTGCCAGCATTTGAGACATATCCCTCTAAACCCTCCTATTCATATACCCAATCAGATGGCTTTCAAATGATATAATTGTACCAGCCTCCAGCACTTCCTCTGGTAGCTTATTCCATACATGCACCACTGTCTGCATGAAAATGTTGACCCTTAGGTCCCTTTTATATCTTTCCCCTCTCATCTCAAACATATGCCCTCTAGTTTTCGACTCTCCTATCCTGGAAAAGTGACCTTAACTGTTCCCCCTATCCTTGCCACCCATGATTTTATAAACCACTACAAGGTCACCCCTCAGTTCCCATGCTCCAAGGAAAGTAGCCCCAGCCTATTCAGCCTTTCTCTATTGTTCAAAACCTCCAACCCTGGCAACATCCTTGTAAATCTTTTCTGAACCCTTTCAAGGTTCACAACATTTTTCCGATAGCAAGGGGACCAGAATAGAATGCAGTATTCCAAAAGTGGCCAAATCAATTTCCTGTCCAGGACATCCCAACTCCTATACTCAATGCACTGACCAATAAAGGCAAGCATACCAAACATCTTCTTCATTACCCTGTCTACCTCTGACTCCATTTTCAAGGAACTATGACCCAGCACCCCAAGGTTTCTTTGTTCAGCAACACTCCCCAGGACCTTGCCATTAAATGTACAAGTCCTGCCCTGATTTGCCTTTCCAAAATACAGCACCTCATTTTTATCAAAACTAAACTCCATCTGCCATTTCGTGGCTCATCAACGCATCAGGTCAAGGTCCTGCTGTATTCTAAGATAACCTTTTTCACAATCCACTACACCATCAATTTTGGTGTCATCTGTAAACTTACTAACCATCCCACCCATATTCACATCCAAATCATTTATATAAATGATAAAAAACAGTGACTCTGCACTGATCCTTGTGGGACACAAACCTCCCCTTCCACTCTCTGTCTCCTACCTTCATACCAATTTTGGATCCAAATGGCTAGCTCTCCCTGGATTCCAAGTGATCTAACATGCCAATCAATTTACTATGCAGAACCTTGTAGAACACCTTGCTGAAGTCTATAAAAACAATGTCCACAGCCCAGCCCTTCATCAATCTTCTTTGTCAATTCTTCAAAACACTTAATCAAGTTAGTGAGCCACAATTTCCCATGCACAAATCCATATTGACTATCCCTAGTCAGTCCTTGCCTTTCCAAATACATATAGATACTATTCCTCAGAATCCCCTCCAACCAGTCTATAGTTAGATAATGGCACCACATTTGCCACCTTCCAGTCTTCCAGTACCTCACCCATGGCTGTTGATACAATTATCTCAGCAATCACTTCTCTAACTTCCCACAAAGTTCTGAGATATACCTGGTCAGGTCCCAGGGATTTCGCTGTGTTTATGTAATATGAACACTTTTCATGATATCACTATTTATTTCTCCGAGTTCTCTAGCTTCCATATCCTTCTCCACAGTGAATACAAAATACTCATTTAGTATCTCACTCCAACTACCACAGTTCCACTCATAGATGGCCTTGTTGAAGTTTAAGAGGCCCTATTCTGTTCCTATTTACTATTTTGTTCTTAATGTATTTGTGTAATCTTTTTGGATGTTCCTTAATCCTATGTGCTAAGGCTGTTTAATGTCCCCTTTATGCCCTCCTGATTACCCTTCTGAGTATATTCCTATTGCCCTTATACTCCTTGAGGAATTCTCTCAATTCCAACTGTCTATACATGCCACATGCCTCCAGCTTTTTCTTGACGAGAACCTCAATTTCTCTAGTCATGCAGCATTCCCTACACCCACCAGCCCTGCCCTTCACACTAACAGGAACATACTGTCTCTGGACTCACATTATCCCATTTTTGAAGGCTGTCACCTTACCTACAAATCAGCTTTTGAAAGTTCCTGAAATACCATCAAAATTGGCATTCTTCTAATTTAGAACTTTAACTTTTAGATCAGGTCTATCTTTTGTCATAACTATTTTAGAACTAATAGAATTATGATCACTGGCTCCAAAGCGCTCCCCCACTGACACCGCAGTCACTTGCCCTGCCTTATCTTCCAAGAGGTCTCTGCATCTAATAATGAACTCCAATGCTTGATATGAAATTGTTATGGCTTTTTAACCAGTGTCACTACCTTATCTCTAATGACCTGTAAATCTGTTAAGAACACTGTGAATCTTTATTCGTCTCGCAAAAGGCATGGGAATCCCCTCTATGCAACACCTCATTCTGACTTGGAAATATATTGCCATTCCTTCACTGTTGCTGGGTTAAGTTCTGGAACTATTGTCCTCACAGTGAAAGTTTAATGATGCACTTTGCTTTGAGGAAGTGAATGATTGAGGCAGTTCTGTGATGTAGTGTGTGATATGGCAGATACTGGCTGTATTATTGAGCATTACTTATAGAGAGACAAACAACCCAAAAGCATGCGGACCTGTTCCCAGAAGGCACTGCAGTTGGCAGCATTACACCTCTCTAACCCCTGTGGTGACAGTACATGGATGGCAGGCTGCATATTCATTATAGTGATTGATTCCACTGGCTTACAGCACTCAGTGGGTGCCTGGGTACCATAGAGGAGGGGTACTGCTACATCTGTGTAACTGTTGGGGCCTATCCAACACTTATTGCATCTCCCTCAGGCCTCTGCAGTTTCTTATGGGTTTATTTTTGATGGGGGATGGTTGGTGCTCACACCTCTCAAATTCAGCAAGGCAGGCGCTGTGTGAACGACAGATTGAACCTGTGATCCTCACACAAGCTGCTTAAAAAGGCAAATCATAATTTTGTCTTGTGAGATTGAAGTAATGCTGCTCAGCACACAGGCTGTGGTCTCAGTCTCAGGCCCAGTCTTAGTCTGCCTTCTGACCAGTGTCGTCTAAGCATCACTACAACAGTTCCATTACTGAGTCCTGATGAGAAACCCAGCCTCCAGAAACAAGATTAAAGTGATATTGCCATATGTGGATTGACAGTCTGCAAAAAGTGCCGTGTCAGCAAAGTTCATCAATTCTGTGGGACAGTCCTCTGGACCTTGCCAATTGGCTCTAACTGCACAAGTGAGAATCATAATCTAATGATCTCTAAACTGGATGACTGTGAATTAATGCATGTTGTGTCTGGGCAGCAGGTTATGTTGAAGATGTTTCTATATGGTACTTTCACCTTTTGCAGAAAGACCGAAGAGAAATTCCTGCGTTTTTTTTTCCTGTTTGTCCATGAGATATGCGTATTGCTGGCTGAGTCAGCATTTATCATCTCTCAATAATTGTCCAGAGGGCAGTTAAGAATCAACCAAATTGCTGTGAATCTGTAATCACATGTAGACCAGTGGTTCTGTTCGCCGAGCTGGAAGTTTTTGTTGCAAACGTTTCATCCCCTGGCTAGGAGACATCATCAGTGCTGTGGAGCCTCCTGCGAAGCGCTTCTTTGATGTTTCTTCCAGCATTTATAGTGGTCTGTCCTTGCCGCTTCCGGGTGTCAGTTTCAGCTGTCCGCTGTAGTGATTGGTATATTGGGTCCAGGTCGATGTGTCTGTTGATGGAACTTGTGGATGAATGCCATGCCTCTAGGAATTCCCTGGCTGTTCTCTGTCTGGCTTGCCCTATGATAGTAGTGTTTTCCCAGTCGAATTCATGTTGCTTGTTGTCTGAGTGTGTGGCTACTAGGGATAGCTGGTCGTGTCGTTTCGTGGCTAGTTGGTGTTCATGTAGACTACTGCGACCCTTAGGACTCATAACGGCACACAAACCAACAGCCACGCTCAGACAACAACTTACTAGAACAAAGGAGCAAATACCCAACATGAGCAAAACTAATGTAGTTTATAAAATACCATGCAAGGACTGCACAAAACACTATATAGGACAAACAGGAAGACAGCTAACAATCCGCATACATGAACACCAACTAGCCACGAAACGACACGACCAGCTATCCCTAGTAGCCACACACTCAGACAACAAGCAACATGAATTCGACTGGGAAAACACTACTATCATAGGGCAAGCCAGACAGAGAACAGCCAGGGAATTCCTAGAGGCATGGCATTCATCCACAAATTCCATCAACAGACACATCGACCTGGACCCAATATACCAATCACTACAGCGGACAGCTGAAACTGACACCCGGAAGCGGCAAGGACAGACCACTATAAATGCCGGAAGAAACATCAAAGAAGCGCTTCGCAGGAGGCTCCACAGCACTGATGATGTCTCCTAGCCAAGGGATGAAACGTTTGCAACAAAAACTTCCAGCTCGGCGAACCGAACCACTACAACAAGCACCCGAGCTACAAATCTTCGCACAAACTTTGAACATGTAGACCAGACCAGATTAAGATAACAGATTTCCTTCTCTAAAGGATATTAGTGAACCAGGTGGGTTTTTATGACAATTGACACTGGTTACATTGTCACCATTAGACTAGCTTTCAATTCCAGAGTTTTATTGAAGTCAAATTTCACCAGCTGCTATTGTGGGATTCAAATGTGTGTTTCCAAGTCATTAGACTGGGTCATGCATTAGTCATCCAGTGACATTACCACTATGTCACCACCTCTACCCTGGGGAGATCAAACACAGACTGGGTTACCATTTTGCAGAATATGACCATTCAGACCACCAGGTTCAGTTAACTGTCATTTAATTCTCTATCGTGGCCTCAAAGTAACCTTTTTGTCCTTGTTATACTATTCCAGTGTAGCTCAATGCAAGCATTTTATAGACTTCTGAATTCAATATTGAGTTGAGCTATTTTAGATTGTAACCTCTGCCACCATTATGTTCTACGTTTCTTCTTAGGATTATTTTTCTCTTGCTCATGTTTCTTTCTTATTTCCTTTTCTACCATTTAGATTTGGTAGTGATTCAGGATCCTGCCATTGAAACCTTCTCTAGACATACCTTTTATTTATTTGCATTTCCCATTCCCCTCCCTTTGATCCTGAAATGTGCAATCTTTTCTCATTTAATCTCTATGTTTTACACCCAGTGACAGGTCTTCCTTTTCATTTGTGCAAAACATGCTACAATCCCAACCTCCAGAAGGACAAAGGCAGCAGGTACTTTGGAACATCACCAGCTACACTTCCCCTTCCAAGCCACTCAACACCCTGACTTGGAAATATATCACTGTGCCTTCCCTGTTGCTGTGTCAAAATCCTGGAACTCCCTCCCTAATGGCATTGTGGGTCAACCTACAGCACATGGACTGCAGCAGTTCAAGAAGGCAGCTCACCCCCACCTTCTCAAGAGGAAATTAGGGATGGACAAATAAATGCTGAACTGGCCAGTGATGCCCACATCCCATGAAGAAATCTTAAACATTAAAACTTAACATGACTAAACATCAGCTTGGCCCTGGGCAATTAAAATATTTTTAATCAGTGAAATACTTCCAATATCCTGAGACATAACCAATAGTCACACATGAACCTGCCCACTCTCTCATCTACATGATATCCCTTCACTGAAATCATCCCTTGACTTCCGTCAGTGTTTTGATGACACTCAGCTCCACTTGTACATCGCAACACTCAACTCCACCATCACTATCTCTGTGATGCCTCAATCACAATACCACAAGTATTACATACTGGAAGAGACAACCTAGCCTCTCAGATCTGCTTTCTCTATTTAAGGTGTTCCTGGCTGATCTTGGGTTTTAACACCACATTCTCGCCCACTCTCCATATTTGTCAATTTCCTGAGAGACCAAAAATCTGTTGATTCCAACTTTAAATATACTCAATGTTAGAGCATCCACAGTTTGCTGGAGTAGAAACTTTCAAAGATTCAGACATCTTTGAGGGAAGTAATTCTTCCTCATCTTATCCTGAACACTTATTGTGAGACTGTGCTCTGTGATCTAAATTCCCAGGCAGCGAAAATAATGTCTCACTGAAGCCCGTCCAGAATCTTCTAAATGTTAATGACATCAGGTCTCATTTTTCTAAGCTCCAAGCAATATGAACCCAATGTATTCAGTTTCTCATCATTAGATGACCCTTGCAACCCAGGAACTAATTTGGTGAACTCTTGGTGTGCCAAGCTACAAGTCTCTCTTTCCTTAAATATTGAGATCAAGTGTGCACACAGTATTCCTGATGTGATCTCATCAAAACCCTGCAAGATTGCAACAAGGCGACCTTACTCTTGTCCTCCAGTCTCCTTACAATGAAGACCAACATGCCATTTGCCCTCCTAATTACGTACGGTACCTGCAAGCAGCCTTTCTGCATAACTCTCTTTTGGATGTCGAATTTTGACACCTTTTAAAAATATTCTGCTTTTCTGTTTTTAAGATCAATGTGAATAACCTCACATTTCACCAAATTAGATACCATCTGCCATCTTGATACCCATTCATTAAATCAGGTTGTGATAATTTATTATGTCTTCAACTGTGCGTTGCAAACAATAAATGTATTTGATTACAGCCTTACCACTGATCCCACCTCCCACCAGAAAGCATATTGAAACAAACTCCACATCCTACTTATTACCAAGACAAATTATTTCTTTACCATGTTCTGCCTTTGTCCCGCTTCTCTCTCCATCTTTAAAAATCTGCTGAAAACATGCTTTTCACAATCTTCTGGCATGACCATTGCTGCTTCTTCTCCATATTCCTTTATCTGTTTTATTTATTGCATCTTCCCCTCTGCAAGAGTGGGGAGGAAAGTTTTCTGTGTTAAAGATGCTATATAAATGCAAGTGGTGCTTTATTGAGTCAAAGAATGCTTACATTAAAATCTGAACAAGAATGTCAGGTGTTGGACAGAACTGAGGATGTTTGCTGCTGTTGTCCCACTCAGTCAATATTGTATTAATTGGCTTGTTGCAAACATTCAAGTTTAAGGACTGCTTTATCCTCATTTTTGTTTTACTTTTTGCAGTTTTTTTCCCCTAAAGATGGAAAACAGGGGGTTATCACTCAGTACAAGATCTCTTTTGATTCTGTGCTGCCCTATCTCCAGAATGATCACAGAAGTCACCAGTTCATGTTAAAGCTTTAATGTCAGTGGTTTGGAAAGGATGATTAGGAGACAGGCATTTTGAAAATACATTACCGAACACAGTGCTGCCTGCCTCTGGTGGACACTTTGGGTGACAGGAGGTGGGAACATTGTGAAGATAGAGGACCAGAGAAATGGAGCATCAGTGAATATTTTGGAGTTTTGAATAATCTCCCATTGATTTGACTGTGTGTGCAGTGGGTCTTCTAAAGAGATGAATAAATTAGGCATTGTCCAGGGCAGCAGGATTCTTTGTTGGGAAACAGTGAACTTTGATGTTCTGAGAGTTAGAGCGATAAACGAGAAGAACAAAGCGAGATCTTTGCTTTAGCTGCACTGCACCATTGCATAATCCACAGACTGGGGAAAGGTTCTGTCCAGGAAGGCGCATCACCAGACACTGCTGTCTACAATGAGCAGCAGATTCTTTTTTGCTGGATTCAAATATTAAAGATGGAAAGTGACAGATGGGAATAATTCTATAAGTGTCTTTCTCCTGTCCCACATAAATGTACAACAGGTTCCTTCCCCTGGGATCAGGAGTGATTATATTCCAATGGAGTCAGAAAAAGAGACAGATAAAGAAATTATTTTGCCTGTATAAAGGTTCAAAAGAAATTTTAGTGGTGTACAATCTTGACCATAAACAAGTCATTCAGTCCCACCCTTGAGCAAGACTCATGGTGTTTGGGAGCCAAACCTGCTGTGGATTTGGGGGCATTGGTACAGAATGCTGTGAGTGTGGCAGCTGTGTGGCCTGTGTGTTTCTGTCACTGAGACCATCAATGTCATTTGCTGTATGGAAGCAGATGGGATGTAGTTGTGATGCCAGCATTGAAATCCGGCTGCTTTAAAATCACTGGGGAGGCTGTAAAGCTGCTGTTTGCAACACGAAGCACCTCCCCCATCAATGCACATAACACACTGACAATAAACAGGAACTCTCACACAAACAGCTCCATTCCAGGAAAAGTGTATCATATCACATCCTGGCCACCATTGAAAGAACAATGCCTGCACACCTACCATTTTAAAAAAATGTTCATACCCTTGAAAGGAAACATTTGCAGGGACCATTACAGGGACCAGAGAATGGTTGTGAAGAGATGCTTTAAGATAATCAGCATCATTATCAGGGCTAGATTGATGCTAGTACTCGATGGTCAGACACAGGTGACCACTAGACATGGCACACCAGTTGCGCCAGTTACCTGCAGAAACCCTAGCTCCAGCATTCACATCCATATATTGTTGTGCTTGACTCTCAATGACACTAACCATTTCACTGCCTGTTAATACAAGACTACATCTGCCATCCAAGGCTAAAGTAATCCAGAGAAGTAGAATAAAACAAATCCTAGCTATCATCAGTTCTGAGGAAAGGCCACTTGAACCAAAATGTTAACTTTGATTTCTTTCCACAGATGCTGTTAGATCTGCTGAGCTTTTCCAGCAATTTCTGTTTTTGCTTCAGAATAAAACAATTGCCAGCTTCCTCTTATTTGTAAAGAGCATCATACCCTCAGCCTGTTTTACTTAACCTGATATGTGTACATTTTCTGTGTACATTCATGAGGTAAAATGCTCCAATTTTCTGCACTACATGCTTTATTTGAGTGTTCCCAATTCCCACAAATTCCTGTAACTTGCAAACTTATATATACAATTCTCTATCACTTGTGCCAATCATTGATAAATCCATTTGAAAGCTGAGGCCCACAGTACAATTCCTTTCAAACACATTTGTCATATCCCTCAAAACAAATATATTCTCCATCATCCCCCAAAACAGAATATATTCTCCATAATTTACAACTTCTTGTCTCTTACCTGCTAACTAATTTCCAATCCAATGTCACAAGCTTGCCACCAGTACAATGTGAATTCATACTAGTGTCACAATCACCTGAGAATTTGACAACATAACAAAGAAGAAACAAATCATCACAATACAAAGGAAATTGCTGAATAAGAATTCATTTTTTAACCTTTAAACTATCTGACTTGGAAATATATCACCACTCTATCAGTTTCACTGAATCAAACTCCTGTATTTATTTCCACAGCAGCATTGTAGGTCTACCTACAGCAGATGGGCTGCAGTGGTTCAAGAAGGCAGCTGACCATCACCTTCTCAAGGACAATTTGGGACAGGCAATAAATGCTGGACCCAGCCAGCAACGTCCACATTCATGATTGAATAAAAGCTAGCAAACTAATGAAAATTAATAAATCGTAAAAGATATTTAAAATAAGCACATAAACTTAAATAGTTGATTAAACAAAAAGGTTTCCCTCACAAACATCGGTCCGTGTGTTCGCAGTCTTTCTAACTCAGCCTGTGCTGTTCAAGATCTCACACCTCCCACTCAATTTGTTATGCCCCAGAGTTACATTCATCAGCAATTTGGAGTGTATCTGACCTCCTTCAGCATAGTTACCAATGTAAAGGTACATGGATGTGAGAAGGGCAGGCAAAACCAGCATGTCTTACTTATTATCAATTGGCCTTGAGAAGGTGGTAGTGAACTGTTTTCTTGAATAATTGCAGCTTTTTGATGTAGGTAAACCCAACAAGTATTGTGGGAAGAGTTGTCAGAGTTCGATTCAGTTAAAGGGCAGACTTACAAGTCGGGATGATGTGTAGCTTGTAGAGGAACTTACAGGTTATAAACATTGCAAATGAGAGATTAAAAGTTGAAGCTTTTTATCTTATCCTCCTCAGAACTAGGTTGTAAAAAAACTGACTTGAGAAAAAGCAAATTCACTTAATGCAGAATGAAAAGAGGGTGCTGATTGGTTGGGACATCATTGATATGGAGATACTGCAAAAACAGTTAACTGTCAATCTTCATTCTCAGATCAGGCAGATAGATTCTAATCAGTCAGAATGTTGTCATGGGAACAAAGCAGCATTTAGCTGTTTCCTTGATCCATTTGTTTTAAAAAATGGCACCATGTCTGTACAAATGTATTGGGCCTACATGAAACAGGCTCTGCTGTATTTGTATATGTAGTATCAGACTGCAGGTCCAGGTGATGTTCTTGAATTGATTTCTGGTGCAATTATCAACATGACCTTGGTTAATTAGTAAGTGATGTACAATAACACAATCACATCTAATGGTAGATATACTTTTCTGAGATTTGCATGCACTGGCTTTCTTCAATGGTAAGATCACTAACCTCCTACCCCTTGCATATGACTGGTATGTAGGTGACAGATATACAATATTTCAATACACAGTCACATACAGCTTCATAAACTCTGCTCTGTGCTCAAACTTCCTCCTGAATGGAGTGATCAAAGTGGTGGATGGGATTACGATTCTTCACACTTGGTTGACTTTCTTCAAAAGTGGCTCTGTCACAGCTTACTGCAACAGCTGTCCATGTTCTAGTTATTCACCTCCCTTTTCTGCAATTATATTCCTTTGGAAAGAACTATCCTGTTTAAGAATCTTTTGGAACCGTCAAAGGATCCAGAGGTTCTATGAAGAACAAAATAAGTAGAAACATGTTGTGAGCTGGAATGTGCTACCTGAGGATGGTCAAAACAGATTCATAGAAACCTTTGAAAGAGAAGTAACTGAGAGGAACTTCCAGGGCTATAGGGAAAGAGCAGGGAAGTGTTGCTAACTGAATAGCTGATTCAAAAAACAACATACTGGCAAAATATTTTCCTTATGTTCTGTATTGTTATTTAATTCTGATAATCCATTTACAAATCCACATAGACTCCTTCTACTCAGCTCAAATTTCTACAAGTGCTCAAGGTCCTGTCTTCACATTTAGGATACCTTCCATCATGTTATTTGGCATTACCACTGCATGGTACAGAGGGAGAGATTTTTAACAAATCTAGCAAATCCAGATTGGGCATGCATATATGCCAGTCCACTGTTCATACTAAGCAAGGCAATCAATTTTAGTTCAATGAAGAGTACAGGAGCAGCCCTAGGCATTCCTAAAAAGGAAGCATCAACCTTAGCAAGATTACCTACATAACAAATATTTGGAGTAGCTTGTGATAGTCAGACTAAATACTTCCACAACTAACAGATTATGTCTAAACTCTGTCGTCATGAATGGACTGGAGGAGGAGGCTCCAGAAATATCCCCATGCTCAATAATGGGAGACCTGGCCTGTCAGTTCAAAATGTAAATTTGAAGCTGAAACATTTACAAGAATCTTCAGCCAGAAGCACCAATTGGATGATCCATTTTGGCTTCCCCCTGTGGTCCCTAGCATCATAGTGGTTCCTTGATCACAGCTGCAAATGTGTTGCTGGTCAAAGCACAGCAGGCCAGGCAGCATCTCAGGAACAGAGAATTCGACGTTTCGAGCATAAGCCCTTCATCAGGAAATCAATCAGTGCATGAATGAACAATGAGCCTTGCCTCTAAACCTCCTGCCAAACCCAAGAGCATGCCCCACATCATTTATCTTTGTCCTGCCTTCTATGTGATCCTGGGACTTTGGGAGAGTGGAGATTCCGACAGTAGCCACTGCCTCCTCTGAAGCAGTGAGCACAAATGCTGATTGGTCAGAGATCTTGGTTCCAGGGAAGGGCCCATTGGTGTTCTCAGTACTGCCTGATTGATTCCTGTTGGGCTTTTTCTGAAGACTGCAGTGTGGTCTGTCTCCAGCTCACAGGTAAGGCCACCATCACCTCAACAAAATTCTGCCCCTTCACTATGATTCTCTCTCCACGGTACTGCCAAACCTGCTGAGTTTCTCACACATTTTTGTTTTTAATCACAGATTTCCAGCATTCACAATAATTTGTTTTTGTTTTCTCTAGTTTTGTTAGGTTCCTTGGATGAGAGAGTTGTCCAATGACAAGAGGCTGAGTAAACTGGCTTTATATTCCCTGGAATTTTGTAAAATGAAAGATCATCTTATTGAAACATAAAGGATTCTGAAGGGGCTTGATTGGGTCAACACATCGAGGTTGTTTCTCAGACTGGGGAAGAGAGCATTCAGCAAAGCATTGAAGAATGAATAGACAGAGTTTTAGTCTCTCAGGGATTTGAGGTATAGAAGGAGTGGGTGAGTAATTGGAATTGAGGCAGAAGATCAGCCAGGATTGTGTTGAATGATGAAGTGGGCTCCAGGGGGCTAATGTTCTTCATGTTCTGGGCTGAAAGCTAGCAGGTACTGGAGCTTTGTCAATTTGAAATCTCATTATTTTCACTTAATCCATTTAAAACCCTATTTTGATTCCAACAAATTCCTCCCTTCCATTTGTTTTAAATTTGGTAGTGCCTGTCCGAAGGTTCGTATTCTGAAGCTGAGCCAATTATTTTCACTCGCTCTTGCTCAGAGCTACAGAGACAAACCAACTGATCCCCAGTCAGGAACCTTAACCTGGAACAGCCAACATTAACTAGCAATGCCATTGTTAGGTGGAGATATGGCTTGTTGATACAAATACATATGTGTTCAGCATCCATCCCCCAACCCATATTGTCAGAGCAGCAGAAAGACAGAGGGAATATATTGTTTCAAAACCAGGGTTATAACAAGCTGAGATCATCACTTCAATATTTTTTAAAAGCTGCATAAGATTTAAACATGCCCAGAAAGGGGTCACAAATCTGATGCTTTATGGTCACATTGTAGATAGCTTTTAGAAGTCACCTTTAAATGTTTTATAAACATCTAAAAAAAGATTGCTTGTTGAAAACAGATGTTATGGAATGCCAGTTACAAATCTGCATTCTGTCTGCATTGCCCCTGGCACACGATTGGCACAGAGGGTGTTTGGTGATATTGATGTCCCCTATTCCCAGCTTTTAATTGTAGTGGATGCATTGAGGAACCTGGCTGGGGAGTGTAGCCTCTGCCAATTCTCGATTGCCTGGTTACTGCAGCATCCAAATTGTCATTGTATGTGGCAACTTGATTTATTTATTTATATACAAGAGTGTGATCTCATTGAGAGTGAGTCCTGCTGTACTGACGATCAAAATTCTCCTTCACTTGCTATCTGATAACGTAACATTAAGTTTAAATGGCTATTGGAGACAGGGAGCCTGGTTTTGCAGATAAAATAAACAAGTTAAACCAGTCAGTGTAACAACATTGAGAATTTTGGAAGCTGGCCCAAGTGAAGAACTTACAGCCATTCTAGTTGTTTCATGAACCTGTCAATGGTTAAATCCTTAACCCTTACCCCGGTTTGAGCTGGTGACTGTGTAGCGGTGATAACTATTAATCCAGTGAATGTTCTGGGAACACAGGTTAGTATTTCACCGCAGTATGTGGTGGAATTTAAATTGAGTTGATAAATTTGGAAGTGAATGCTATCTCTTTATCATCAGGGTGGTTAACACTGCTGCCTCCCAACACCAGGGACCCGGGTTCGATTTCACCTTCGGGCACCTGCCCATCATATCCATTCTTCTCCCCTATCCCGTTGGTTCTCCAGTTTCATCCCATAGTCCAAAGATGTGCAGGTTAGGTGGACTGGCGAAATTGCCCATAGTGTAGGCAGGAATGTACAGGGTAGGTAGACTAGCCATGAAAAATGCAGGGTAGCAGGGATGGGTCTGGGTGGGATGCTCTTCGGAAGGTCGGTGTGGACTCGATGGGCCAAATAGCCTGCTTCCACGCTGTCGGGATTCTGTGAAACTATTATCTTTAAACAAACACAGAAAGTGCTGGAGAAACTCAGCAGGTTTGGCAGCATCTGTGGAGAGAGCAACGGAGTTAATGCTTTGAGTTTGACAGGACTTCCTTAGAATTTCAGTGCACTTTTATTTGAATTATTGTCATTTGCTTTTTAAATAAAACGTCACTTATTTCACTGATGTTCTTCCGGGAAGGAAATCTGCCGTGTTTACCTGCACTGTTCAGTTTATAGCTCTAATGGGGGTGACCTTGAAGTGACTCTGAAATGGCCAGTCAATCAACTTGGAAGTTAATTCTAGGTCGATTCGATGGGACAGAAATATTGGCCTTGCCACATTCCATAAAAGAATTAGAAACAGCTACAGCCCAATCTCGGTGCGTCTCTGTGTTTCAAAGTTCAATAACATAGACATCACAGACACAGGTCACTATTAATCCCGTCAATCCGAAATTATTCTACCCTTTCGCGCTGGATTCCAGCGAATTAAAACTTGAAGCCACTCGCAACGGTATTCTCAATTTGCGGCAATTTTATTTCAAACGAACTCTGTGATAGAAGCGATGAGAATAAAGCCCGAGATAATCGGAGCCTGTGACTCTGACAGTGACAGAGAGAGAGAGAAATAGAGACAGAGAGAGACGGAGAGAGAGACAGAGACAGAGACAGAGGGAGAGAAACAGAGACAGAGAGATACAGAGACAGAGGGAGAGAGTGCTGGAGAAACTCGGCAGCTCTGGCGGCATCGACAGGGAGAGAGGAACCCAGTTCCCATTTCCCAGCGCGACATCACTCTGGCAACGAAGTGAACGGAGTAAGGGCAGTCTCTGGGATCTGCTCTGGTTCCTGTGTTAAAACTTCAGGTAAACCAGGAGAGGAATACGCTGGGATGGACCCGGGGTAACTGCTTTGCAGATTGTCATCGGTTTTGATGGAGAAGGGAACGGAACTGGCCAAAGGACAACACACCTCAGAAGGAAAGAGGCGCCCCAGTGAAAAGGAACCGAGAATAACTGCACAGCGGAACGGCGAAAATACAATGTACCAGAAATAGAAAGGGCTGCAGGTCCGGCAGGGTCTGTGAAGAGAAAGAGAGAGACAGACAGAAACAAGAGACGGTGTTAATGTTTCAGTTCTGGTCTGACTGGGGTATGGAACAATGCAATGTAACTCAGAGTAAATATAATGACCGGGAGTACAGACGGTCATATCTCCCGAATTCAGTGGTTTTGATGAATGTTTCCATGCTGTACATCTCTATGATTATGACTCTATGACTCGAAATGTTAACTCTGCTTTCTTCCCACGGCTGCTGCCACACATGCTGAGTTTCGCCAGTAATTTCTGTTTTTGTTCCTATTCAGTGGTGCGTCTTTGTTTGTTTGTAATTAGTTTTTAAGAACTTGCAGGATTGTAAACAGTAGCCACGGCACCTTTGTAAAAGGTCAGACAGCGACCGGAACCGATCTAACAGGAAAACAGTGAATGATTGAAATTCGGAACCCTCTTCACCGAATAGTTGGACGGTGCCGGCGGCTGTGTAGCTAATACCAGGTCCTGGGAGATGGAGTAAAAAATGAGGTCTGCAGATGCTGGAGATCACAGCTGCAAATGTGTTGCTGGTCAAAGCACAGCAGGTTAGGCAGCATCTCAGGAATAGAGAATTCGACGTTTCGAGCATAAGCCCTTCATCAGGAATGTGAGATGCTGCCTAACCTGCTGTGCTTTGACCAGCAACACATTTGCACCTGGGAGATGGAAAAAGCTTGTACAACTTCCTCTGTCACTCTCTGTTTTCATCTCTCTGCTGTTTCCTGTTCCTCTCACATTATTACTCACATGCTCTGACCTTTACTATCTCCCTCATCCTGTCTCCGGCTCCTAATATTTATCTTGCCATTGTTTGTCTTTCTTTCCAAAGAATGTCGAGGATGAACACAGCAGCCCTCTGCTCCCTCACTATCCGCTTTCGGCTGTTCTAGTGAGTTCGTGGTAGCGGTTTGTCAAGTGAGAGAGCAGTCGCTCACCTCTGGCCCTAACACCCCCGGAAGGACGGGGTGTCGTGCCTTGGGTTCCCTGATTGAAGCATCACTGGCTGGAGTCAATACTGGCGAAACAAACCCTGCCCGGAAACACGCGGAAATATTTAGTCCTGTGTTGAAATCTAAGCCCGGCCTCAGGCACATTGCATTCAGTAATTCCCAACAGGTTACTCGTGGGAAATAATCCCGGGCCGGATCCCTGCTCCCGGATTCTCGAACCGAACTCAACGGTCCTGGGTAAAAGCCCGGCTCCTGTCTGGCTGATGGTCACTCCTTTCTGGAGTGTGTGAGAGACAGGGCAGCGGGGTAAACGTGGGACGCACAGGGCTTAGACAAAAAGCAAGTGTAATCAAAGCTCAAGCCCTGACAGAAGACGAAAACTAAAAGGCTGAGATTTCACCGAATCAAAAGATTGAAGCTGAATAATAAACAGCATTCTTAACATTTTTGTTTGAAAAACGATAGCCTTCTTTCAATTCATCTCCTGTCTTCAGGATTCTGCAGTTATCTCTGAGCCGGCAGTCAGCATCAGGTGGGAATCTCTGGCTGGTACCTTCAACTCAAACACAAGAATAATTTGCAAAATTTTTGTTTTAAAAACTTGACATTTAGCAATGTAATTTGTTATTTTTTAAAAAGAAAGTAATGACATTTGTGATGAGCCCCGATGAAGAACACGGTTTCGGCTGAGCTGAAATTCCGGGTTGGAGCAGGAAGCTTCCGATAACCTTTTTATCGAAAAGCGAAAGGTAAACGGAACAAAACCAGAACAAGGCGCTTGTAAAAACCGATCATCAGGCGGGCTTTAGAGAATGGGGCTGATGCTGAGGGTTAACAAGTGTGTTTCGGGGTAAGTGTGAGAGTTTTTTGTGAAAAGGGCACAGGTTTGAAGCGATGGGATTCGGCGAAACGGGTTTGAGTCGGAGTTGGATCTCCTCCAGAGAGCCCGAGACAGTGGGAGGTGGAGCGGGAGTGGGGGATGGGGTGGGTTCAAGGATTATGTTGGGGAAAGGGGGCAGGTTGAGAGGAGATCGAGAGGATTGCAGCGATTGAAAGGGAAGGATTGAAATGTGTGCATTGGGAAACGGGAGGTCAGTGAGGGAGGTGGGGGCGCAGGGAGGGGGCTGAAGACCACAACGAAAATATTGTGGACAAAGGAGAGGGCTGAGAGAGAATATTTTCTAATCAACTAGCTATAGAAGTGCACACCCCTAGAGTAGGTGGGAGTTAAAGCTACGTCTACCTAGCTCAGAGGCAAGGACAATACCACTGTGGCAACAGAAGCCGTTTGGGAACTGGGCGAGCCAGAGATTCCCAGAGGTGTTCAGGTGAATGTCTTTGACTGGGGCAGTAGTTCATCCTGAGGTCACAGAGAATCTTGGAACAGACTGTGATTGAACACGGGAACTGTCCCGGGAGGAGACGGGATTTGAGGGGGGTGCGGGGGTTGACATTGAGGGTTGGAGTCTGAGTTTGTGGCGAGCAGGAACACCGCTGTGGAGGGATTTGTGAGAGGAGAGTTGTGATGGGATGGTCGCGCTGGTGGAGCTGAGCTTTTTGTTAATGATGTGGAGGAATAGTTTTTTAAATGAAGAAAGTGCCACGGTTGGAGTTCGGACACTTTGGAAGTGTTTGGGGGAATAAGAGGAAAGGTGACCTCGACCCTCCGTCAGTGCACAGGCGAAGTTCAAATACGTCAGGGTCTAACGCCGACCCACACCCGGACTTCTGGCTAATATTTCAGGAAGGTCGGTATTATATCTCCGCTACATTGAACGGTGACTAACTATCATTGCTACGGAAATGCTATTTTTGCGGAACAATTTCTAAACAGATTTGAAGCATCCAGTTCCGTCCCAATTAAATCGAATCAGACAAATTATTCTAATAAATGTAGAGTTGCCCGATGTTACAAACTCGACTGTTGAAAGAACGAAAACAAATAATCAAAATGGTTCATTAACATTGTAGAAATGTTTGACAAACTCAGTAAAATGAATCGAAACAGTTAGTTGAATATTCGATGATTTCAATATCAGTTTCAGACTCTGGGAGAGAGAGTGAGCAGCTTATTAAATCTTCAGCAAGGCCTCGCTCTCTCTGAAACATTCCGATCGAATCTTGGGGAATTCGAGTAAAATTAAAGCATGAAAACATCCCCCCACCCTCCCCACCACCACACCCGCTTACCCCACCCCTCTCCCTCCTCCTTCCCAAACCCCCAGATTCATCGACAGGCGCCTGGTATCTCCAGCACAAACCAAACCCGGTTAAACCGCCGGCTGAGTTTGAACAGAACTCCCGGGTTTCTTCTCCAGCTGGAGAATCGGTCTATTCCTCTGGGATAGAGTTGGGAGTATTCCGCATTCCGGCAACCGGTGGGATTAATCATCGACTTCCTGAAGTCCACCACTTCCTTTGAAAAGGATTACCAGCAGCAAATACCAGCGAGGACTCGCGAAATGGTGGGCAATGGAAATGAGAGCGAGGAACAAGCAGCGACTTCAGATCAGGTTTTATTCTTAAGGAAGCACAGTGGTCAATTCCGATCTTAGAAAATATCAGAATTAATAGCAGAAAATTCCAAACTCAGGAACATGGCAAACACCAATCACACAAAGCACAAATCCCTCGAACTTTACACCTTTATAATTAAGGCAAGAAAACAGATTCATATCAAACCAATTGGATTCTTAATCAACCCTTTCAGAAAACAAAATCCACAGGCTCGAGTCCAATGGATGTTCAAGAGGTTTCTTCACTGAAACCAAACGCCAAAGGAAATTTTTTAAACAGTAATTACACAAAACCCATCCTCTCCGTATTAAGTTAAATGTGGTTTCCAATGACAACTCGGACGGTTGTCGCTCTGAACTGAGGAACACTATTGCTTCACTCACTCTCTCACAGAGAAACCACACACCTTCCGAGAAATTCCCTCTCGTCGTTATTTCGCGCAGATTCGCCGATAGGTTTGGAGAAATGGCGAACAGAGAAATTCGATCGGACATTGGTCATTTCCTGATCAGAGTCACTGAAACAACAGGCTGTCCGAATTCAGAGCTACACCTGGGCCAGAGATCGGCTCCCATTGTAAACCACAGTGACTGGAGAGAATGTCACAGGAACCCACAGCAGCAAATAACATGCAAGACACAAAACACAACTCCACTAAACATAGTCTGTGCAAAATTTAGCTGTAAACATATTTAAGTGCATAATCCTGTAATATTTATACACGTTAAATAATATATACAGTTAAAATAGAAACCTGGTTCGAAGCGACAGTCATCTACAACATCAGAGATCCTTGTATTTTTTTTACATGGATTGGAATAACACCATCAGTGACTCAGTGAGAATATTTACCCGTGAGTCCGGCTGTGTGTTCCCCTGCCCTCTGCCACTCTCTGAGTGCACCTGCCAATCAGTCCATCCGAGCTGCGGTCCAGCCTGAGGAGACTCCCACCTTCCAGGGCAGTTCCCTTGACAATGGCCTCACGGAACTGGGGACAATCCTCACCTTCCCACCACCTGACCTCCTCCATTTTGTTGCTGAGGCCTCGGTCCCAGCCCTGTCACAATACTTCTCATGTCAAATGTCACCTTGTCTAAATTTTCGTTCGTTTTGATAAAGGAGCCCTCCACACTGTGTGTAAAAATTATTGATTGTCCGGACCGTATTTTCTCCGAATGATCAGCCTCTGATTCACCGAACCCGACTTTTAATCAAATTATTCAAGTGTAGTGTTTTACATCTTCTATCGAAACAGCGAATTAAAGCAGGAATATCCGACTTTTCACTTCTTCAACGATTTTAAGAAGAGTTTTCGAGTCAGTTTGAATTCAGTGCGGTGCGGGGGCCAGGCGCTATCTATAAAATCTCCTACATTCGGAACTTTAGGGATGAGTGTAACCGAGTTACCAATAACAGTTTTTTTAATGTCTTTGTCACTGTCACTCTCGGAGACTGAAGCACCGCGGAGCAGCCCGGATTCCCCCTTTTCCCAAACATCGGGGAGAGTTACAGAATGGAGATTGAGACTAACCGGAGAGTGCTCGGGAACGGCAACACACCGGGGTCACAGCAATGGCGTGACAAGAACTTTGGAAGGAACATGTTACTCCCTCCCGCTCTGCCTGGCTGCACCTTGTCCTGTATCATTCTGTTTTCCTCCTCACCTCCCACCCCCTCCCTCCCTCCCCTCATCAGTGTCAGATGTCTCTTTCTGTCTCTCCCTGTCCACACACATTGGACAGCCGCAGGAATTAAACCCAAATACAAGAACAATGTTCTCAGTTGAGAGAAGACGGCAAACAACAGGAAGGAAACAGAACCTAGGAGAGAGAGAGAGAGAGAGAGAGAGAAAGATGAAAGAGAAAGAGCGAAAAACTGACGGACATGGGGGGGGGGGGGGGGGGGGGGGGGACAGGGAAAGGGAGGCGTACAGAAAGCGAAGTAAGAGAGAATGCGACGAGGAAATTGTTATTTCCAACCCAAAAAATAAATTTGCAAACGTGTAGTTGTGAATGACTAACTCTTGACTGGTCCCAACGACGCTGACCTCACACACACACTAACCCCTCTCTCACACTGATCCCTCTCACACACTAACCCCTCCCTCACATACTAACCCCTCTCTCTCACACTAACCCCTCTCTCACAGACTAACCCCTCTCTCTCACACTGACCCCTCCCTCACACACTAACCCCACTCTCACAGACTAACCCCTCACACTGAACCCTCTCACACACTGAACCCTCTCTCACAGACTAACCCCTCTCTCACACTGAACCCTCTCACACACTGAACCCTCTCTCACAGACTAACCCCTCTCTCACACTGAACCCTCTCACACACTGAACCCTCTCTCACACACTGACCCCTCCCTCACACACCAACCCCTCTCTCACACTGATCCCTCTCTCACACACTAACCCCTCTCTCACACACTAACCCCTCTCTCTCAGACTAACCCCTCTCTCACACTGATCCCTCTCTCACACACTAACCCCTCTCTCACACACTAACCCCTCTCTCTCACACTAACCCCTCACACACTGATCCCTCCCTCAGACACTAACCACTCCCTCACACACTGATCCCCTTCACACACTAACCCTCTCTCCCTCTCTTACACACTGACTCCTCTCACACCGTTTCTCGGTCTCACTCATTTACTCTGTGGTTGGGACTGAGATTTCAATTTCCTAACCCCGGTTTCGGTTCCAGGTTTCGCTCTCGGCTGATTCCGGGTTTGCTATCATTTCCCCAAAAACATTTTCATTCGGGAGTCTCATTATTCTTACGACGCTAACTTGTTCGGGTCTGGGACACTCAGCTCCCCGCTCCTTTCCTGCTGGAACTGCCCGACCCCACACTGTCTCCCAGCAATGCCCGGTCTAATCCCAGCAGCCCGAGCTGGGCTCCTTATGTGTTGTCTGCGATAGATCGAGGCGAGGTTGAGATTGAAACTGATTTCCCGGAACGACATTTCCCTCCCTCGCTTCCCCCCACCCCCACCCAATGCCATTCTGTTCAGTAAAACCCCAGAGTAGCAGAGTGACGATTAAGGAACCGAATTGAAATGGAGGGGTGGGGGATGGGGGTGGAATATGTTCCTGGGAATGACCTTGAACCGAAAGCGGTGGAGATGAAGGGGAAAGATGTTTAGGGTGAAGCAATGATTTATGGGGCTGACGGGGGTCAGGGGTGGGCAGGAATGTGCCTCTTCAGTTTCCCAGTCAAGGCGTTTTAACCACTTGTTCCGAAAAGAGTCAGATCCCTGTGGATCCCTCGCAGACTGAGACCTATTTAAAAGGAGATCCACAAAGGATCCCGACAATCTCTCGGATGGTAGCGGGATGATAGGAAACTATTCATTTTGTTTCGAATTGACGCAAAAAAACAGGAATTTCTGGGTGTTAGCGCATTAGAAAACGCTCTCACGTTTTAAATGTTCCTTTTGCATAATAAGATTTCTCTTCAAACATTTTACAAAACAAAACAATTTGTAACAAAAGTCTTTTCACAAATAGAAACTCTTGTAACAGTTCCTGGAAAATAAATAGAACTTTTATGAAATATCGGAAGAAATGGACTTGAAAGACCAGTTACCGAGTTCAGGAGTCAGTGCTAAAGGCTGGTTGGTCCAAATCACACAGGAACAGGAGGAGGCCATTCGGCCCTGAAGCCTATTCTAGGTTCAACTCCATCCGACAGGACCTTAATGTTTACTTGCATAGATTTTCCGTTATTGCTTTTCACTGGCGATTGTCCGCCGCACCGTCTCCAGCCACATTGTTATCACCAAATCTTTAATGTGGAGATCAGAGACCGTGGGACAGCCAACGACGAGTTTATTCCAGGAGAGCTGAGATGAAGGTCTCATCCATCCGGAGGATGAGAGAGAGTGAAGATCCGTCCCCTCGGACACTGAGCATTCCACAGACAGACTCACAATCGACCTTCTGTGTCCAAGGTGCAGGCTCCGCGCTCTCTCTATCAGTCTGCTCGGTGTCTGTGTCTCTGTGCGTGTTTCTCTCTCTCTCTCTGTCTGTCTCTCCTTCGCTCAGGGTGGTCTCTATCTGGGGGTGAGTCTGTCGCTGGAACAAAGCCACTCAGTCACATCCCTTCGCTGGCCAAAGTCACTGGGAACTTGTCTACAGTTAATTGTGGAAAAACGCGTTGAGTTCCTCGTAGACTGCAGTCCTGTCGTGGTGAATGTGGGAATCATAGGCAGTTAGGCTGTCCGAGTGCAGACCGGGCCGGAGGAGCAGCCCATGGGCAGCTCCTCGGGAGCTGGGCATTGCCGAGTAGTGCATGGTGTAGTGATAATTCTTCTCATGCTCCGGGGGCGACTCCGGCTTCAGGGAGTAAGAGCCGCCGTTCGTGCAGAGAGAAGGGCTCAGGGAACCTTCCAGCTCGGAGCCCGGGTATTCAGGAGAGCCGTTCCCATACAAGTGTTGCTCATAGCCCCCACAGTAAGAGTGGGAGCGCAGTGGGTGGCTGCTGGTACCAGCCCCAGCCTGGCACTGAGGGCTCGGCAGCCGGGCACATTGGTACGGGTATGGGTGCATGGCGAAGGTGGAGCTGGGCGGCTGCAGGCGGCCCGGCTCTGCGGCCTGTTCGCTGAGGAAGTTGCGGGAGTTGAGCTGTAAGCAGCCCGCCACCAGGTTGGTGGTCGGCTGGGACAGGCCCTTACACAGAGTCTGCACATAGGACACAAGGTCCGGCCTCTTGCCCGACCGCAGGATCTCCGACAGAGCCCAGATGTAGTTCTTCGCCAAGCGCAGAGTTTCTATTTTGGAAAGTTTTTGCGTTTTTGAGTAACACGGAACAACTTTGCGGAGGTTGTCCAGGGCGGAGTTCAGGTCGTGCATGCGGTTCCTCTCCCGGGTGTTCGCCTTCTGGCGCCTCAGCTTGAAGCGCTCCAGTCTCGCCTTGGTCATCTTCCTCCTTTTCGGGCCCCGCTTCCTGGGCCGGCTCCCATGCTCCTCTTCCTCCTCCACCTCCTCTTCCTCCTCATCTTCATCCTCCTCCTCCATCCCGGTTTCTGCCTCTTCATTGTCCTGGGCCACACTCACCGAGTCCTCAGCCTGACTGTCCTGAGGGTCACAGCTCTCGCTATTGCGTTCCTCCCTCAGTTTCTCTTCATCGCTCTCACTCTCCTCCGCCCAGGCGGGGTATTTGTGAGCTTCGGGCATGAGGTTGGAGTCACTGAAGAGCCGGGCCAACATGCTGCCTGTCAGAAACGGGAGGCACAGAGAGTTACACCCTCCTCACTCTCCACCCGGCTCCCTCCACCCGACCTCACTCTCCGCCCGGCTCCCTCCACCCGACCTCACTCTCCGCCCGGCTCCCTCAGCCCGGCTCCCTCCGCTCGCGGTCACTAAAGCCCCCAACCAGAAGCTTCAAGCTTCTGGGGATATCCCGGGAAGAGGAGGGCGGCCTGAAGAGACGGTCAAACGACCCCAGGACATTTGCAGACGCTCCAGGCCCCAGTCCGGCTCCCAGGGAGCTCTCCCCCCGGGACACGCACATCCCGGGCTGTGCGGTTCCCGTCTCTGAGTGCTTTCCCCACTCCCGGCGCCTCTCTACATTCCCAACCCGAATGGGCTTGGCGGGGGAGGGGGTAGTGGGGGGCGGGGGGGGGAGCGCGGAATTGGGGGCTTGTTTGCGAGGATAATGGCCCTGTTAATCCCGGGTCTGGAATAAGTATGTCTCTGGTTAACGGGAATGGCCGAAAGGCTGTGGTAAGGTGTGCAGATGATGGTTGGATTGTGGCAGGGGGAAGTTTACAACAGCTCCCAGACACAGTGACATTGTGAACATGTCGAGGATGATTCCATCATCGGAAACCGCTGGTTTTATGGCGTTAATTTCAGCCTCTCTCGGAATCTCTCCTTGACCAGATTTCAGATTTAATTTGACAAATTTCTTAAAACGCTTCGATTTTCAGGGATTTGTGTTGTATACAGTTTCAATATATTCACGCTCGCGTTTGCTAAATTCTGAAAATGAAATCGTTCATCATTTCTTCTGGAAAGAATTGTAAAACCCTGGGAGACAAATTAACCTGAAGGAATGAGGCGAATTGCGGAGTCAGCCCTTTCTCTGGGGGAGAGTGATCCCGCTCTGTCCTGTCCCCGGGGCTTGTTCAACTTCACCCGCGGGAAACTTAACAACTTACACCCTTAAAACAAATGTGTAATTCCTTCTCAAAATCAAATGAACGGAGCGGAGGTGTTGAGGGAGGCGGCTCTGCCGTTTGATTGAAGGGCTTGGGGACTTGGGGGAAAATCAGAATTCCGAGCTGGCTTGTTAAAAATTTCACCAAAAGCGGCTGCCGTTCGCTCACGATCCGTTTAAACAAATTCTAGCTCCTCATAAAAATCTTGTTGACCGCTGCAAGTCTCTAAGTTTTAGTGAGACCTGAGCGGAATGGGGGAGGGGGGAAGTCGGTGTGAAATTGCATCCCCCCGAACCCCGTTTCCCCCCACCCCCCCGCCCCTTCCCCAATGAGCCCCTTCCTTACCTGCTGCCCTCAGCCGAGCCTTAGCTCATTGTTCAGAGGGACCTCCTTCTGGGAATCGCTGCTTTCTGGAGGCTCTGGGCAAAGCCTCTCATCGGCTCAATCTATCGACAAGGAGGAGAGTGGCACCTCCACCAAACTGCGGTACCCGCTCTGATGCCAGGCCATATGGTAGCACGTCATTGGCAGCAGCATCACATGAGCGGGCGGTGATTGACATGCGGCTGTGAGCGCCCTGTCTCCCGGGACACAGGGGGCTTGTACTGACCATCTGTCAGCGCCTCATCCCGGAGCCGGCACCGGGGGCCGGGACTGGGGGGGTGGGGGGAATACACGGACACACACACACCCCCTCCCCACACCCACACACACACACACACCCTCCCCACACACACACACACACACACTCCGAATGTCTCGTCGTTCCTTTTTTTTTAAACGCAGAAAAGTTAATGGTTAACGTTTCTGAGAAATGAAATGTTCTCAATGAATCATTTCCGATCGGTTCCCACACGAGCCCCGGGCCGTGACAGCACCACATGCTGCTGTTGCCTTTCCCCTGGACCAGGCAGGCATGCTGCTGCTACCGTCTCTCACTCCACCCCCCCTTCCTCTCCCTCTCCCTCTCCCCCCCACCCCCGTCTATCCCTCTCCCTCTTCCCCTCTCTCCTCTCTCTCTCTGCCCCCTCTCTCTCTCACCCCTCTCTCTCCCCCTCTCCCCCTCTCTCTCCCCCTCTCTCTCTCCCCCCTCTTTCCCCCTCTCTCTCTCCTCTCTCGCTCCCTCTCCCCCCTCTCTCCCTCCCTCTCCCCCCTCTCTCTCTCCCCCCTCTCCCCCTCTCCCCCCTCTCTCCTCTCCCCCCTCTCCCCCCTCTCTCACCCCTCTCTCTCCCCCTCTCCCCCTCTCCCCCTCTCTCTCTCCCCCCCTCTTTCCCCCTCTCTCTCTGCTCTCTCTCTCCCTCTCCCCCCTCTCTCTCTCTCCCCCTCTCTCCCTCTCCCCCCTCTCCCCCCTCTCTCCCCCCCTCTCTCTCCCCCCTCTCCCCCTCTCCCCCCTCTCTCCCTCTCCCCCCTCTCCCCCCTCTCTCTCCCCCCTCTCCCCCTCTCCCCCCTCTCCCCCACCTCTCTCTCTCGGAGTTTCCCGGCCATTCCGTCAAACAAAAAGCCACCGCTTTGAACGGTGCTGCGCCCCACATACCCGCGGGACCCAGTCCCCAATATGCTGCTCCTAATGTGCGCCACATTTATCCCATGCTTTCAGTCTTGACTCGAAATAGACTGAGCCCATTCTTTCAGAATTTCCACTGGAAACTCAAATCAACGCCTGAGAAGTTGGATTGACCCCGTGCATTTTGTAATTCAAAGAAAAAAATTAACACTAGGCACTGAGGATGCTGCAAACCTGACAGAAAAAGCGGAGCTGCTGGAAGTACTGAGTAGGTCAGAAAATGACCTTCCTCGTCCTAAACAAACACATTGATCTTTAATTGAAGCAATTGTACAGATCTCCAGCTATTTACGCTATATTCCCGAGTTCCCGAACACCCGCATTGCTCCTGTGTTTAACCCATCAGTCAATATTTATTCCATTTTACTCCACTCCTTCACGGGACTGGGCCCAGCATTTATTGCATTTATTGCCTGTCCCTAGTTGCCCCTTGGTGTGGGTGGGGGTGAGCTGTCTTCTTGAACCGCTGCACTCCATGTGCTGTAGGGTGACCCACAATGCCCTTAGGGAGGGAATTCCAGGATTTTGACCCAGAGACAGTAAAGGAACGGCGTTGGTGTTCCCATGTATCTGCTGCTGTTGTCCTTCTAGATGGAAGTGATCGTGAGGTTTTGGAAGGTGCTGTCTGAGGAACCTTGGCAAATTTCTGCAGTGTAAGTGGATGGTACATGCTGCTGCTACTGAGCACCTGTGATGGAGGGAGTGGATGTTTGTGGATGTGATACCAATCGAGCGGCTGCTTTGTCCTGGATGGTGTCAAGCTTCTTGAATGTTGTTGGTGCTGCATTCATCCAGGCAAGTGGGAATTATACCATCACATTCCTGACTTGTGCCTTGTAGATGTGGACAGGCTTTGGGGAGTCAGGAGGTGAGCTATTCACTTCTAGATTTACAGAGTATTTACAGCAAGGGCTATCAGTAATGTAATGACATTGAATGTCAATGGGAGATGGTTAGTCTGTGAGGAACTGGTCATTGTCTGTAATTTGTGTGGCATGAATATTACTTGATGCTTGTCAGCCCAAGCCTGGATATTGTCCTGGTCTTAGATACAGACTATTTCAGTATCTGAGGAGTTGTGAATGGTGCTGAACATTGTGCAAACATCGGTGAACATCCCCACTTCTGACATTATGATGGTTGGAAAGTCATTGATGAAACAACTGAAGATGGTTGGACCGAGGACACTACCCTGAGGAACTCCTGCAGAGATGTCCTGGAACTGGAATTACTGACCTCTAACAACTACAATGTTCTCCTTTTCTGCTAAGTATAACTCCGATCAGTGGAGATTTTCCCCAAATTCCCATTTACACCAGTTTTTCTGGGGCACCTTTATGTCACACTTGGTCAAATGTTGCCTTGATGTCAAGGGCCGTCATTCTCACTTACTATCTCGCTGTCAGCTGTTTTGTCTATTGTTGGATGTTTATATATTACGTGTTTATCCTGGTATGATGTTGTTCACCCT
The DNA here is from genome assembly GCF_020745735.1 of Hemiscyllium ocellatum. Lineage (NCBI taxonomy): Eukaryota > Metazoa > Chordata > Chondrichthyes > Orectolobiformes > Hemiscylliidae > Hemiscyllium > Hemiscyllium ocellatum. The sequence continues at coordinate 51,180,055 of NC_083432.1, read as the reverse complement.
GAGGGTCTGGTAGTTGCTCTTTATATTGGATATTTACCATTCAAAATTCTCTGACCAGGAAGTTATCAATGTGGTATTGAAGTAATGTGATCAGTACTTCTCTCATTTATGCCAGTTTTCTAGGTACATAACAAATTAACTCTTTACCCACAGGGTTTTTCTTTGTTACATTTATCCAGACACACATTCTACATTCTATGTCCACTGCTGACTGAAGTACTGTCTGTTTATTGTATAATCAGATACAAAAGCATTTAATTGGTGTTCTATTTATTATGTGTCTGTTATATTGAGTGTATAATATCTTGTCCTAATACTGAACAAGAACAATTTAACTGTTTTACTTTTGACTTGTACCTGATCTTTCTACTCACTAGCAATGGGATAACCTTCAGATACTGCCAATATCAACATTTATATTATTTTCTTTCCTTCCAGGAGGGACTGACCTCCTTGAAGGTGGATAAATTACTGGAGCCACATTAATGGTATCCGAGGTTGTTAGAGGAAACTTTAAAGGAAACAGCAGATGCTCTGGGGATCATTTTCGAACCTTCACTAGATACAGGTGGTGTGCCAAGGGATTGTATCACTATTTAAAAAGTTGTAAAGCATCAACCAAATTATTATAGGCTGGGAATTCTGACTTTAGTGATGGGCAAATTATTGGAATTAAGTTTGAGACACAGGATGAACTGTTTCTTAAAAAGATTCAGGTTAATCTATGTTAGTCAACACAGTTTTGTCAAATAAATACTAAACTATATATTTAATGAACTAAAGTAATTGAAATGATTGAGGAAACAACAAGGAGCATTATTGAGGTTGGAGTAGTGGATATCGTTTATGTGGATTTTAGAAAGACTTGACAATATTCGTCATAGAATCATAGAACCCTATGGTGTGGAATCAGGCCATTCAATCCAACAATTCCACACCATCCTTCCAAACAGCATTCCACTCAGACCCACTCTCCCCTGTAAGCCCGCATGGTTTTTTTTTACCATGGCCATCCCACCTGATTTGCACATTCTTGGACCCTATAGGACAATTTTTTAGTATGGTCAAACCATCTAATCTGCACATCTTTGAACTGTGGAAAGAAACCAGAGCACCTGGAGGAAACCCACTCCTGCATGGGGAGAATGTGCAAATTCCACATAGACAGCCATCAAGGCTGGAACTTTACCTGGGTTCGTGGTACTGTGAAGTAGTTAACTGAATTACCTTGCAACACATGCCAGACTGTTCAGAAAAGTAAAACTCATTGGATAGAGGGAATGTTGTGAGTTGGATTCCTGATTGGCTCAGCTTCAGGAAACAAATAGTATTTGTCAATAGGTGTTTTTACAACTTCCAGCGGTGTCCACAGGTCTTTGGGTCCCTTGCTGTTTGTGGTATATATTAATACCTTAGACTTAAATGTGGAAGGCATGGTTGGGAAATTTGAAGAAGATATAAAAACTGGCTGTTTGCCTTATGGTGAACAGGATGGCTGTTGATGGCAGCATAATATCATTGGTTTGCTCAAGGTGGTAAAAAAGAGGCAAATGGAGTTGAACATGAGAAATGTGGAGCAATGTATTTGAGCAGGGCCAAATAAAACACGGGACTACACAGTAAATGGGAGTGTATTGAGAGAGTTAGAGGAAGTGAAAGAGCTTGAAGCACACATCCACAGTCCCTGAAGGTGGCAGAATAGGTAAGACCAGAAGATTATGAAATGTAAGAGCCATTCAGTCCATCAAATCTGTTCCACCACTTTGCTGCCTTTTCCGCATAACCCATTATTCCCTTACTGATTAAAAATTTATCTCAGCTTTGAATATACGGTACTCAATGACCCAACCTTGACAGCCCTCTATGGTAAATATGTCCACTACAGTCTGAGAGAAGAAATTCCTTCTCAGTTCAGTCTTAAATGTGCAACCTCTTAATTAGAGATAACACTTTCTGATCCTGGACTTAATGATAAGGGGAAACAACTTTCTGTATTGATCCCTGTCAAACCTCCCACACACCCCCAACCCCCGCAAAGGATCTTGCATATCTTAATAAGATCATCTCCCATTATTCTACATTCCAACAAGTACAGACTCAATCCACTCAACCTGTCCTCATAAGACTGTCCTTTCAAATTACATAATAATTAAATAACTTTCTCTGGACTGTCACCCATGTCAGTATGTCTTTTGCTAGATAATAAGATGGTAAAGAATAAGGGATGGTTAACTTAATTGGGGAAGGTATTGAATAAAAGCAGAAGGATGTAATACTAGAACAAACAAGAGCGTTAAGTTCCTGATAATGATGATCACCAACAATCTGTCCTGGTCCACCCATGTTGACACAATGGTTAAGAAAGTACAACAACATCTCTACTTCCTCCAGTCGCTAAGGAAATTCAGCATACTCACAAGGACTCTGACCAATTTATATAGATGCACAAGAGAAAACATCCCAGCTGGATGCATTACATTGTAGCTTTGCAGCTGGTCTTTGCAAGATCACAAGAAACTACAGAGAGCTATGAACACAGCCCAGTCCATCATGCAAACCAGCCTTCCGTTCATTGACTCCATCTATACATCCTGCTGTCTTGGGAAAGCAACCTACATAATTAAAGATCCTTCCCATGCTGGTTATACTCTCTTCCACCCTCTTCCATTGGGCAGAAGATATAAAAGTTAGAATATATGTATGAACAGATTCAAGAACACTTTCTTCCTTGCTGTTATCAGACATTTGAACGGACATCTCAAATATTAATGTTGATCTCTCCCTCTGCACCTTCCCTGTGGCTATAACACTGTATTCTGCACTCTGTTGTCCTACCTGATGCGTTTTGTTTTGGTTTGATCTGTCAGTATAGCATGCAAAACAACACCTTTCACTGTATTTCAGTACATGTGACAACAATAAATCAAACTCAAACTTAAACACCGATTTTGCCTCATAGACCTTGCATTTATCTTGTAAACACGTTCTTACTTTATAAGTAATGCATTTTCCCTGAAAACACTGTATTGATTTGTAATTCTTGTCAACTTTGTAATTCCCTTACACGCTCTATCTTTAGCTTATAAACTCTAGATTTCATACTGGAAATAGTCTTAAGTTTCTTGAGACCAAATCAGGAATGACATTTTTTTGTGTGACTATGATGGTTGTCATTTAACATTATCCTTTGCCCCGTTGTGACCTACAACTAATTTATTAGAATGAATGAAGTGGTATAGATTTGTTGACTTGTTTCTCCAAGATTCATACTGAGGGTTAAATTAGATGAGAATGGTTTCATCAGTGACTCTAGGGTACATAGTCCACAATAAGCAAGATCAATGAGATAGCTTGTAATATGGAAAGAGAGATTTAGAAAGGACAGGATGACAGTGAATTCAGAGGAGGAGGGGAAAGGGAAGTTGAGATGAAGATTGAAACCTTTGAGATAAGCTGAGGGAAGAAAGAAGAAAAATATCACAGGGACAGTGTTTGAAATTTCCATTGGATTCTATCAATCAATCAATCCTCTCATACTCAGCAGCAGGGCAGCACAAATCTCAGTGTAAGTAACAAAATATAGCCATTTCTGTCATTTTTCAAAAGTATTAATTGAACTTAGAGCAATGGTCACTGCTGAAGTTGTCCCTATGGTTTTTATTTAGTGGAGTTTTTGTGTGGATTCTCTTATCCAACTGGAGAAGCCACAGAAAGAGCAGATGTCACAAAAGCAGGAAAATTCCATGGAAATTCTACTCATTATTTTCTTGCAGATACTTAACCTCTATCCTGATCAATTCCTTCACCTTTTGTTTCAAATTGTGTTTGGATTCTTATACTAAGTTTGAACTATTCTCCGGTGCCCATCCCATCTGTCCCTACCTCTACAAATTGAACTCTTACATGAGACACACCTCTTGTTCCCTTACTTCATTAAACTCCTGACTGACCAATACCCCCTTCTGCCTCCCAAGCTGACATCTTCTTGGGCATTATGTCCCCCTGTTGGACTACAACCTGGTGTTGTTTGATTTTTAACTGTTTCCAAATTAGCATCATGACCCTGCTTCCCACATCACAATTAGCCACTGCTTAGTTTCTAAATTAGAGACAGTATTAACAGCTCCTCTTTCTGTAACAATTTCTACCAAAGTTCCTAATGTATTGAAGCAACCTCCACCTGTCCCACAGCATCAAAAACTCCCTTGATCAACTGAGCCATGACATTTTATGTGATTATGACCATGCTATAATATCTGTCTAATCCTCTTTTATCCCTCCAGTAGTTTTTGATGCATTCATCGTTCCATTCCCTTCAGTGCCCATCTTGCACTATCCAGTTCAGTTCTGTTCCATTTTGTTAGATCATCACCAACACTTTCCGCAAACTCACAGATTCAGCTAAGGAACCCCTCCCCCTCATCAAATCTATTGACAGACTTGGTGACATCTTGCCTGGTATGAAGCCAATTTCCCACAATGACTTGTAAGGAACTAGATAATGAAGTCAGCGTGACTAAGGGGAAGAGTAGGCAGGAAGCAGAGAATGAACACAGAGGGACTGGTGGTCTGAGGTGCATCTGTTTTAATGCAAGAAGCATAGTAGGTAAGGCAGTTAACATAGGGCTTGGATAAGTACCTGAGAGTATGATGTCATTGCTATTACTGAGATTTGAGGGAAGGTCTTGGTTGGCAACTAAATATCCCAGGATAATGATGCTTCAGGCATAGCAAGGGAGGTAAAAGGGGTGAAGGAGTTGCATTACTGGTCAAAGAGAATTTCACCGCTGTACTGAAGGAGGGCACTATGGAGTACTTGAGCAGTGAGACAATATTGGCAGAGCTCAGAAATAGGAAGGGTGTGGTAAGAAGGTAGGGATTGTAGTACAGGCCTCCCAACAGCAAACGTGAGATAGAGGTACAAATATGTAGAGAGATCATAGAAAGATGAAGGAGCAACAGGGAGGTGGTGATAGGCGATTTTAATTTTCCCAACATTGACTGGGATTCACTTAGTGTTAGAGGTCTGGATGGAACAGAATTTGTAAGGAACATCAATGAGGGTTTTCTAGAGCAGTATGTAAATAGTCTAACTCAAGAAAGGGCCATGCTGGACCTGGTGTTAGGAAATGAGCCCAGCCAGGTGGTTGAAGTTTCAGTGGGGCATTACTTTGGGAAGAGTGATCACAATTCCGTAAGTTTTAGATTACTCATGGACAAAGATGAGAGTGGTCATAAAGGAAGAGTGCTAAATTGGAGGAAGGCCAACTATACCAAAATTTGGCAGGAGCTGGGGAATGTAGAATGGGAGCAGCTGTTTGAAGGGAAATCCACATCCGATATGTGAGAGGCTTTTAAAGAGAGGTTGATCAGAGTTCAGGAGAGATATGTTCTTGTGAAAATGAGGGAGAGAAATGACAAGATTAGGGAACCATGGATGACAGGTGAAATTGTGAGACTAGCTAAAAAGAAAATGGATGCGTACATAAGGTCTAGGCAACTGAAGACTGACAAAGCTTTGGAAGAATATCGGAGATACAGGACCAATCTGAAACGAGCAATTATGAGGGCTAAAAGGAGTCATAAAATATCTTTAGCAAACAATGTTAAGGAAAATCCCAAAGCCTTTTATTCATATATATGGAGCAAGAGGGTAACTAGAGAAAAGGTTGGCTCACTCAAGGACATAGGAGGAAAGCTATGCATGGAGTCAGAAAAAATGGGTGAGATTTTTAATGAGTACTTTGCATCAGTATTTACCAAGGAAAGGGACATGGTGGATGTTGAGGTTAGGGATAGAATCTTTGATTACTCTAGGTCAAGTCAGCATAAGGAGAGAGAAAGTGTTGGGTATTCTCAAAGGTATTAAGGTGGATAAGTCCTCAGGTCCGAATGGGATCTATCCCAAGTTACTAAGGGAAGAGAGAGAGGAAATAGCTTGGCTTTAACAGATATCTTTGCAGCATCCTTGAACATGGGGAGGTCCCAGAGGAATGGAGAATTGCTAATGTTGTTCCCTTGTTTAAGAAGGGTAGCAGGGATAATCCAAGTAAGCTACTGGAGAAGATACTAAAGGATAAGATATATACCCATTTGGAAGAAAACGGGCTTATCAGTGATAGGCAGCATGGTTTTAGGCAAGGAAGGTCATGTCTCACAAAGCAAATAGAATTCTTTGAAGAGGTGACAAAGTTGATTGATGAGAAAAGGGGTGTAGATAAGAGATATAAATGGACTTTAGTAAGGCATTTGATAAGGTTCACCATGGTAGGCTGATGAAGAAGGTGAAGTTGCATTGGATGCAGGGTGTTCTCACCTAATGGATAGAGAACTGGTTGGGCAACAGCAGACAAAGAGTGGTAGTGAAAGGGAACTTCTCAAAATGGAGGCCTGTGACCACTGGTGTTCCACAGGGATCCGTGCTGGGATCACTGTTGTTTGTGATATACATAAATGATTTGGAGGAAGGTGTACTTCGCCTCATTAGCAAGTTTGCAGATGACACTAAGATTGGTGGAGTAGCAGATAGTGAAAGGGACTGTCAGAGAATACAGCAGAATATAGGTAGATTGGAGAGTTGGGCAGTGAAATGGCAGATGGAGTTCAGTCCGGACAAATGCAAGGTGATGCATTTTGGAAGATGCAATTCCAAAGCAAACTATATAGAAAATGGAAAAGTTCTGGGTGAAACTAATGTACAGAGAGATCTGAGTGTTCAGGTCCATTGTTCCCTGAAAGTAGCAACACAGGTCAGTAAAGTGGTCAAGAAGGCATATGGAATGCTTTCCTTCATCGGACAGGGTATTAAGTACAAGAGTTGGCAGGTCAAAGAGAGTTTTGGAAAAGTTTAGGGGAGATATATGTGGAAAGTTCTTCATGCAGAGGGTGGTGTGTACCTGGAGTACATTAGGAGAAAGTGAGGACTGCAGATGTTGGAGATCAGAGCTGAAAAATGTGTTGCTGGAAAAGTGCAGCAGGTCAGGCAGCATCAAAGGAGCAGGAGAATTGATATTTCAGGCATAAGCTCTTCTTCAGGAATTCCTGAAGAAGGGCTTATGTCTGAAACGTCGATTCTCCTGCTCCTTTGATGCTGCCTGACCTGGAATACATTGCCAGCGGAGGGGGTAGGAGCAGGAATGATAGCATCATTTAAGATGTATCTAGATCAATACATGAATGGTCAGGGAGCAAAGGGATACAGATCCTTACAAAATAAGTGGTAGGTTTAAGTAGAGAATATGGATCAGCGCAGGCTTGGAGGGCTGAAGGGCCTGTTTCTGTGCTGTAATGTTCTTTGTTCTGTTGTTTGACATGGAACCCTACTCTCTGTAACCTTCTTCTAGAGTTTCAGGTCTCTCTTCCAGCACATGTGCAGACAACTCCTACATTCAATTTCTACTTCCCAAATTCCAAGGTGGTTTGTTAAACCAAAAATAAAATAAACTGCAAACCAAAATAAATTACATGTACAACTTTGAAATGAACTGAATTACATTTGTGCTGAGATATGGAGAAGATATACAGAATTTAATGCCTTCCTCCACAGAGAGTTTGGTGTCATTGAGGCATTTAATCAGAGGGTGGATGGTTATTTGGTGGCTCCACTTCAATTTATTCTGTGGTAGAAAGGCTCATGGTTGGCATTATTGCCCTGTCCTCAACAAATGGGGGTCTTAATATTTAAGAGGTTTGCTGAAAGCCAACCCTACCCCTCCCCATGAGCTCTTCCTGAATCACTCTGTCCCACATTAACCCCGTGCCTCGACTACCCTCTCATCAACCCAGCCCCGTCCCATGAACTCCCTCCTCCTACCAGTATGGGCCAAGGTCCATTGATAATGCCAGTACTCATCACAGCTACTGCCTCCCTAGTGGCATTGTTGGACATCAGAGCTGGGAGCCTCTGTCTCTAACTCCCAGCATCTGGGGCCTTCACCCTTGGGCACTTTGAACCTGGGAAATGCCAACCACCATCCTGACTGGCATTCAATATTACTGTAAGAGAGGTGATGCTGATCTCTTGCTGGCTGTCCAATATGGGGGTGAGATTCCCACTGTTTCTAGGAAATACCATGCAATGCTTCATTCCAATTGTGGGGAACAGCTGAGGCCATCAATATAAAATAAGTAGCCATGAAATCTGATCAGAAATTTAAAGCAACTTCTTTGTCCGAAGACTGTGCAGGATGTGGATGATGCTCCCACAGTATGTGGTTGAGGTGAATAACATTCAAGGAGAATCTAATTGTACAATGCAGAGAGGAATATAAGTAGATGTTGATAGGATGAGATGAAGAGAGGGAGTGAGGAGGTTTATTTGGACACTAACACAGAGCAGTTGGGCTGAATAGCCAATTTCTGAGTTGGAATTTCATTGCACGTTACAACTTTGGTTCGTTGACCTCCAGTTTCTATTCTCCTGAAAAATATGCTTGTTTTTTTATTCAATTCAAGGAATGTGGATTCACTGTTTGGGATTGCATTTATTACCTGATACTCATTATGCTTGAGAAGATGGTAGTGAGCTTCCTTCCTCTAACTTTTCCTGATGTTGAGAGGCCCTCTCAGGTCAGTGCACAGAAGGATCATTTAGAACCAGGAGCCAATTTGTCCAGACACTACTGCATGGACCCTCCAAGTGGTGACCATACAGCCTAGAGGAAACATTGACACAAAGCTGCCTTCTTCAACTATTGTAGTCAGGTGCTGTAGGTAGATTCGCATTACCATCAGGGAGGGAGTTCCACACAGTAACACAGAAAGAACAATGATATATTTCTAAGTCAGGATAGTGAGTGGTTGGAAGGGGAACTTGTTCCCATGTAGCTGCTGATCTTATTCTTCCAGATAAAAGTTGTTGCAGGTTTGTAAGGGGCCTTATTGAATTTCTGCGGCATAATATAGATGATACACACTGCTGCTACTGAACCTTGGTGATGGAGGGAGTTGATGGTTGTGGAAATTATGCTAATGATGAAGTGGGTTACTTTGTCCTGCATGGTGTTGAACTTCTTGAGTGTTGTTGGAGCTGTATTTATCCCAACAAGTCAGAGCATGCTATTACTTGTCAACAGAGAAAATAGCAGGAGAGAACCATTCACCCCATCGAGCCTACTCCTATAGTGAATTGTGAAGAAGCATCACTGGACTTGAAACATTAACTCTGCTTTCTTTCTCAACAGATGCTGTCAGACCTGTTGAGTTTCTCCAGCAATTTCTGTTTTTGTTTCAAATCCTCAGCATCTGTAGTTCTTTGTTTGATAAAAATAAAGGGTACTGTTCTAAAGGGCCTACAGGAGCAGAGGGACCTGGGTTTCATTAAAGGTTCAGGACAAGTAGAGACAGCTGTTAATAAACAGCATTGCAAGTTTTGTTACTTAGACTTTTCAGCTGGAGTATTGTGGACAATTCTGGATGTACATTATTGTAAGGATGTCAATGATTTGAAAAGAGTGCAGAAGAGGTTTAAGGGAATGGTTCCAGGGCTGAATCATTTAATTTATGAGACTACATCGGGAGTAGTTTCCCCCGAGAGAGGAGAAAGTTAAGAGGCAGTTCGATTTCAAAATCATGAGAGGTCTGAACGGAGTGGATAGGGAGGAAGTGTATCCATTCGGAAAAGGACGAAGAATCAAAGGACAGAGTTAAAGTGTTTTGCAAAAGAAACAAATGTAAAGTGAAGAAAATATTTTCACACAGTGAGTAGTTAGGGTGTAGAATGCACTGCCTGGAAATGTGGTGGAGACAGGTTCAATTGAAGCATTCAAGAGGGACATTGGATGATGATTTAAATAGAAACAATGTCTGGGGGTATGGAGAAAGGCAGGAAAATGGCACTAGTGAAAACCAGGTCCAGCAGGACAGGCTGTAACATTGCAGTGATTCTGTGATCATGACTTACCCTTATTTATGTTATGGTGGAGATCTAAACACTCACAGACATTCTCTTTAGGAAGAGCCGCCAGGCACCACAATTTATATAAAGCTGTTAAACTATCGCAAGAAATTCCGCACTTTGCGTCCAGAGGCATGTGTTCCCTTTTAGGAAATTCTCTCTGGTCCTGTAGCTGCTAATTGTTTTAACAGCCTAGTGGGACATGTGACAGCACACCCCCGGGACAGGGGGGCAATTTGAACCTGGATCTTCTGGTTCAGAGATAGGGACACAGCCACTGCACCACCAGACCTCCTCCCCTCCTGCCGCTATCTCCTGAGGAGGGGGAGGGGATGGGGTGGGCTGTGATAGCGATGGCCTGGAATGGGTCCAGGGGCTCAGACCTTCCTGACCCCCACCCCACCCCCTCCCCCTTTCTCTATCCACCTGCGTAGTTCCTGGCTCCGGCTGCAATAATGTCGCGGCGACCCGAGCGCACTGTCTGAAACAAACCGCTTTAGAAAGAGAGAGACTCGGAAGTGGAGGAATGCAGGTAATCAAACCGATCTCATTTGGAAACGGAACGAATAGGATTCCGATTCCTGGGAAGCGGATCAACTGGAACCTGAAATCACTCTGAGACAATAAAGCCGGAGCTGGGACTGAAAATAACTTTTCAATAATGTGAGCCAGATTATCAGAGATCCAGATAATCCGGATTACAGCAGATCAGAGCAAATAAACCCCGCCGCGGAGAACATTTTCAAAATAAACACGAGGTGAAATTGTAATTACAGTTAACCAGGCACGAACCCTCTGGGGAGGCAGGGATGGAGTTACAGAGGGAGGGAGAGGGGGATAGATACAGGGAGGCAGTGTGAGAATGGGGAGATGGAGATAGAGTGGGAGGGAGAGATAGACAAGGGAAGAGTGATATAGAGAGAGGGAGAGAGAGTGGGCGAGACAGGAGGGGGAGAGGCAGGGAGATGGTGAAAAAGATGGAGAGTGGGAGGGACAGGGAAATAGGAAGCGTAACGAGGACGGCGATTGGTGGACAGAGCCAACCAATGGGATACCGAGATCTGCAGCAAATGAGCGGCCCGAGGTCTAATCACCAAGAGGGAGAAATGAGAATGTAATGAAGTGGAAAGTCTGAAAGGTAGAATCTGTCCCATGCTGTATGGGCAAGTTTGCGGAAATGTTTGTGAGCGAGAGGACAGCAGAATGTACAAAAACATTCCTCAGTTTAAAACGGGAAACGCCAAATCACAGCAATTGCTCTCGGGAAATAAAACCAACAGTCGCCAAACTATCAGCGATGTGGTTGTGAGCAGCTTCCGTTCAATTCAGCGCTGCATCTCAAACGGCGCTGCTTTCTGGGCGGGGGTACTGGGAGGGTACGGAGTGGGCTTGAGGAAAGTTCCCTGGCGGGTGAGACCTTGCCGAGTGCCTGCGCTCGGGCCATGGGCTGTCACTTCACGAATCTGCCTTTGATGAACGGCATTCCAGCCTCTCCCGTTAACCGGCAGCTCTCAGTGCCCAGTCAGTGACCAGTCAGTGCCCAGGCGGTACTCAGTCAGTGCCCAGTCAGTGACCAGGCGGTGCCCAGGCGGTGCCCAGGCGGTGCCCAGCTGATAGTGGGCGGTGGGTGGTGGGGTGTGGGGTTCGATTAGAAGATGCAGGAGCTCCGCGGGAATATTGGATGCACGATTTGAGAATCACGGAGGGCTTCAGCTGACACGTCCACACAAACTGGCGAGGTGCTCACAGGGAAAGTGCAGAGGGGCCGAGGTTTGATCTAAGGAGCTGAGTATAACCCATTCTCCACTGCGTTCAATTAGCCACTACGGGATGTAGGCAGGTGGCGGGGAACGGGGCTCTGCAGCCAATGGAATTGAACACGATACCCTCTGGAGATCTTCAGCCCAGCTGCTATCTCGCATTTTATACTACAGCCTGACTTAAATTTCCGTGCTCACCTCTCCCTCCACTCCTTTCCGGTATTACTACACTCGCAGTGGTCAGCATTGCTGCCTCACAGCACCAGGTTCGATCCTCGCCTCGGGTGACTGTCTGTGTGGAGTTTGCACATTCTCCCCGTGTCTGTGTGGGTTTCCTCCCACAGTCACAAAGATGTGCGGGTCAGGGTGAATTGGCCATGCTAAATTGCCCATAATGTTAGGTGGATTAGTCAGTGGGAAATGGGTCTGGGTGAGTTACTCTTCGGAGGGTCGGTGTCGACTCGTTGGGCCGAAGGGCCTGTTTCCGCGATGTAGGGAATCTAAAAAAAATGTACAGGATGGAAACAGACCTTTCAGTTCACACACCAAAGGAGTCCTGCTTGTCTGTACTTGGTCCACATCCCTCCAAATCTCTCCTTTCATGAACTTATCCAAATGTCTTTTAAATGTTGTAACTTTATTCACATCCACAACTTTCTCTGGCAGTTCATTTCATACATGAACCGTTGAACCATGAACAAAAGTTGTCCCTCATATCTTTTTAAAATATTTCACCTCTCAGCTTAAAAATATAGCCCCGAGTTTTGAACTTCTGCACTCTAGGGGAAAGACCCCTGGTAATTCACTTTTCTATACTGCTCATGATTTTATAAACCTCAATGAGGTCACCCCTCAACCTCCTACACTCGTGAAAAAAGTCCCAACCTTTCCTGTCTATTTTTATCATTCAAACCTTCCGTTCCCAGCAACATCCTGGTAAAACTTTTCTGAACCCTTTCCAGTTTAACACTATCCTTCCTATAACAGGGCAACCAGAACTGCATGCAGTGTTCCAGAAGAGGCCTCACCAACATTCTGCACAACCTCAACATGATGATCCAACTCCTATACTCAATGGTATGAACAATGATGTTGTGCGCTAAATGCCTTCTGAACACCATGTCTACCTATGACACAAATTTCAAAGAAGATTGTGCTTGAACTCCTAGATCTCTCTTCTACAACAATACCCAGAGCCCTACCATTAATTGTATAAGTCCTGCTTGTATTACCAAAATGCAAAATCTCACATTTATTCAAATTAAACTCCTCAGCTCATTGACCCAATTGATCAAGTTCTCTTTGTAATCTTAGATAGTCTTCTTCATTGTCCACCTGCTACCAATTTTGGTGTCATCTGCAAACTTACTAATGATGCCTCCTCTCCTGTCTTCCAAATCATTTCTATAAATGACAAGCAAAAATGGACCAAGTACCAATCCCCGTGGAACACCACTGGTCACAGGCCTTCAACCCAATGGACTCCACCTACTATTAACCTAATTTTGTATTTAATTGGCAAGCTTAACCTGAACTCCATGAGGTCTAACTTTACTAATTGTCTACCATGTGGAACCTTGTCAAAAGCTTTACGAAAGTCCAAGTAAACAATGTCTACCGCTCTGCCCTCATTGATCTTTTTGGCTACTTTATTTAAAAACTCGATCAAGTTTTTGAGACATGATTTTCCTCACACAAAACCATGCTGACTGTTGTAATCAGTCCATCCTTCTCCAAATGCATGTAAATCCAATCTTTCAGAATAAACCTCCAACAAGTTACCGCTGATGTCAGACTCACAGGTCTATAGCCTTTCTTAAACAATGGCACACTAGCTGCCTTCCAGTCCTCCAGAACTTCACCAGTGTTTAAAGATGATACAAATATTTCTGACTTGATTGCTCAGTATAATTCACAAGAAACAGCAATATAAAGAGGAAAAGACAAGAATTATACTGTGTGAGAGGAGAGTGCAGATTGGCTGACCAGTGGGCTGTTATTGGTCGAGGCAGTGCCATAGAGAGTTGCTTTGACAGTTAACTGCCAGACTTATTTAAGTTTTAATCCAGATGAGATGACTAGATTTGGTCATTGAAAAATGAACCAGCAAATGGCTGTCACCCATTTTCTGAGTTAAAAGTGGTGCACTGATTAGTTTTGTCTGCAAAGAACAGAGTATATGAATTTCAGTACTAACGTGCTGCCAGAAATGTCGATTGTATGTCCCAAACAGTGTATCAAACAGTATTTTTTTTTCTGTTCACAACTAGCAAGACTATACCAACCAGGCCTGTGTTTGTAAAATGCAAAAAAACAGGGCCAATAATAGATGTGCTTCTCCTGAGTATGTGAAGAATTACACTGACATCCAATTTAGGAGTGTCAATTTGGCTCACAGTATGATGCACTTGCATATAGTGGAAAATACATACATGAATATACTGAGTCCTATTCTTTGCAGACAGAAAGAACATGTATATGCATACTGCAACTGTTTCAACTCAAAAAAATAGGTGAGTCATTTGCTGGTCCTTTTCTCAGGGCAATGTTCTGACTAATCCACCAACCTGTCTGACTTAAAATTGAAATAAAGACCAGAAGTTAACTGTCAATCACCATCAATTTGTACACACTACATGTCAACACCTCTACTACGCATTGTCTACTTGCCAACCAATCAGCATTCGGTTCACATGCAGTATAAATGTTGGTTTTCCCTTGAACTGGTCGGCTTTTGAATTGTTCTGAGGAGGGCAAGACAAAGAGCTTCAACAAAATGGGTATTTTTTTCAGCAATATTCAAGTTCTGTCCTACCAAATGACTGTTGTCATCTCCTTTCTGTTATTGCATTTTACCTGCGCCAGGAGCAATGAGCAAATTAAAATATGTTGTGGCTCCTGTGCACTGAAGTCACAATTTCCGAGTAATAGCAATAAAATGCATATCATGGTGACAGATTAACAAAACCACCACCAAATTTGCTGCCTCCAAAACCAAAGCAAAAACAAAAAGTACTGGAGAAAACCAACAGGTCTAGCAGCATTGGTGGTGTGAGAAACAATGTTAACATTTCAAGTCTAGTAATCTTTCTTCAGAACTTTGGAAACCGCCTCCCAATTTTGAGTAAAATTTGGAATTCGAGAATTGATGTTGGTGTTGAGATAGTGGGATATTAGAATGTTGTTTTTGAATTTTGTTGTTGGGTTTTATTATTGGCTGTTGGTGATGGTGATGGTTATGGTGATGATCAGAAGTCACATGATACCAGGTTATAGTCCAACAAGTTCATTTGAAATCACACAAGCCTTTGGAGCACATCCCCTTCATCATGTGCAGACAGAGAGGAGGGTACACAGTCACAGAGTTTATAGGGAGATCCAAGAGCAAAGAGAATAAAATATCATACAGCTGAAATAAGTGGAGTGTTAGATAATACATCTCTGCAGGTGACCAAGATTGTTATACGGTGTGAAAGGTAACACCTCTACAGGTGATTGTGACGGTGTTGGTGATGGCATTTATGATGATGATGGTGTTTGTGATGGAACTGTTGATGGTGTTGGTGTCAGTGATGGTGTTGGTGATGATGATGGGATTTTGAAAAATAATTTCATTAAAACCTAATTGTGGTAGCAGGTGCCGAATTGTTATGATAAACACATTTAAAACAAATAACATGACAGTGTGTATATGCACGGAATAGGAAGAGAGATCCCCAAGGTGCTTACTTCCAGAAAGTTTCAGCAAATTTCAAGACAAATGGTAACTCACCATCTCGCAACAATGCTACATCTATCTTTTGTATGCACATTGCAGTAAATCCCATACAAAGAATTAACAATGTACCCAATCCAGCTGGTCAAGGATGAAGGAAATCATCAAAACTCATTATGTCTGAAGTGGCATTAACAGCTCCATGGTTATCTCCATTTTTATGAGACATCAAAACCATTTGGTTAAACTGAATTGCTCCTTTCAGGAACCCTGCGACATGTTTAAAAACTTAAAAAGAAAGCTTTATTTATACAACTCTGAACGGAATCCCGAGACCTCACCTAAAAAAGTACAGGACCAGGCAACAACCAGCTGCACTGGCTAACACCAATCTCAACATCACATGAATGCTGTGTTCCAGGACGAATCCTGAATTTGCTCGGAACTGATTCCCAATCTACACGAAAGTAGGACTAATGGAAGTAGTTAAAAAATGTGTTGCTGGAAAAGCGCAGCAGGTCAGGCAGCATCAAAGGAGCAGGAGAATCGACGTTTCGGGCATAAGCCCTTCTTCAGGAATTAGTTAATGGAGGTAGTTGTGTATTTTTGATGCTGCGGAGATATCAGGGGCAGAAAGAATAAAATATCATACAACTGGTATGAGTGGAGTGTCAGATAATATATCTCTGAAGGTGACCCAGAGTGTGTAAGGTAACACCTCTACAGGTGATGGTGATACTACAGACTCCACGGGTCAAAGTGCTGCTCCTGGACTGGATGACCCTGTCTCCTATGCTGCTACACTTTGAACTACATCCGGCTGCATCCAAGTTTCTGTGTAAAGGGAATTCTGTCAGACCAGTCAACAGCAAGGAATTTCACTGGAGTTTGACTTACTGGACTCTAGAGCACATGAATTAACATCCATTTACAAAGTTCTTCATTTCTCTTTTCCAAATCCGCCTTTTCTTCCTTATACGTTTTTGTGAGTGAAGCCAAAAGGCTATTCCCAGGTGTGACTGTTTGTTTGAAGAAACCATCATTTTTGTTTAAACCGTGAAGAGTTTGCTGCGGTTCATTTTCAAAATGGAATCCACAAACCGAAGGTCTAGGGATCGCACCGTCATTTATTTTGATACAGAAACAAAGATTTAAAAAAAAACAGCTTACAAAACAGAAATGCCTTAATTTAGTTCACCACCCCTCCCCCGTGAGCAATTTTTTTAAAAAACCATAAAACAATTCGAGGATTTACACAATCAATGGCATTTAAATGTACAAATAATTACAATATTTTTGCAAAATGCCGGACTTTTAAATTTGCAAGGTAAAAATGGAAGGTTTACTGCTCCCTGAATTTTGTATTCAAATCCAAAAACCATCCCAAAAATCATTCCAAAAACCATCCCAAAAACCATCCCAAAAACTATCCCATCCAATTCTCAATCTTTTACATCTCATTGAAGAGTTTGATAAAATAAAAACTCAGAGTCTGCTCCTTCTGTGTTTAATTTGTGGAATTGTGATTCAACACGATTCGATCGCACTCTTCCTTCGGGCGGTTGTACTCGAGATACTGATAACAGCCAGTGAGATTTAGCAGCTTCCGGAGGGAGTGAGGTGTTGAGATTCCTTTCTGCTGTGCACCGATTGACTCCTGGGGTTGCCCGGTGCTGCCGTCTTGCTGCTGAAGCCTCGGTTTGTTCTGGGGAACGGCCATCGACCTCAAACGTTAATTCCGTCCAAGGAGTCTTTCCGGCATTTTCTGTTTTGAAGGAGGACCACTCGACCCGGAACATTAACTCTGATTTCTCTCCGCAGATGCTGCCAGACATGCTGAGCTTTTGTAGCAATTCCTGGTTTTGTTTTCTATTCAGTTGTGGTTTGTGTCATAGTCACTTTATCTCAGTTTTCAAACACATTAACTGGAGGAGGTGGAAATGTGAAGGTGAATGGTTCCCGGTAGTTACTGGAGCAGACAGTGATTAAACAGTTCCTTTGACCAGGTCACACCTGATGTCTATACAGATAGAACCAGAGTGAGTTCCGATCCCATTACTGAGCGGACAGAAAGGACATGCCCTCAGCGGCCCCTGTGCACAGATGAAGCCATTGGAGGGAGGCGTGTGATGTACGGTAATAAACTGTGAATTGTGACTGGGATCGATTCCAAAGTATAACCAAGCAGATTTAACTTTTTCGATCGCTGTTTGCCTGCGTCCAATCGCTGCCTCCCCGAATAAAGAAAATGGGGTGACAGACTGGTCTTAACATCGCTTTATCCATGAATTCTGTTAGTTCCTTAGAATCAGTAAATGGCGCATAACATCAGCAACTCCGCAAAGTCTCAGCGCATCTTTAACCGGACTGGCCAGAGGCTGCAGCACTGCTGTTCCGAATATTAACCCCGAGTTATTGGAGCTGCTCAGGATCCCACCGGGAATGGGACTTCTCAGAAACATTGGCAATTGTGAGTGTCAGCCCCACCGCAAACACTGGGAGCATTCATTCCTGGCGGGAAAGTATAACAGAGCAAGATTCAATGGCACTAACCAGGCAAAACCGGGCACTGACCAGACACTAACCGGGCACTAACCAGGCACTAACTGGGCACCAAGCAGGCACTAACTGGGCACTATCCAGGTACCAACTGGGTACTAACCAGGCAAAACCGGGCACTGACCAGACACTAACTAGGTATTAACCAGGCACTAACTGGGCACTAACTAGGCACTGACCAGGCACTAACTGGGCACCAACCAGGCACTATCCAGGTACCAACTGGGTACTAACCAGGCACTAACTGGGCACCAACCAGGCACTATCCAGGAACCAACTGGGTACTAACCAGGCACTAACTGGACATTTACCTGGCATCAAACGTGCTCGGAGTCGCCCCCATTGCATTTTGTCTGATTCTCTGTCTCGGTTTCCGCGGACCCCCCCCCCCCCCCCCCCAATCACTGTGGCTCTGTTTCATGTTTCTGTTTGGTTCAGCTTTCCTCTCTCAATCTTTTACACTCTATTTTATTCCTCTGGGACTTTCTCCCGTTTTACTCATTCCTCCTCTCCCTGTTCGTCTACTCTCGCTCCCACCCGACTCCCTCATTCCCTCCCTCCCTCACTCCCTCCCCCACACTCTCCCTCACTCACTCCCTCTTCCGCCCTCCCTTATTCATTGCCTCATTCACCCCTTCACTCTCTCCCTCACTCTCTCCCTCACTCTCTCCCTTACTCACACTCGCTCACACTCTCCCTTACTCACACTCGCTCACACTCTCCCACCGTCGCTCCCTCCCTTTCTGTTTCTGGGTTCTGTCTGTACCTGAGTCCCATTCTTGCAGGATTTCTCTGTTTTGCCTCTTTTTCTTTCTCTCTGTCTCTCTTTCACTCACTCACTCTCTTTTATCTCTAATTCTATCTCTCTCTCGGTATTTCTCATTAGTCTTATGTTTTTTTCTCCTTCACTCTATTTCCTTGGTCTTGTCTGTTTCATTTCCCCCCTCTCTCTCTCCCTTCTGCTGCCGTTGATGCCAGGCCTGGGCCAGTCCCGGCCCTTGCTGCGGGGCCAGTTCCCCTTCACTGGCTGCTGCCGCTCGCAGTCATCCCGGGGAAAGCAGCGAGACCGCAGTCTGTCTCTAAGCCTCATTGACTCGGAGGTTTCCGGTCCAGTTCACGCTAACATCTGACAAGTCAAACTTCTCATTTCAGAGTAATCACTCGGCTGCACTAATTGCGCATGCAAATATGCAAATTTGTATTAATTAATTACTATACTAATTAGTTCTGTGGTATTTTCAAGTAATAAATCATTTCACAGCGGCGAGGAAATAAAGCCTGTTTACAGTTGAACCGGTCAAAATCCGTCTCAGTAACAACTGAAATACAGACCCCGCCCTATTCTCTCCCCTCAACATAATCCTCTCCCCAACTAATCCCCCCATCCCAGTTTATCACCCCCTCCCCAACTAATCTCCGCTGCCTGACATAACCTTTCTCAAACCTTCCCTCTCCCCAACTTGCCCCTTCCCCAACATTATCCCCCCAACATCACCCTCCCAATATCTCCCCTCCTGGATATAACCCCTTCCAAAACCTCCCCTCCCCAATTAATCCCCCATCCCAAACTCTCCCTCCCCAATTTCTCCTCTCAACATAACTCCTTCTCCAATGAGTACCCTCTCCCCAACATCACTCCCCTTATCACCCCTCCCCAACAGCACCCCTCCCCAACAGCACCCCTCCCCAACATCACCCTCTCCTCAATATCACCCCTTCCCAACATGGGTGGCACTGTGGCTCTGTGGTTAGCCCTGCTGCCTCACAGCACAGAGGCAGGTCTGGCAGCATCTGTGAAGATAAGTCAGAGTTAATGCTTTATATCTCATGACCCCTCCTCAGGACAGATGGAAGCTAGGAAAGTGTTGGTTTTACTGCAGAAGATAGGTTGGGGGAGGCACAAAGAGTGAATGATAGGTGGGAATAGAGCCCAAAGAGAGGGAAGAACAGTGGACACACAAAGGAATGGATAACAATCTGGCTCGGAGGATGACTATCTGTTAATGGAGGCTATTAGTGGCTAACAATGGCTTGTATGTAATAGCAGACCAAATGATCACAAGTCCTGGTGTGTAGGAGTGGGGGCTAGGAAATAGGGGAGTTCAAGCCCTGAAGTTATTGAACTCAATATTGAGTTCACAAATTTGCAGGGTTCCCTGGTGGAAAATGGAGTGTTGCCCTTCCAACTTGCTCTGAGCTTCTCTGGAGCACTGCAACAAGCCTGCAACAGAGATATTGGCCAGGGAACAGGGTGGTTGAAGTGGCAGGAAACTGGAAGGTCAGGATCATTTTTGCAGGTGTTCTGCAAGTGGTCACCCAGTCTGTGCTTCATTTCCCCAATGTAGAAGATACCACCTTGTGAGCAGCAAATGCTGTAGACTAGGTTGAGTGAAGTGCAGGTAAAGTGCTGCTTCACCTGGAAAGTATGCTTGGGCCCTTGGACGATGAGGGAGGGAGGAAGTAAATGGGCAGGTATTACACCTTTGGTGATTGCACTGGTAGGTGCTGTGGAGCTATGCATAGCCAACATGGTTTTGTGCAAGAGAAATCATGTTTTTTTAAGGAAGTAACCAAAAAGATTGATGAGGGTAGACCAGTAGCTGTTGTTTACTAGGTCTTTAGGAAAACCTTTGACAAGTTCCACATGGTAAACTAACTAGTAGCAAATTGATTCAGGGATTCAGCAAATTGAATACAAAATTGGCTTTATGGTAGGAGACTGAAGTTGGTGGTGGAGGGTTGTTTTTTGGACGAGGGGACTATGACCAGTGGTGTTCCATGGGGTCCACTTTGCTCTGTCATTTATAGAAATTATCTGGATGAGAATATAGGAAGCACAGTTAGTAAGTTTGTGCATGACACCAAATTGGTGGTATAGTGATCAATTGATCAATAGGCTGAGGAGTGGCACTTGGATTTTAATTTGGATTAATGTGGAATTTTGCATTTTGGTAATACAAACAAGGGCAGGGTTTATGCCATTAATGGTAGAGCCCTGGGTAGTGTTGTAGAACAGAAAGACTTAGGAGTTCAGGTACATAATTCTTTGAAATTTGTGTCATAGATAGACAGGGTGGTTAAGAAGGCATTTAGCACACTTGTCTTCATTGCCCAGACCTTTGAATATAGGAGTTGGGATACTATGTTGAGGCTGTACAGGATGTTGGTGGGAACTCTTCTGAAGTACTGTGTGCAGTTCTGATTGCCCTGTGATAGGAAGGATATTATTAAATTAGAGAGGGTTCAGAAAAAGAAAGTACCGAGATTTTGCTGGGAACAGAGGAGTTGAGTTATAAAATAGGCTGGATTGGCTGGGACATTTTTTACTGGAGCAGATGATATTGAGGGATGATCTTTTAGATGTTTATAAAATCATGAGGGGTGTGGATAGGGCGAATAGCAAAGGTATTTCCCCTAAGTTGGGGGAAGGTTCAAACTAGGTGGGCATATTTTTATGGTGAGAGGAGAAAGATTGAAAAACAACACGAGGGGCAACTTTTTTACACAGAGTGATTTGTGTGTCAAATGAACTTCCAGAGAAAGTGGTTGATGTGAGTGCCATTACAACATTCAAAAGACATTTGGATAAGTACATTAATAGGAAATGTTTGGAGGGAGCAGGCAGGTGGGACTAGTTTCATATGGGAACATGGTCAGTATGGACTAGTTGGACCGATGGGTCTGTTTCCTTGCTGTGTGACTCTATAACATTTCCAGTCAAATAAGCCCAAGGTTGGTCATGAGAATTCAACAGCAGGACAAAATCAGAAACATCAAGATTCTTTATTGTATTGAGTTCAACATCATGGAGATCATGTTCTATAAAATTTCAGCTTCAATTCACTCTTATAAAGAGACTCTCAGTTTTCTGCATTGCAGATCATCTCACTTAGGAAACTACAATAATTAACTGGCCCACCTTGGGGTGAACACTGAACTTTGATTAGGTTTGTTTCAAGGACCATTAACACCAAGCCCACAACATGCATATACCCAGAGGAAGGGCAGTGGTGTCAAAACTACAGGAGATCCCCCTGTACCAACAATGAGATCATTAGCTGCTATGGGTGTTCGTGTCAATCCCTCATTGGACTCTTCAGTCTTAGGAGAACCCACAAAAGATAATGATAACACATACAGGTTGGACAAAATCAAAGAAGAAGGAATTTGCCATGAATAAGTTACACAGAAGATCACTTGCAAAAGCTTCTCTTCCTGCTCTTGTCTCATTGCCTCTTGTGTCCCAGAAGGATTTATCCTTGGTCTCTCCATTTATCATCGACAAAGTTACCTGAAGTATCAGTTTCCACATTTATGCTATGACACCCAGCTTGACTTGACTGTTCCCTCATTTTGAAATGATCATGCTTTTTACCTGACATTCAGTAACTGGTGAACAGAAAAAGAGCCAGTTGAACATTGGAAAGGCCAAATGATTGTTTTCAGTCCCTGCTCAAACTCTTCCTCGCAACAGTCTGTGAGATTAAGCCAATCTATTGTGGTGTCATACTTGATCTCAAGGTGAGCTTCCAATCACATTTTTGTGCATTTACTAATGCTGTCTATTTGCACCTCCATATTGGAACCTAACTTCGCCCATGGCACTGCACAGCAGCTGCTAAAATCATGCCTTCATTACTTCTAGATTTGGCCATTCCAATGCATCCCTAGCTGACCTCCTACATTTTCTCCTCCATAAACGTGAGCTCATCAAAGACTCAGCAATTCACGTCTTTGCTTGTATCAAGGCCAATTCACCCAGTATTTCTGCAACTATCGCATTCCTACATCCCAGACACCAACTCATCAAAACACACATCCAATCAAATCAGGCTGAGAGGGGGCAGATTCTGGCAGATTGCTGACATAGTCTCATTGCATTACTTTCCAGAAAAATTCTCCTTCATGCCCAAAGCCTGGACTATGAAACCAAAACTTCAAATGAGAGAATTCAGCACACTGAAACTGAGATACAGATAGAGATATAGATAATGGGAGAGGAAAAGATAGAGGTGGAGAAAGAAGACACAGAAAGAGAGTAAGAGAAACAAAGACATTTAATCAGAGAGATTTTAAATCATAGGAAATGGGGGCAGGTCATTCAGCAAACCATTCTATAAGCTTATAGCTGATCAGATTGTGTTCTCACTCCACTTTCCTACCATTCATACCTGTTGATTTTTTTGTAAATCAAACAATTGTTGATCTTGAATATATTCAATGATCCAACCTTCACTGCTCTCTGGATAGAGAATTACAAAGATTAACTATTCTTTAAGGAAAGCTATTCTGTCTCATCTCCATCATCAAAGGGGAACTCTTTATTTTGAAGCTACATTGCCCTGTTCATGGTGTTCCTTTGAGGAGAAGCAGTCTCTCAGCATTTGCCCTATTAAGCCCCCTCAGCATTTATATGTTTCGATAAGATCACTTCTTTTTTTTTGAAGTCCAACAAATATAGCCTTGTCCTACTCAACTGTTCCTAACAGGTCAACCTCATCAGTCCAGGAACCAACAGGTGAACTTGCTCTGAGCTGCTTCCAAATGCAAGTATATAACTCCATAAGTATGAGACCAAACAGTGCACAGTGCTCCAGCAATGGTCTCACTTAGTCTCTATATTTCTGTAGCAAGACAGTTCTACTTTTGCACTCCATCACTCTCATAGTAAAGAATAAACTTACATTTACCTTCCTAATTTCTTGGTCTGTGCATGCTGATGTTTTGTAATTCATTCATGAGGACACCGTGATCCTGCTACCCCTTCTGTATCACAGCATCTGCAGTCTCTCCATTTTCAAAACATTCTGCTTTTCCTGTTTGTCCTATCAGAGTGATACCTCATGTTTGCTCAAGTTATGCTCTTCTGCTGAACTTTAATCTCTCCACATCCACAGATCACAGAAATGTTAATGCACTAAAGTAGGGCACTGAAGATATTGGCACCATCTATACAAATAAGCATAATGATTTTGTGCTAATTTCCTGCCTTTTGCCCATAACCTTGCACATGGTTTTTGTTCAATATCCCCTTGAATGTCTTAACTGAACCTGCCATACATCCAGGTAATGCATTCCATGCGTTGAAAAATGTGATGCTGGAAAAACACAGCTGGCCAGGCAGCATCCGAGGAGCAGGAGAATCAACGTTTCGGGTATAAGCCCTTCTTCAGGAATGAGGCTGGTGTGCCAAGTGGGCTGAGATAAAAAGTAAGGCGGGGGGGGAATTTGGGGGAGGGTGCTGGGAATACGATAGGTGGAAGGAGGTGAGGGTGATAGGCCGGAGAGGGGGTGGGGGCGGAGAGATCGGGAAAAAGATTGCATTTTCTCCTAGCCATTCAGAAGGAACCATACACTGAACAAACGTTTTTTCCTAGCCAACGATCTTCTTCCCGGCCTCTCCGCCCCCACCCCCTCTCCGGCCTATCACCTTCACCCTCACCTCCTTCTGCCTATCATATTCCCAGCGCCCCTCCTCCAAAATCCCTCTCCCCCCCCACCTTTTACCTCAGCCCGCTTGGCACACCAGCCTCATTCCTGAAGAAGGGCTTATGCCCGAAACGTTGATTCTCCTGCTCCTCGGATGCTGCCTGGCCTGCTGTGCTTTTCCAGCACCACATTTTTCAACTCTGGTACTCCAGCACCTGCAGTCCTCACTTTCTCCTAATGCATTCCATGTCCCAAACACTCACTGAGGGTCAAAGCTTTTTCCTATTTTGTATTTGCTTCTTTTGAAAATCACTTCAAGTCTGTGCCCTCTCATTCTTGAACCTTTTATGAGCTGGAACAGGTTTTTCCTACCATCCTATACAAACACGTTATGATTTTGAAAACTTTTATCAGATCTCCTCTTAGCCTTCTTCTCTCCAAGGAGAACAGTTCTAACCTCTCCAATCTGTCCTCATCACGAAAGCATGCCATCCCTGGAACCATTCTTATAAATGTGTACATCCCTTTCTATTGTCTCCATTCCTCATTTCTTTGCATGCTCTTCACAAATACATGTGCTACTTATTTTTATATTGTCAGCAAATTTGGCTACAAAACAGTTGATCCGTTCATCCAAGTCAGTAATATAGGATGTAATTATTTGTGGTCCTAGCACTGATTCCTGTGGCACTGAAAATGACCCACTTACCTCAGGTCTCTGTTTCTTGTTAGTTCGTCAATTCTCAATTCATGTTATGTATCACTTCCATCACAATGATCTAAAGAAAGTGAGAAAGAAAAGAAATACAAATAGACAACCATGAATGTAAAATAGAACCTCAGAGTAAAATAAGAATGAACAACTAAGAATATATGTCCAGCACTGACTGCACAGACTGCTATCAGACTGAGAGCGCAACATTAATTTATGACTCTGACAGTGACGCCAACCTTGAAAACAACTTCTACTTCCTTTCCTGTGAATGTCAAAGACTAGAGCCCATCTCTTGATGAGTGCTGGCACAGTGGTGCCCAGGGTAATAGATAGTCAGGGACATGCTGCAGAACCTGTGTCGTCCTGAGTTGGTTGTGGGCCAACATGTGCCTAGTTTTCTCCATCTGCAAACCAATCAGGGATGAGAGGCACAGCTCCAACGTACCCCTCGCCATCTGTCACTGTACAGAATACACACCCTGAGTGTGTTTGTGGGGCTGTAATAGTATCAGACACTGATTCTGAAGGTATGTGTTCCTGTATAGTGGAATATAATGATGGACAGATCACTGGAGGATGTTGGGGGCACCTATGAACAGATGGCAGAAATATTCGAAAACAAAGGGAAGGAACATAAGAGGCTGCAGCACAATGTTCAATGGGAGCTCAGTCTCTGTCATTATGGCAACTGACTGCATGTTTCAAATTAATGTTTCTCAAACTGCAAATGTCCGGGAGTTTCTGTTCACAACAGGGAAATACTGATGCCAGTCTAAGAGTTATAGAGAGGGGTAAATTTCAGTGTTACAATGAGGGATGTATCAGAGTGTTACAGCGAGGAGTGTGGGGTGTATCAGAGTGTTACCATGAGGAGTGTGGGTATATCAGAGTGCTACAGTGAGGAACATGGGTACGTCAGTGTTTCAGTGCAGAGTGTGTGGTGCATCAGAGTATTACAGTGCGGAATGGGATACATCAGAATATTACAGTGAGGGATGTGGACAATATCAGAGTGTTACAGTGAGAGGTGAGGGACATATCAAAGTGCGACAGTGAGGGGTGTGGAATGCATCAGTGTGTAATGGGGCGTGGTGTATGTCAGAGTATTGCAGTAAGGGGTGTGGGGAATATCAGAGTGTTACAGAGAGAGGTGTGGGGTATTACAATGAGGGGTGTGGGATATGTCAGATTGTTACAGTGAGGAGTATGAGTATATCAGAGTGTTACAGTGAAGAGTTTGTGATAAACCAGAGTGCTGCGGTGAGGGATGTGGGATACATCAGAGTATTATAGTGATTTGATTCCTTATACTTTAGTGAGTTGTTTTAGTTTAGGAACTTGGTGTAAGCGCAGATGTCTCATTGTAGAATGAGATATATTAAATCTATATGACGTGTTTCCCCTTTGAGCTTATCCATCACATGTGCTTGTCACGTTGCTGATATCTGCTTTATCCGGTGGGATGGATGTGTTGCTGTATCTCTGTATAATTCCTGTTGATTCTAGGCCAAGATGATCTGAGGCAGAAGCTGCACTCAGTGCCAATGCACCAGGATTGCTGATAGTGGCATTCACTGAGTGTTTGTAGCCAGGCTGATCCAGTTGTGAATTGGTTTTCACTATTTTGTAACAATGGCATGGTCAGTGCACAGACTACAGTCACTTACCAACCTGCCCTCTTTTTAATTCCAGTGGGAAACTGTCATGTAGTTAACGCCATTCTCCTTCCAGAACTGTCAATCAAAACAAATTGTTGATCCTAATTGTATGAAAAGATGAAACATTTAATTCCTGCCAAAGATTTTATGATATTTGCAAACTTGGCATGCTTTGTTTAGAATAAATAATCAGCTTCCTCTACCAGTGAAACACCAGACCTGACATTCTCTTGGTGCCTGTCTCACCCAGACAGACACCCCATGGAGACTTGTGGGAGCTGTGACATCTGATCCAAGAACACATTGGCTCAAAACCTGTTGCTCCATGGAGAGATTGTGGCTCACAAACCACAAACCTCAGGGGTGAGAAATTGGCTCGCCGTATTATTTTGGATGAAGGGTGTCGTAATTGATGAGCTGCCTGTGTCCTTTCAGGTCGAGCGGCCAATACGTGGGTTTAATGTACCCATCTCTTTTGAATGATTGCAACTTTATCCTAAGGGCTCCTCTTCTAACACTATCTGCAGCCTCTGCATTCAGCAGAAGTGCCAGGCATTGTAAGGAAAACATTACCAATCTCTCCCCTTTTCAAGACAGACTGCCTGTACACAATGGAAATTGCATAAAATAAATTGTATGCAATTGAAAGTTTTAGCGAATTGAACATGGGTGCAAAGAGAGGGTTCTAGATTAGTTCACGCTGCTGTAAATATAAGTGGTGTAGGTAGCAAGAAGCAGAGAGAATAAGGTTTTGTTGGGAGTCTGGGGTCGCTCAAGGACTAGGAGAAAGTGAGGACTGCAGATGCTGGAGATCAGAACTGAAAAATGCTTTTCCAGCAACACATTTTTCAGCTCACTCGAGGACTAGCCTCAGAAAGAAGTGGGGGCGGGTTATCAGAGCAATAAATTCCCAGAGTTTGGACCAAAGAACCTGACCACAGTAACATTAGGGTTCAATGACCTTATGTGTGCAGTCAGCATCCTATCACATTTCATTCCAAAACCACTAAATCACTGAGCACTCACACAGCTCATTATCCCATCACTCATATATTCAGGGCTCAAATTAACATCAAATTGCTTCACTTCACCCTTCCACAGACCTAGCAGCAACTGCCAGTCTCACACCCAGCTCTCATCATCTCCTCACATCTCCAGCTATTCAGTTACAGCATAGAGTCATAGAATCATAGAGATGTACAGCACAGAACAGACCTTTTGGTTAAACTCATCCATGATGACCAGATATCCCAACCTAACCTAGTCCCATTTGCCAGCACTTGGCCCATAATCCCTCTAAACCCTTCTTATTCATATAGCAATCCAGGTGGCTTTTAAATGTTGTAATTGTACCAGTCACCACCACTTCCTCTGGCAGCTCCTTCCATACATGCACCACCCTTTGCCTGGAAAAGTTGTCCCTTAGGTCCCTTTTAAATCTTTCCCCTCTCATCCTAAACCCTGTAGTTCTGAATTCCCCCAAATCCAGAGGAAAGACCTTGTCTACTTACCCTATCCACATCCCTCATGACGGTGGCACAGTGGTTAGCACTGCTGCCTCACAGCGCCTGTAGACCTGGGTTCAATTCCCGACTCAGGCGACTGACTGTGTGGAGTTTGCACGTTCTCCCCGTGTCTGCGTGGGTTTCCTCCGGGTGCTCCGGTTTCCTCCCACAGTCCAAAGATGTGCGGGTCAGGTGAATTGGCCAAGCTAAAATTGCCCGTAGTGTTAGGTAAGGGGTAAATGTAGGGGTATGGGTGGGTTGCGCTTCGGCGGGTCGGTGTGGACTTGTTGGGCCGAAGGGCCTGTTTCCACACTGTAAGTCTAATCTAATCTAATCTATATAAGGTCACTCCTCACCTCTGACGCTCCAGGGAAGACAGCCCCAGCTTATTCAGCCTCTCCCTATTGTTCAAACCCTCCAATCCTGGCAATTGTTTTGTAAATCTTTGAACTTTTTCAGGTTTCACAACTCCCTTCCTATAGCAGAGAGTCCACAATTGCATATAATATTCCAAAAATTGCCTAACAATGTCCTGTACAGCTACAATATGACCTCCCAATTCATTTACTCAACGCTCTGACCAATAAAGCATACCAAACACCTTCTTCACTATCCTATCTAGAGTCATAGAGATGTTCAACATGGAAACAGACCCTTTGGTCCAACCCGTCCATGCTAACCAGATATCCCAACCCAATCTAGTCCCACCTGCCAGCACCCGGCCCATATCCCTCCAAACCCTTCCTATTCATATACCCAACCAAATGCCTCTTAAATGTTGCATCTACTTGAGACTCCACTTTCAGGAGGGACATCACTCAAGCATCACTGTCATTTTCCATCTTTCTCAGGAGAAGGAGGCAGAAAATGAAAGGAAACAGAGCACAACAGTTTGGGACAAAGACATCTGCATTTTCTGAATCTTACCCAGAAACATTTCTTAATGTCAGGGAGTTGACTGCGATGGAGTCCATGGCTTATGGCATACCTGAAAAATTTGGTGCTGGTGGCATTTTCCTGCCTTATATCCATTCTCAACAGCCAGTTCACCCTCACCCAGTTATCCAATATGATAAAAAATGCTGCCGGTGGTCTTACTGTCTTGCTTCCCACTTGCACTCTTGCCTCTTCCCATACTCCAACTATCTCCTTCTGATTTCCTGCTCTCAGACATCTGAAGACAGCTACTTTCCCAGACATTGCAACCTAAGGTTGATGGAAATGAGCAACAATGGAAAACTGATGGAGACGCAATCATTTAACCTGTGACCACCTCAAGCCCTGCCACTTCAGTTACCTTGGAGGCTGATATGGAGTTGGGATCTACACATAGTGAGTTATCTGGGCAATGACTGGCTGTAACCAGGTCAGGAGAAAAAAAAAGATTTGTTTGCAAGATCATTGGAGACAAAATGATAAATGAGAACTATTGTAAAGGAGTCAGATGAGGAACTTGATAGGTTGCCATGCTGTTGATGGGTGTGAACACTGGAATGCTAGGTACATTGGCTAAGGGGATTTTGCAGAGTCCATCTTCTCCACAGCCTCTGCTTCATCTCTCAATCATTCTGCAGATGTACAGTCTCTGCTAATACTGCACCCGACCTGTGGCAGCTGCTGTGGACAAGTCACATATTCCACTGACAACTCTATGAGAAGGTAGTAAACACCTGAGATCAACACAAGAGACCCAGATAAATCTTGGGGGTGGGGCGTGGTGTTCCTGGGAAATGATGGTAGATGTAAAAAGGGCCTTGCACCATCAAACCTTTCAGTCTATATCGTCTCACAATTTGCCATCTACTCCCAAGACACATTGTGACTCACATACTGTAATAGCCACAACAGTGGCATTGCCCTATTGTTTAGGGTGCTGCATGGGCAGCAAATCAAGTACAGAAGAACTAGGAGCAGAAATGGACCATCTGGCCCTTCACGTTTGCTCCACCATTCAATAAGATCATGGCTGATCTTTTTGTGGACTCAGATCCACTTACCTGTCCTCTCATCATATTCCTTAGTTCCTTTATTGTTCAAAAAAATCTATGTTAGCTTTAAAAACATTTACTGAAGTAGAGTCTACTACTTCATTGGGGAGGGAATTCTATAGATTTACAAGCCTCTGGATGAGCAAGTTCCTTCCCAATTCAGTTCTAAGTGCATTAGAGATCAGCGGTTTTGTATGGTGCACTTTTCCTGAAGGAACTAGTCTATAAGAGGCAGGTTCAGCGACATGTGTTGCACAGAAAGTCAACAGGTCACTCACATGGAACTATCTTCCCCAGAAGGTAGTGGAGGCTGGGTCTTTAAACTTATCCAGGCCGAGGTTGGATAGACTGTCATCTGAAAGCTTTTTTGTTTTTGTTCCTTTTACAGGTGTGAATGGTCTCTCCCTAACTCCCCTGTCTTGTCCACTCATGATTTTGAAAACCCCAATCAAATCTCATCTCATCTTCTTCTCTTCAAGGAGGTAGGTCCCAACTTCTTCAAATTATCCTCGTAATTGAAGTTTCTCATCCTTGGAACAATTCTTGTAAATTGCTTTCTCACTCTCTTCAATGTGTTCACATCTTTCTGAAAATGTGGTGCCCAGAGCTCTATGCAATACTTGAGGTGAAGTCTAACAAGTATTTTATACAAGTTCAACATTACTTCCCTGCTCATATTAGACAAAGAATGTAGGAACAAAAATATGTCATTCAGCCCTTTGAACCTACACCAACATTCAATATGATTATGAATAATCATCCAACTCAGTACCCTGTTTCTGCTTTCTCCCCATTTCCTTTGATCCCTTTATCCTTTGACTGTGATCCTTGGTTCTGGACTCACCAACCATCAAGAACATTCTCTCTGCATTTACTCTGTTTAATCCTGTTAGAAATTTATAGATTCTATGAGTTTTCTCCCTCATTCTTCTAAACTGTAGTGAATATAATCCTAACCAATCCAGTCTCCCTTCATACGTCAGTCTCGCCATACCAGGAATCAGTCTAGCAAACCTTTGTTGCATTCCCTCTATAGCCAGAACAGATAAGGAGATCAAATCTGCACATAATACTCCGGTGTGACTTCACAAAGGTACTATACAATTGCAGTATATACCCCCACTCCTGTACACGAACCTTGTAACTATGAAGGCCATCATACCATTTGCATTCTTCACTACCTGCTGCCCCTGCATGCTTATTTTCAGTGGTTGGTGAACAAGGACACCAGGATTCATTACACTTCCCCCTTTCTCAATCTACTCTCCTTCTATTTTTGCTCCAAAGTGGATAATTATATGCATCTGCCATGTATTTACCTACTTATTGAACTTGTCCAATTGAAGCTTCTTTTACATCCTCCACACAGTTAACTCTCCCACCCAATTTTGTGTTGTCTGCAAACTTGGACATATTATACAAAGTTCCCTCATCTAAATCATTAATACATATTGCGAATAACTGGAGTCCTAGCATTGATCCCTGTGAAACCTCACTAGTCACTGCAGCCACTCAGAAAAAAGATTTGTTTATGCCAACATCTTGTTTTCTGTCTGACAACTAATTCTCTATTTCGGTACAATCCCATGTATTTTAATTTTGCCTGCTAACCTCTTATGTGGGACTTTCTTATTAACTCTATTAGTTGCATCCTCAGAAAATTCCAGCAGATTTGCCAGGCATGACTTTCTCTTCATAAATTTATGCTGACTCTGTCTGTTCCTGTTACTAACTTCTAAGTGCTCTCCTATTATATCTTTTATACTGGACTCCAGCATTTCTCCCAATACCAATGTCAAGCTAGCTAGTCCATTTGTATCTTTTTTTTTAAACTGTCTCTCCTCTTAAATTGTGGGGTTGCATTAACTATCTTCCAATCCATAGAAAGTGTCTATAGAATTTTGGAAGATGACCACGAATACATCTGTTATTTCCAGGGCCACTTCCTTAAGTTCTCTGGGATGAAGGTTACGAGGTGTGGGTCTTTATCTGCTTTTAACACATTAGTTTCGCCAAATCCATTTCCCAGTTAATACTAATTTCTTTCAGTTCCACCATCCCATTAGATCCTCTGCTCCCCCATATTTTTGGGTTGTTATTTGTGATTTTGTTGCCATTCTGAAAATACCTCCCAATTTACAAGTGCCTATTTTCAATCATTTAGCCAATCCTCTACACATACTAATATACTACCTAACATTTAACCAATAACACATGTTATATTAACTGAGTTAACATTTTGAGTCTGGTGACTCTTCATCAGAACTCTTCACTTGGACTCGAAACATTAACTGTTTTCTTCCTATAGATTAGATTAGATTACTTACAGTGTGGAAACAGGCCCTTCGGCCCAACAAGTCCACACTGACCCGCCGAAGCGCACCCACCCAGACCCATTCTCCTACATTTATCCCTGCACCTAACATACAGGCAATTTAGCATGGCCAATTCACTTAACCTGCACATTTTTGGACTGTGGGAGGAAACCGGAGCACCCAGAGGGAACCCACGCAGACACGGGGAGAATGTCCAAACTCCACACAGACAGTCGCCTGAGGTGGGAATTGAACCCAGATCTCTAGCACTGTGAGGCAGCAGTGCTAACCACAGTGCCACCGTGCTGCCCAGATGCTGCCAGACTTAGAGTTTTGCCAACAGTTTCAGTTATTGTTTCAGATAAGCAGTCCACAGTTCTTTAGTTTATTTTGCTAACTGGCTTGGTCGCCTTTTTTTTATCTCCTTGCTTTTTTTTTACATAAAGGTGTTATATTGGCAGTTTCCAACCCTCTGGAACTATTCCAGAATCTAAGGATCCTTGGAAAATTACTACCAGGGAATCCACTATCCATATAAGTTCTTCCTTTAATATTCTAGGAAGCATCCCATCAGATTGAGGGGTCCAACCTGTCTTCAGGTCCATTAGTTTCTCTAGAACTTTCTCTCGAGTGATAGCTATTACAGTAGCGCCTCAACATACGAACGACCCCGTTCATGAACAAACCGGTTTACTAACAGGATTGTACGTTAAGTTTTGCTTCAACGTACGTACGAAATTCAAGGTACGAACAAAAGTATGAACGCAAAAAGCCCGTGTGCGACCATGTGGTTTCATTGTTCTGCTTTGCTACGTGCTTGTTGAACTCAAAAGCTCTCGGGCCCCGTGTGATTTCATTCAGTTCGTCATTGGCGCGTGCGCGGTGAACAGCGTTCATTGCTACGTCCAAGCATTCTTACGCTATCCGAACAATGGGAAAAATTGAGTCAGTTTGTGAACTTTTCGGTTCGCGAACCGGGTCCCGGAATGGATTAAGTTCATAAGTCAAGGCGCTACTGTACACTTATTTCCTCTCTTCCTTTACTCCTTTATTACTTAGTCATTTTGGAATGCTGTTGGAGTCGTCTACTAAGAAGATTGATGCAAAGTATTTATTCAACTTTTCTGTCATTTCCTGGTTCCCATTATTATTTCCCCAGCCACATTCTCCAAGGGGCATGTGTTCACTTTAGCCTCTCCCTTCCTTTTTTGACATATGTAAAGAAGCTCTTGCTTTCCAATGTGATATTACATGCAAGCTTACCCTCTACTTTTTTCTTCTGCCACTTCATTTTTTTGGTTGTCTTTTGCTGCATTTTAAAACTTTCTGAATCTCTGGCTCACACCATTTCAGAGTCAGCACTGAGGGAGTACCACACTATCGGATGGTCAGTACTGATTGAATATTGCATTGTCAGAGGCTTAATACTGAGGGAATGCTGCACTATTGAAGGTTAGTACTGAGTTGGAGGGTCAGTACTGTGAGAGGGCTGCAATGTCAGAGAGTCAGTACTGTGGAGTGTAGCACTGCTGCAGGGTCAATGGTTGAGGAAGTGTTGCACTGTTGGAGGGTCAATGCTGAGGGATTGACGCACTTTCGGAAAGTCAGTGCTGAGGGACCACTGCACTGTTGAAGGATCAGTGCTTAGGAATTTACATTAAGATTAACTTGGAATAATATCTGCTGCAATTTGTGCTATACTGGGTGTGATGCAATCCAGACATGCTCACATGGTGATGCCGAATGTTGGTTGTCAGACTTGGGCATTGAATATTGGAACCAGAGATGTCACTGGATTGGGAGCATTCTATTCAGTTTTGGTCTCAAAGAACAAAGAATAATACAGCACAGACAGGCCCTTTGGCCCATAAAGCCAGCCTTGACACACAATGTTTTTCTAAGCTACAAACCTTTTGCCTCTACACAGTCTGTATCTCTCTATTCCCTCCTATTCTTATATCTGTTAAAATATTTCTTAAAGGTTGCTATTAAACCTGACTCCACCACCTCACCTGGGAGCACATCCTAGGCACTTGCCACCCTCTGTGTAGAAAACCTGCCTCTCACATCTTCTTTAAAACTTTCCTCCTTTTACCTTAAACCTATGTCCCCTAGTAATTGACATTTCTACCCCGGGAAAAAAAGACTCCAAAAATTCATTCTATCCATATCTCTCATAATTTTATA
Organism: Hemiscyllium ocellatum; assembly: GCF_020745735.1. NCBI lineage: Eukaryota > Metazoa > Chordata > Chondrichthyes > Orectolobiformes > Hemiscylliidae > Hemiscyllium > Hemiscyllium ocellatum. Next base: position 51,145,329 of record NC_083432.1, on the reverse strand, counting down.
AACTTCTATCAGGTCGCCCCCTCAGCTTCTGATGAAAATAAGCCAAAGTTCCAATCTCTCCTCTCAGCTAAAACCAGACAACATCCTGGTTAACTGTTTCTGTATCCTCTCCAAAGCCTTCAGATCCTTTTGGTAGTGACCAGAACTATATACAATATTTCAAGTGTGGTCTAACTAAAGTCTATACAGTTGCAACATGACTTGCCAATGTTTATACTCTATGCCTGGACTGATGAAGGCAAGCATGCAGGATGCTTTCTTCAGCACTTCGTCCACTTGTGTTGCCACCTTAAGGGGGCTGTGGATCTATACGCCTAAATCCTTCTCTATGTTGATGCTGTGAAGGGTTCTGCTGTTTACTTTGTACTTTCCTACTGCATTGAATATCCCAAAATGCATCACCTTGCATTTGTCTGGATTAAATTCCATCTGCCATTTCTCTGTCCAAGTCTTCAGCCTATCCATATCCAGCTGCATCTTCTGACAATCCCCTCACTATCTGCAACTCCCCCCAATCTTTGTGTCACTCATGAATTTACTAAACAGGTCATCTACGTTCTCCTCCAAATTATTTACATATATTACAAACAACAGAGGTCCCAGCACTGGTCACAGGTCGCCAATCAGAAAAAAACACCTTGCCACTGCTACTCTCTGTCTTCTACGACTAAGCAAGTTCAGTATCCATCTTACTAGCACACCTTGGATCCCATGTGACTTTAGCTTTTGTATTAGCTTCTCATGAAGGACTTTGTCAAAGACCTTATTGAAGTCCAAATAAACCGCATCGACTGCCCAGTACTCATCAATTATCCTGGTCACTTCCTCAAAAACCTCAATCAAGTTTGAGACACCTACCCTGCATAAAGCCATGATCCCTATCATTTATTGTAAAAACAATTATTATTGTATTAAGCAGCAATTCTGAGAAGGGTTAGTTGTCTCATGGCTGAGATGAATGAAGATCATCTAATGAGGACATTTTGAACAGGTTCAGCCAATACAATTGGAGTTTACACGAATGAGAAGTGATCAAATGGAAACGTATAAAATCGTGAGGAAATTTGGCAAGGGTGTTTTGGAATTTTTGGTTACAGTGCAGAATTCTCTTCCCCAGAAGATAGTGCAGACTAGATCTGTAAATATATTGAAGGCTGTGTAAGTTAGATTATCGATAAACAGAGGGAGGAGGGATGTGGAGGCAGACAGTAAAGAAATGCAAATCTGGTCAGCCACCATCTTATTGAATGGTGAAGTAGGGCTTGATGGGCCGAATGGTGTACTCCTGCTATTAGGTCCTATGTTTCCAGGGCGTTATGGAGCCCGGATCTCCGGCTATTTGTTTGCAATGACAATGACAATCATGGACAATGTCCCAACAGCTCTTGGCAAAACAACATGACTTTTGGTGTGAATTCTGAGTGAAGCTGTTAACTTTGGAGGCAATGTTTCTCTGTGTGAATCTGGTGCTAAGCCTTCAGGTGTTTTAAATGGTCAACATGACCGTTAACTGCTGGCTTTTGATTTTCTGTTGAATGGTTCTAGGAATCACTTCACCCTCTCCTTTTATGGTCACTTTTTTTTATTGGTCACTTTTTGATGGGGTGGGGACTCAGTGACAGAGCCAGCAGTTCACTCTATCCCCAGCAGGAGCGTGCCTGGTGAAAGTCAGCACTGTCCCCATGATTTATCCTACCTGCTTATCTACTTTTCCACCTGTCCACTTCGCCCTCCTCCCAGCCCTATCATCTTCATCCTCTCCCCCACTTACCTATTGTAGTCTATGCTACTTTCTCCCCACCCCCACGCCCACACTCCTCTCATTTATCTCTCCACCCTTCAGACTCACTGCCTGTATTCCTGATGAAGGGCTTTTGCCCGAAACATTGATTTTACTGCTCCTCGGATGCTGCCTGAACTGCTGTGCTCTTCCAGCACCACTGATCCAGAATCTGGTTTCCAGCATCTGCAGTCGTTGTTTTTGTCCTGGTGAAAGCTGTCAGCCCAGATCCATTTGGCTAGTACTGAGCTGCAGTGGCATCTGAGTAAGTTGTGTGCCTCAGTGTCAATGCCCAGCATCACCCTATCAGGTACCAGCTCCTGTTGCTGATGTTCCTAACAACGAGCAGCAACATTCACTCGATCCAGCTACTGTGTGAATACTGTATGGGCAGAATGCTGTCCTCAAGGCATTTTGCTTAGGCCTATATTTAGACTGTGAAAAAAAAACACAAAACCCAACAGATGGAGAGAATATGTTTTCAAAATTTTATTCACTTCGCAGACCCATCAAAACATCACAACAGGCAGTTTTCAGTATTCACACTCGCAGAACCATTGGCGGCTGCCGCTGTCACTTTCACTCTCCCAGATGGTGCGATCTCACAGCCTGGGAAACTGTCTGACACAAGTGTGACAGTTCACACCTCACTACTGCTCACCACAGGCTCTCAAAAACACCAAGAACCAATCGCACACAATCCACTCACTCTCCCGAATTAATTCCCGCATCGTTCGAAAAATCGGGATTTAGGTCAGAAATTACAAACACTGACTCTCACTGGGGCACAGTCCCACATATGGGAAAGTGAGGTCTGCAGATGCTGGAGATCAGAGCTGAAAACGTGTTGCTGGAAAAGCGCAGCAGGTCAGGCAGCATCTAAGGAACAGGAGATTCGACGTTTCGGGCATAGGCCCTTCATCAGGAAGCCTCCTGAAGAAGGGCTTATGCCTGAAACATCGAATCTCCTGTTCGTTGGATGCTGCCTGACCTGCTGCGCTTTTCCAGCAACACATTTTCAGCACAGTCCCACATATACTGACTCTCACTGAGGCACAGTCCCACACACACTGACTCTCATTGTGGTATAGTCCCACTTACACTGACTCTCACTGGGTTACAGTCTAACACACACTGACTCTCACTGGGGTACTGCCCCACACACACTGACTCTCACTGGGGCACAGTCCCCCCCACACACTGACTCTCACTGGGATACAATCCCACACACAATGACTCTCACTGGGGCACAGTCTCACACACACTGACCCTCACTGGGACACAGTCCCACACACAATGACTCTCACTGGGGCACAGTCTCACACACACTGACCCTCACTGGGCCACAGTCTCACACACACTGACTCTCACTGGGGCACAGTCTCACACACACTGACTCTCACTGTGGCACAGTCCCACATACACTGACTCTCACTGGGGTACAGGTCCAACACACTGACTCTCACTGGGGCACCGTCCCACACACACACTCACTCTCACTGGGGTACAGTCCCAGCACGAAGGTATACAGAAAAGCCACACACACACACCAAGTCCTGAACTATGAATGCAACCACCCCAACACACACAAACGAAGTTGCATCAGGACACTATTCAAAAGGGCCACAACACACTGCAGCACACCAGAACTGCAAAAAGAGGAAGAAGAACACCTATACAAGGTATTCACCAAAAACGGATACCCACGCAATTTCATCAACAGATGCCTAAGGGAAAGACAACGGAACGAGGACATGCCACAACCCAAAGGACTAGCCACACTCCCATACATCAGGAGCATTTCTGAACTGACAGCCAGACTGCTGCGACCACTAGGACTCATCACAGCACACAAACCAACAGCCACTCTCAGACAACAACTCACCAGGACAAAGAACCCGATACCCAGCATGAGCAAAACCAACGTGGTTTACAAAATCCCATGCAAGGACTGCACAAAACACTACATAGGACAAACAGGAAGACAGCTAACAACCCGCATCCACGAACACCAACTAGCCACGAAACAACATGACCAGCTATCCCTAGTAGCCACACACACAGACGACAAACAACATGAATTCGACTGGGACAACACTACTATTATAGGACAAGCCAAACAGAGAACAGCCAGGGAATTCCTAGAGGCATGGCACTCATCCACTGATTCTATCAACAAACACATCAACCTGGACTCAATATACCGGCCGCTGCAGCGGAAATCAACTGACAACCGGAAGCGGCAGAGACAAGCCACTATAAATGCTGAAGGAAACATGACAGAAGTGCTTCACAGGAGGCTCCCAAGCACTGAGGATGTCACCTAGAAAGGGGACGAAACGTTTGCAACAAAAACTCCCAGCTCAGCGAACAGAACCACTACAGTCCCACACACACTGAATTGCAATGGGGTACAGCTCCAACACACACTGACTCTCACTGGGGTACAATCCCACACACACACATGCACACGCACTGACGCTCATTAGGGTACAGTCCCAAACATACACTGTCTCTCGCTACGGTACAGTCCCAAACACACACTGACTCTCACTGGGGTACAGGTCCCACACACTGAATTTAAAAAGGGACACAATGTCAAAGCTTTTTGTCTGGCGTGCAACATGACTGGCAGGCAAGGAATTAACTTAGAAAAGGAACAACAATATATATTTCATACACACACACACACACTTCACATTTGAGGAAGGTTATTTAGAAACTATACAACAACCATAGAGTGCTATCTTATAAGTGGTTTGGCTAAATAGACATAATGAGAGCACACAGACAGGATGCTCTCATTAGGGTGAAGAGCAAAGCTGGTAGGTGCAGAGAAATTGAGGTTTTGGTCATAAATATGAAGGAAGGATATGTCAGGTGTAGACAGCAGAGATCGAGTCAATCCTTGGAAGACTATAAAAGCTGTAGCTAACTTAAGTGGGAAATCAGGAGGGCAAGAAAGTGACATGAAACAGGTTTGGCAAAGAGGGCAAAGGAGACACCAAATAGATTTTATAAATACATTAAGGATGAAACAGTAATCAGGGATAAAAATACAACTTCTTAAAGATCTAGGGGCAGTTGCTTGCTCCTCCTGCAGAATGTGGCAGGTGGGAGACATGGCACACTCTCCGCTGGCTACATCTGCGGGAAGTGCACCCAACTCCAGCTCCTTGAAAACTGTGTTAGGGAATTGGAGCTGGAGCTGGATAAACTACGGATCATTCGGGAGGCTGAGGGGGTAATTGAGAGGAGATACCGGGAGTTGGTCATCCCTAAGGCTCAGGACAAGGATAGATGGGTTACAGTTAGGGGGAGGAAAGGGGACAGACAGGCAGTGCAGAGGTCCCTGTGGACATTCCCCTCAGCAATAAGTATACTGTTTTGGATCTTGCTGGGGGGGGATGACTTACAGAGGAAAGCCATAGCAGTCAGTTCTCTGGCACTGAGCCTGACACTGTGGAAAAGATGGGAAAGCGGCAGAATAGGAAAGTGCTCGTGGTAGGGGACTCGATAGTTAGGGGAATCGATATGAGATTTTGTGGTCGGGATTGGGATTCCTGGAAGGTATGTTGCCTCCCTGGTGCCAGGGTCCGGGCCGTCTCCGATCGGGTGTATAAGGTTCTAAAAGGGGAGGGCGAACAGCCAGAAATCGTGTTACATATTGGCACTCCAGGAAAAGGATTGAGGATATGAAAAGTGATTTCAGGGAGTTAGGATGGAAGCTGCAAAGCAGTGTGAACAGAGTAGTGTTCTCTAGTTTACTACTGGTGCCATGAGATAGCGAGGCAAGGAACAGGGAGCGGGCACAGCTTAACACGTGGCTGCGCAGCTGGTGTAGGAGGGAGGGCTTCAGAGATGTAGATAATTGGGATGCCTTCTGGGGAAGGTGGGACCTGTACAAGAAGGACGGGTTGCATCTGAACTGGAAGGGGACCAACATCCTGGGTGGAAGGTTTGCTCGCATAGTTCGCGGGGGTTTAAACTAGTATGGCAGGGGGGTGGGAACCTGAGCTGTATACCGGAGGTGAGAGTTGATGCAGATGAGGCAATAGCAAAAGGTAGACCAGCTAGTGGGAAGGATTTTCCTGGGAAAGAACCAAGGGATCAGTTAAAGTGTGTTTGCTTTAATGCAAGGAGTATCAGGAATAAAAGTGATGAGCTTAGAGCATAGATCAGTACCTGGTGCTCTGATGTTGTGGCCATAACAAAGACATGGGTTTCTCAGGGGCAGGAATGGTTGCTGGATGTTCCAGGGTTTAGAGCATTTAAAAAGAATAGGGAGGGGGGAAAAAGAGGAGGGGGTGTAGCACTACTAATCAGAGAGGGTATCACAGCTACAGAAGCTTCCATTGTCAAGGAAGATCTGCCTACCGAGTCAGTATGGGTGGAAATTAGGAACAGCAAGGGAGCAGTCACCTCTTTAGGGGTTTACTACAGGCCCCCCAATAGCAGCAGGGAGATGGAAGAAAGCATAGGTCGGCAGATTTTGGAAAAGTGTGGACGTAGTAGGGTTGTTGTTATGGGTGACTTTAACTTTCCCAATATTGATTGGAGCCTCCTTGCAGCAGAAGATTTGAATGGAGCTGTTTTTGTAAGGCATGTTCAGGAGGGTTTCCTAACTCAGTACGCTGACAGGCCGACGAGGGGAGAGGCCATTCTAGACTTAGTGCTCGGAAATGAGCTGGGGCAGGTATCAGATCTTGTGGTGGGAGAGCATTTTGATGATAGTGACCACAACTGCCTCACATTCTTCATAGTTATGGAGAAGGAGAGGATTAGGCAAATGGGAGGATATTCAACAGGGGAAGAGGAAACTATGATGCAATTAGACATGAGTTAGGAAGCATGGACTGGGAGCAATTGTTCCATGGTAAACTATAGACATGTGGAGACTGTTTAAGGAACAGTTGTTGTGAGTGATGAATAAATATGTCCCTCTGAGACAAGCAAGAAGGGGTAAGATAAAGGAACTTGGATGACGAGAGCGGTGGACCATCTCATCAAAAGGAAGAAGGTAGCTTACATAAGGTGGAGGAAGCTAGGGTCAAGCTCAGCTCTAGAGGATTACAGGCAGGTGAAGAAGGAGCTCAAAAATGATCTGAGAAGAGCCAGGAGGGGCACGAGAAAGGCTTGGCAGAACGGATTAGGGAGAACACAAAGGCATTTTACACGTAGGTGAGGAATAAGAGAATGGTCAAAGAAAGAGTAGGGCCGATCAGGGATAGCATAGGGAACTTGTGTGTGGAGTCTGAGGAGGTAGGGGAAGCCCTAAATGAGTTTTTTGCTTCGGTCTTTATGAAATAAATGAACTTTGTAGTGAATGAAATCTTTGAAGAGCAGGTGTGCATGCTGGAATGGATAGAGATAGAGGAGGCTGATGTGCTGAAAATTTTGTCAAACATTAAGATTGACAAGTCGCCAGGCCCGGACCAGATTTGTCTTCGGCTGCTTTGGGAAACGAGAAATGCAATTGCTTCACCACTTGCGAAGATCTTTGCATCCTCGCTCTCCACTGGAGTCGTACCTGAGGACTGGAGGGAGGCAAATGTAATTCAAGAAAGGAAATAGGGAAATCCCCGGCAATTACAGACCAGTCAGTCTCACATCTGTTGTCTGCAAGGTGTTAGAAAGGATTCTGAGGGATAGGATTTATGACCATCTGGAAGAGCATGGCTTGATTAAATGCAGTCAACACAGCTTTGTGAAGGGAAGGTCATGCCTCACAAACCTTATCGAGTTCTTTGAGGATGTGACTAGAAAAGTTGATGAGGGTCGAGCTGAAGGTCAGGAGGAATGGGATACAGGGGAACTTAGCTGTCTGGATACAGAATTAGCTGGCCAACAGAAGACAGCGAGTGGTAGTAGAAGGAAAATATTCTGCCTGGAAGTCAGTGGTGAGTGGTGTTCCACAGGGCTGTGTCTTGGGCCTCTATGATTTGTAATTTTTATTAATGACTTGGATGAGGGGACTGAAGGATGGGTCAGCAAGTTTGCAGACGACACAAAGGTTGGAGGCGTCGTTGACAATATAGAGGGCTGTTGTAGGCTGCAGCGGGACACTGACAGGATGCAGAGATGGGCTGAGAGGTGGCAGATAGAGTTCAACCTGGATAAATGTGAGGTGATGCATTTTGGAAGGTCGAATTTGAAAGCTGAGTACAGGATTAAGGATAGGATTCTTGGCAGTGTGGAGGAACAGAGGGATCTTGGTGTGCAGGTACATAGATCCCTTAAAATGGCCACCCAAGTGGACAGGGTTGTTAAGAAAGCATATGGTGTTTTGGCTTTCATTAACAGGGGGATTCAGTTTGAGTCGTGAGATCTTGTTGCAGCTCTATAAAACTTTGGTTAGACTGCACTTGGAATACTGCGTCCAGTTCTGGTCGCCCTATTATAGGAAAGATGTGGATGCTTTGGAGAGGGTTCAGAGGAGGTTTACCAGGATGCTGCCTGGACTGGAGGGCTTATCTTATGAGGAGAGGTTGACTGAGCTTGGACTTTTTTCATTGGAGAAAAGGAGAAGGTGAGGGGACCTAATTGAGGTATACAAGATAACAAGAGGCATAGATAGAGTTGATAGCCAGACACTATTTCTCAGGGCAGAAATGGCTAACACAAGGGGTCACAGTTTTAAGCTGGTTGGAGGAGAGTACAGAGGGGATGTCAGAGGCAGGTTCTTTACACAGAGAGTTGTGAGAGCATGGAATGCGTTGCCAGCAGCAGTTGTGGCAGCGAGGTCAATGGGGACATTTAAGAGGCTACTGGACATGCATATGGTCACAGAAATTTGAGGGTGCACACATTAGGATCAATGGTCGGCACAACATTGTGGGCTGAAGGGCCTGTTCTGTGCTGTACTGTTCTATGTTCTATCAGCAAGGCCACCAATATGTGGAAACACAGGAGATACTAAATGAGTATTTTGCATTAGTGTTTACTGTAGAGAATGATATGGAAGCTGGAGAACATGGGGAAATAAATAGCACCAATTTGATAAATGTGCAGAGGAAAGGATGGTGATGAACGTCTGAAAATTCATAAAGATGGATTAATCCCCAGGATCTAATCACGTGTATCTTACAACTCTGTGGGAAGCTAGGGAGGCGATTTCTAGGCCCCTTGCTGAGATATTTGTATCAGCAATAGCCACAGGCAAAATGTGAGAAGATTGGAGGTTGGCCAACGTGGTGCCCACTATTTAAGAAAAGTGGTAAGGAAAAGCCAAGGAATTATAGATCAGTGAGCCTGGCATTGGTGGTGGGTAAGTTTTGGGGGGAGTCCTGAGGGACAGGATTTTCATATATTTGGAAAGACAAGGATTGATTAGGGATAGGCAACATGGTTATGTATATGGGAAATTGTGTCAGGGAGTTTTTTAAAGAAGTAACAAAGACGATTGATAAGGACAGAGCAGTGGAAATTATCTGTATGGACTTCAGTAAGATGTTGAACAAGGTTAGATCACATGGAATCCAGAGAGATGTACAGCACAAAAACAGACCCTTTGGTCCAACTTGTACATGCCGACCATCCTAACCTAATCTAATCCCATTTGCCAGCACCCGGCCCATATCCCTCTAAATCCTTCATATTCATATACCCATCCAGATGCCTTTTAAAGCTGTAATTGTACCAGCCTTCACCACTTCCTCTGGCAACTCATTCCATATACGTACCACCCTCTGTATGAAAAAGTTGCCCCTTAGGTCTCTTTTATATCTTGCCTTTCTCACCCAAAATCTATGTCCTCTAGTTCCGGATTCCCCCACCCAGGGTAAAGACTTTGTCAATTTATCCTATCCATGCTCCTTATGATATTACAAACCTCTATAAGGTCACCCCTCAGCCTCTGACACTCCAGGGAAAACATCCCCAGCCTATTCAGCCTCTCCTTATAGCTCATATTCTCCAACCCTGGCAACGACCTTATAAATCTTTTCTGAACCCTTTCAAGATTCACAACATCCTTCTGATAGGAAGGAGACCAGACTTGCAAGCCTGACCGATGTCCTGTACAGCAACAATACGACCTCTCAAAGACTGAGGAAAGGCTGAGGCACTTGGGGCTGTTTTCATTGGAGAAAAGAAGGTTTAGGGGTGACTTGATAGAGGTGTACAAGATGATTAGGGGTTTAGATAGGGTTGACCATGAGAACCTTTTCCACGTATGGAGTCAGATATTACGAGGGGGCATAGCTTTAAATTAAGGGGTGGTAGGTATAGGACTGATATTAGGGGTAGATTCTTTACTCAGCGAGTCGTGAGTTCATGGAATGCCCTGCCAGTAACAGTGGTGGACTCTCCCTCTTTATGGGCATTTAAACGGGCATTGGATAGGCATATGGAGGAAAGTGGGCTAGTGTAGTTTAGGTGGGCTTGGATCGGTGCAACATCGAGGGCCGAAGGGCCTGTACTGCGCTGTATTTTTCTATGTTCTATGTTCTAACTCCTATATTCAATACTCTGATCAATAAAGGAAAGCTTACCAAAGGCCTTCTTCATTATCCGATCTAATTGTGATTCTACTTTCAAGCAACTATGAACCTGCACTCCAAGGTCTCTTTGTTCACAACAGTCCCTAGGACCTGACCATTAAGTGTATAATGTTATGGCTTGTTTTTCCAAAATGCAACACCTCACATTTACCTAAATTAAACTTCACCTGCCACTCTTCAGCCCAATGGCCCATCTGATCAAGATTCCATTGTACTCTGAACTTTCTTCAATGTCCACTACACCGCCAATGTTGGTGTCATCTACTTACTATACCTCCCATGTTCACATCCAAATTGTTTATATAAATGATGAAAAGTAGTGGACCCAGCACCGATCCTTGTGGTACTTCACTGGTCACAGGCCTCCAGTCTGAAAAGCAACCCTCTACCACTACCCTCTGTCTTCTACCTTCGAGCCAGTTCTGTATCCAAATGGCTATTTCTCCCTGTATTCCATGAGATCTAACCTTGCTAATCAGTCTCCCATGGGGAACCTTGTCGAACGCCTTACTGAAGTCCATATAGATCACGTTCACCACGCTGCTCTCATCAATCCCTTTTGTTACTTCTTCAAAAAAACTGAATTGAGTTTGTGAGACATGATTTCCCACGCACAAAGCCATGTTGACTATCCCTACTCAGTCCTTGCCTTTCCAAATACATGTACATCCTATCCCTCAAGATTCCCTTCAACAATCTGCCCATCACTGATGTCAGGCTCACTGGTCCATAGTTCCCTGGCTTGTCCTTATCACTTTTCTTAAGTAGTGGCACTATGCTAGCCAACCTCCAGTCTTCTGGCATCTCACCTGTGACTATTGATGATACAAATATCTCAGGAAGGAACCCAGCAATCACTTCCCCGGCTTCCCATAGAGGTCTAGGATACACCTGATTAGGTCCCGAGGGTTAATCCACTTTTTTGTGTTTCAAGACATCTAGCACTTCCCCCTCTGTAGTACGGACATTATTCAAGATATCACCATCTATTTCCCCACATTCTATATCTTCCGAGTCCTTCTCCACGGTAAACACTGATGCAAAATACTTGTTTAGTATCTCCCCCATCTCCTATGGCTGCACATATAGGCTGCCTTGCTGATCTTTGAGAGGCCCTATTCTCTCCCTAGTTACCCTTTTGTCCTTAATGTATTTATAAAAACCCTTTGGATTCTCCTTAATCCTATTTGCCAAAACTATCTCATGACCTCTTTTTGCCCTCTTCAGTAAACCCCATGTTCCTGTCTCCCCTGGTAACTCTTCACCTGCCTCAGCAATAATCCACTCTCCAACATTAGAAGTAGAGATATTCATGAATGATTCACATTCCTCAGATGCTGAAGCTGTTTATGTCACCACTTGCATCTAGAAGGACAAGGACAGCAGATAAATGGTAACATGACCCTCTGAAAGTTCCCCTCCATGCCATTCACTATCCTGTCTTGGAAATATATTGCCATTCTTTCAGTGTTGCTCTGCCAAATCTGGAATTCCCTCTCTAACAGCATTGTTGGTCAACCCACAGCACATGGACTACAGTGGTTCAAAAAGGCAGTTCATCACCACTTTCTGAAGGCAACTAGGGACAGGTAATAAATGCATCTTACAAGCGAATCAAAAATTGCAAAAAACAGATTCCAGCTTTCTCTCTTTGTCTAGTATCCTTTTTCTGTTTCTGCACCTTCTCTCTGTCTCCATGTGTTTCCCTTTTTGTCGATTTTTTCAGTTTTTATTCAACTGTTTCACTGTCTCAGACTCAAGGTCTATCTCTGTGTTGCTTTCTCTGTCTTTTTCTCTCACTCTCTCCAGCTCAAGCCAGGAGGTGAGCAGTTTAGCAGCTGTTTGCTATTTATTAACCAGTCATGGTTAAATTGGTTTATAAATTAACAGATGTTTCAACTTTATTTTTTTCTTCTGGGAGTAAAGATGGTTCTAGTGCAGCTCATGTGTTTACATCAATCGCAGAAAATCCTCAACTGAACTAATCATCTTTATTTAATGACTTTTTTCTGTGTGTGAGTTTTGTGATTCTCAAGGTAAGGCTAAGTCCCAGCACAGGCACAGTATAGGGTTAGACACAGAGTAAAGCTTCCTTTGCTCAGTCCCCCATCAAACACTCCCAGGACAGGGACAGCAAAGGGTTAGATACAGAATAAAGTCCCTTCTAGACTAACCCCATTAAATTCCCATTTCCAGTAGGATGGAGCAGGATGGCAGAATATGCTAAATGAATGATGAGAGGTGCTTGCATAGGCTGGATCAAATAGTATTTGGGAGTGAACGGCCATTTGCTCATAGTGGCTCCAATTATTGCTCCGCTTTCTTGCTTTAGTGAGGATTGCATCAGTACTGTTATTGCTTTGAGAGGTGTGTTGTTTTAAGAGCTCATTATGCAAATGAACAAGGACCAGGATGACATCACATGATTAGTAGACATGAGGAGTTCAAGGAGCAATTTAGTTTAAGGATTTTTAACAAGTTGTTTTATAACTGCACCTAAATACGCTAGATCCAAAAAGATACATGCTTCGGTTAATTGCTGAGTAAAATACCTTTGGTGTTAATTGATGAAATGTATATACTCCTGATTTTATTACATAAACTGATAAAACAGACCAAGGACAATTAGTTCTGATTTCTATTCAGAAGAACCAGGAGTCCAGTTTGGGTGCACAGTCAGCCAAGCACCTTCCAATTCCATAAACTTTACCATCAAGGAGGACAAGGCCAGCAGATACAGGGAAGACCACCTTGTGCAAATTCCCCTCCAAGCCACTCACCATCCTGACTTGAAAATATATCGCTGTTCCTTCAGTGTCGCTGGGTCAAAATCCTGGAATTCTCTCCCTCATGGCATTGTGGGTCGACCCACAGCAGGTGAACGGTAATGGTTCAAGAAGACAGCTCACCCCCACCTCATCAAGGGACAACTAGGGACAAATTATAAATACTTTGCCAACCAGCGACTCCTGCATAAATCATAAAGAGTGCATTCATTAAAAAGTTGGTGTATAGATTCATGATATATTCGAGAAGGTCGATAGTATCCTTTTTTTATTCTGAGTGGAATTGAACATGCAAATAAAAATTTTATTAATAAATTATACAGAGCATTGGTAAGACTACATCTTGAAAACTGTGTGCAATTTTGGTCTCCTCTTTTAGGGAAGGATGTTGGGAGGTGGTTCAGAGAAGGTTTACTAAACTAATACTTGGAACGAGCAGGTTATAGAATCATAGAATGTACAGTATGCAAACAGACACTTCAATCCAACCAGTCCATGCCAAACATAATTCCAAACTAAACTTGTCCCAACTGCCTGTATTTGGCCCATATCTCTCCAAACCTTTCCTACCCATGCACTTATGCAAATATGTTTTAAACATTGTAAGTGTACCTGCATCTATCACTTCCTCTGGAAGATCATTTCACATATGAACCACTCTCTGTGTAAAAAAAAGTTGTCCCTCATGTCTTTAGAAAATCTTTCTCCTCTCACCTTAAAAATATGCTCCCGGTCTTGAAATGCCCCATCCGAGAGAGAAGACAGCTGCCTTTCACCTAATTTATGCCCCTCATGACTTTATAAACATCTGTACGGTCACCCCTCCACATCCTACCCTGCAGTGAAAAGAAGGCCCAGCCCATCCAGCATCTCCTCATGGTGTCTTATGAAGGCTGATTGGACAGACTGGGTCTGTTTCCACTGGGGTTTAGAAGAATGTGGAGTGATGTTACTGAAATGCATAAGATCCTGATGGTCTTGAGACGGTGTACATTAAAAAGCTGTTTGCTCTTGTAGCTCAGTACAGGATAAGGGCATATTGCTATAAACTCAGTAGTGGCCCTTTCAGAACTGAGATGAGGAGATTTTTTTTCTCAGAGTGTTGTGTGATTTTGGAGCTCTCTGCGTCTGGTGGTGGTAGAGGAGGGTCATTGAATAGTTTTAATGCAGAGGGAGATAAATTGTTGTTTGGCAGAAAATCAAACGTAATCAGAGATGGACAGGAATTCAAAACACAAACTGATCAACCATGATCTTAATGGAGAGCAGATCAGGATTAAGCAGCCAAATGGTCAGTCTACTCCTGCTCCTGTTTTGTATGTTTATATGTAACTGTCTAATCAGTCCTAGAAGGAGAATGTGAAGCAGCTAGTGAAATTTAAAAAAAAATGAATGAGTTGAGATGGCTGTGTTATTTTGTGGTATTGAATATCTGTAAAGTATACTGAAAGATGACTGGGAAATGGGTTGAAACTTTATGAGACCATGATACATAGGAACATAGATTAGGCCGTTCAGCCCATTGAGTTCGCACCCCCCCCCCACCCCATTCAAACATGGCTGATAAGCTTCTCAATTCCATTCACCCACTTTCTTCCCGTAACTCTTGATTCCCTTGATGATCAAGAACCTATCTATCTCAGATTTAAATGTATCGATGACCTAGCCCCCACTGCCTTCTGTGGCAGTGAATTCCATAGACTGACCATTCTCTGGATGAAGAAGTTTCTCCTTATCTCCGTTCTACAGGGTCTTCCCTTTACTCTGAGGCTGCGCCCACAGGTCCTGGACTCTCCTACCAATGGAAACATCTTCCCAACATCCACTCTGTTAAGGCCATTCAGTATTCTATACATTTCAGTTAGATTTCCCCTCATCCTTCTAAACTCCACTGAATATTGATCCAGAGTCCTTACATATTCCTCATTTGTTAAGCTTTTCATTCCTGGGACCATTCTCGTGAACTTCCTCTGAACACACTCCAGGGCCAGTACATCCTTCCTGAGATATGGGGCCCAAAACTGTGCACAGTCCTCTAAATATGGTCTGACCAGAGCCTTAGAGCATTAGAGGTGCATCCCTGCTTTTATATTCAAGCCCTCTCAAAATAAATGCAATCAATGCATTTGCCTTCCTAATCATTGACACAACCTGCAAGTTTACCTTGAGAGAATCCTGGACTAGTACTCCTAGGTCTCTGTACTTCAGACTTCTGAATTTTCTCCCCAATTTTTAGAAAATAGTCCATGCTTCTATTCTTCTTACCAAAGTGCACGACCTCACACTTTCCCATGTTCTACTGCTGTATTCTGCTGTTTATGCTAACATTTTTCTAAACCTGTCTTATATGTGGATTTATTGTTTTTCATTTTAGAACATAGAATATAGAAAAGTACAGCACAGAACAGGCCCTTTGGCCCATGATGTTGTGCCGAGATTTAATCTTAATGTAAAATACAGTAACTTAACCTACACACCCCTCAACTCACTGCTATCCATGTGCATGTCCAGCAGTCGCTTAAATGTCCCCAATGACTCTGCTTCCACCACCACAGCTGGCAACGCATTCCATGCATTCACAACTCTCTGCAGAAAGAACTTACCTCTGATGTCTCCTTTATACCTTCCTCCTAATATCTTCAAACTATGACTTCTTGTACCCGTCAATTCTGCCCTGGGGAAATGTCTCTGGTTATTGACTCTATCTATTCCTCTCATTATTTTGTACACCTTGATCAGGTCTCCTCTCTCCTCCCTCTCTCCAGAGAGAAAAGTCTGAGCTTATTCAACCTTTCTTCATAAGGCAGGCCCTCCAGTTCAGACAGCATGCAGGTAAACCTTCTTTGCACCCTCTCCAAAGCCGCTGTATCTTTCCGAAAGTAGGGCGACCAGAACCGGACACAATATTCCAAGTGTGGTCTCACCAGGGACTTGTAGAGCTGCAGCAAAACCTCGCAGCTCTTAGTCTCGATCCCCCTGTTAATGAAAGCAAAAACATCATGTGCTTTCTGAACAACCCTATCCACTTGGGTGGCAACTTTGAGGGATATATGCGGCACGGTGGCACAGTGGTTAGCACTGCTGCCTCACAGCGCCTGAGACCCGGGTTCAATTCCCGACTCAGGTGACTGGCTGTGTGGAGTTTGCACGTTCTCCCTGTGTCTGCGTGGGTTTCCTCTGGGTGCTCCGGTTTCCTCCCACAGTCCAAAGATGTGCGGGTCAGGTGAATTGGCCATGCTAAATTGCCCGTAGTGTTAGGTAAGGGGTAAATGTAGGGGTCTGGGTGGGTTGCGCTTCGGCGGGTCGGTGTGGACTTGTTGGGCCGAAGGGCCTGTTTCCACACTGTAAGTAATCTAATCTAATCTAATTATGTACTTGGACACCCAGATCCCTCTGTTCCTCCACAATGCCAAGAATCCTGTCTTTAATCCTATATTCAGCATTTGAGTTCGACCTTCTAAAATGCAGCACTTCGCATTTATCCAGGTTGAACTCCATCTGTCATTACTCAGCCCAGATCTGCATCCTGTCTATGTCTGCAGCCTGCAGTAGCCTCTATATTATCGACGGCACCTCCAACATTTGTGTCATCTGCAAATTTACTAACCCACCCCTCAACCTCCTCATCCAAGTCATTTACAAAACGTACAAAGAGCAGAGGCCTAAGACCAAAGCCCTGTGGGACCCCACTCAACACTGACCTCCAGGCAGAACACTTTCCATCTCCAACACTCTCTGCCTTCTGTCAGCCAGCCAACTCTGAATCCAGATAGCCAAATGTCCCTGTATCCCATACTTCCTGACGTTATGAATGAGCCTACCGTGGGGAACCCTATCAAATGCCTTGCTGATGTCCATATACACCACATCCACTGCTCGACCGTCATTGGCCTGTCTTGATATTTCCTCAAAGAACTCAATAAGATTTGTGAGGCATGACCTGCCCCTCACAAAGCCATGCTGGCTGCCTTTAATCACACTATGCTTTGCCAAATGGTCATAAATCCTATCCCTCAGAATTCTTCCCAAAACTTTGCTGACCACAGCTGTAAGACCGACTGGTCTGTAATTGCCAGGGATTTCCCTATTACCCTTCTTGAAAAGAGGAACAACATTCTCCTCCTTCCAATTCTCCGGTACGACTCCTGTGGAGAGGGAGGAGGCAAATCTCCTCGCCAGCAGCTTAGCAACCTCTTTTCTTGCTTCCCGGAGCAGCCTAGGATAAATAATTTTGTTGAATAAAATCATGATTTATCAAACCAGATTTTCACTCTGGGGTCTGACTTGTCCAGTATAACCACCAGCTGGATTACATGACTAACAGCTATGAGGAATCCGAGCAGCAGCAGCAGCAACTTAGACAACTTAGACTACTGTGTGAACAACTTCGGTGACTGCCAATTTTCAGTTGTCCACTAAGGAAATCAGTGAGAACCATAGAAACCTCAGCAAAGTTATAGCACAGAAAAAGGCCATTCTGTATGATATATCAGCACTGCCTGTGAGTGAATTGAACCTACACGACTGATCAATTCAGTGTGTGAGTGGTAAATTGTGTTACAGAAAACATCACAAGCATTTGGCAGTGTCTGCGAGCAACATAGAGCTCTGTGCAGTTACAGCAAAAAGCAGGCAGATGGCAGGAGTGGGAACACAATCTCTGATCCAGAATCAAACTGCAGGCACAATTTGAGGAGTAGTTGATGTTTGATTTCTAGTTCTGACAGTCTCAATTATCAGTGTCCTCTTCAAATGTCAGTTACTAACTTACAGCCAGTTCTACTTGCAAAGTACTATCACAAATACCTTGTTGACCAGGTGAGTTCCCTGGGGACAGTACATACACCTGTATACAGGTACCTGGGCTATCAGGGATCTGTGTGACTGCCACCCAATAGTCTGTTATAATGAATGGGAGGGTGATAGTTTGCTACACAGCTGGTGTATCTAGTTGGACAGAAGACTGTGTCCTTTAAACAGCATCACAAACAGATTATCTGGTTATTATCAGAACACTGTTTGTGGTTCTTACTATGTACAACTTGGCTGCAATATTTTCTGCATCACAATGCACCAGAAATAATTTATTGGCTGGAAAGTGTTTTGGAATGTGCTGAGTCTGATGGTCAAAATCTAGGTTCATTCATTAATGTCCAGTTCATACACCTTATTCCCTTCTATCACACTCTCCTCTGTTTGAAGAACATGTAAACAAAATATCATTCTTTAGGACTGATTTCTGTCACAGATTATGTCTGTATTTCACTCATGATCAAACTAGTATAGACTTCCATCTCCTCTTTGACCTGAGGAAACAATTCCCAGGCAATAGCAAATGCACAAACGTCTCCTCAAAACATTGTGGTTGGTCCCACTCTCCTTGAGATGTTTTTGGAGTCTTCCCGCTCTGAATCTCAGTGAGCCTCTTACAGATGTTTAATTGATCACAGAGACAGGGGCTCCATGTTCTGAGTGTGACTAGCTGCTGAGGACTGTCAGCATTTTGCCAGCTTTGGGGGAAGCCTGTGTCTAACAGTTCCAGCCCACTTGTGTCCAGGGGATTGTCCCTGTGAATTACTGCCTCTGACACTCTACTATTCAGAACGAGGGTTTGGATTAAAAACTGCCTGAATGCATTTGGATGGAGCACACTGAAGCTGCAGCGGAGGGTCTGCACGTTGCTGCATTGCTGCTGTCTGAACACTGAAACTGGAGTAGTTTGAAAGGGACGGCAAGAAGTCAGAACGTGACAAAAGAACATACGAAAGGCAGCAAATTCAAACCAATAGCTCAAAGGCACCAGGGCTTACTTTATGAAGAAAAGTTAAACAGGCTGAGCCTAAACCTATCGAGGTTAAAATGAGGCAGTTCAACATATTACCTATGTGTCACAGACTGACCATTAAAGGTTCCAATGCATCCCTCAACTAAACTCAGTCCAAACATACAATCAGAGGCCCCCCACTATCAGGAATTTGGCCAAATAGCCTCTGCAGGGTATCCCAGAGTCTGACATTTCAGGAATAACTCTTCAGCACCAATATCTCCTTCAGTTGTTTCCAGTGTGTGTTCACTGTCCAGTCTGAGACTGCTTCTCCTCAGCTCTGATTCTGATACTCTTCCCTGATTCCAGCTGGTCACTGTCACTCCCCCCACTGTCATCCAAAACCACCTCCAACCCCATCATTCACCGACAGCAAACTTGTCAATTCACCAGCAAAGTAAAAACTCCCTCTCCCAGTTCTGAAGAAGAGTCATACCAGACTCGAAACATTAACTCTCTTTCTCTCTCCACAGATTCTCCAGACTGCTGAGTTTCACCAGCAATTTCTGTTTTTATTTCAGCTTCTCCTGTCAGTCATCAGCAAACTATATGGTCAAGGGGACGTTAACCCTGTGAGTGAGAACTAGTGAGAAATGTAGCCCCTTGTATGAAATGCTTGGACTCCTCTTGTTTAGAGAGAGATCATCTTATTTCAACATCTGAGGTGCCTGAGGGGACTTGACATGGAGAATACTAAGGAGACTTCCTCTGTGAGGGAGGCACCATTTAAGAATAATAGATTTTTATTTTAAGACAGAGATGAGGAGACATTTATCTCACAGGATCACTCATGTTGAGTTCTCTTCCCTGGAAGTTAATCTGGTTGATTCTGAGAATTTACGCATGGCTAAGAGAAATAGATTTTCAATAGAACATAGAACATAGAAAAATACAGCACAGTACAGGCCCTTCGGCCCTCGATGTTGCACCGATCCAAGCCCACCTAACCTACACTAGCCCACTTTCCTCCATATGCCTATCCAATGCCCGTTTAAATGCCTATAAAGAGGGAGAGTCCACCACTGTTACTGGCAGGGCATTCCATGAACTCACGACTCGCTGAGTAAAGAATCTACCCCTAACGTCTGTCCTATACCTACCACCCCTTAATTTAAAGCTATACCCCCTCATAATATCTGACTCCATACATGGAAAAAGGTTCTCATGGTCAACCCTATCTAAATGCCTAATCATCTTGTACACCTCTATTAAGTCACCCCTAAACCTTCTTTTCTCCAATGAAAACAACCCCAAGTGCCTCAGCCTTTCCTCCTACGATCTTCCTACCATGCCAGGCAACATCCTGATAAGGGAGTCAAGAGTTATGGGGGCAGACAGGAAAATGGACCTAAGGCCACAAGCTCTCTGCCTACGATCATAGCTGACTAATATCCAGGTAAGGTCAATCACCAATTGCAGCCACTTGGCTTCCAGCTATGTAAGGATGAATTCCTGCAGGTAAGTAATCTAAGAATCTAATCTAAGAATCTATGAATACCTGCAATGTTTCATCAGGTGATCTCCTTGACTTCTCACCAATGGGCACCCGGTTTAGGTATTGATGGAATGAGTTAGATATAAAGTGGATGTAGTTTGGCCAGAAGCAGAAATTCTCAATTGAGAAAAGTCCTGTTTTTCAAATGCTCAGGTGGAATTTGAAATAGCAGCTTGAAGTGGAAATGTTTGCCAGAGCTTATCCACAGATCCCTGAAGATGGTAAAACTAGTTAATAGGCTAATTAAGAAGGGATAAGGGACACTTGTCCTTATCAGTTGTAGCACAGAGTATATGAGCAGAAAGGTTATGTTGGAACTGCACAGAACATTGGCTCTGTCATAACTGCGGTACTGTGCCGTTCTTGTCTCCGCACTATAGGAAGGATGTGACTGCATTGGAGGGGGTGCAGAGAAGATTCACCAGGATGTTGCCTGGGATATAGAGCACTTCAGTGATGAAGGGAGGCTGGATAAGCTTGGGTTGTTTTCTTTGGAACATTGAATGTTGAGGGGAACCTGATAGATGTGTGTATGATTATGAGGAGCAAAGACAGAGTGGATAGAAAGCAGCTGTTCCCCTTTGTCAAACTGTCAATAGCAAGAGTTTTAAGGGGAAAGGCAGGAGAAGCGTTTTCACCCAGGGGTGGTGGGGCTCCATTTGAGGTGAAAAACCTCAATCTTTAAAAAGTGTTTGGATGAGCACCTGAAATATCAGAACATTCAAGGCAATGGGCCTAGTGTGGGAAGTGTAGTGATAATAATAACCATTACAGATTTAGATTAGATTAGATTAGATTAGATTACTTACAGTGTGGAAACAGGCCCTTCGGCCCAACAAGTCCACACCGATCCGCAACCCACCCAGACCCATTCCCCTACATTTACCCCTTCACCTAACACTGCCAGTAATTTAGCGTGGCCAATTCACCTCACCTGCACATTTTTGGACTTGATAGGTTAAAGTGTCTCTTTTGTACTGTTTGAGTCTGAGGTGTCTTAATGGAAGAAAATAGTTGATAAAAAATTGCAGGGATGAAATTTTAAAAATCAAAGTGACAAGATTAAAAAATATTGGCAAGGATTCAAAAGATGCTTTTTAAACATCTGAACAGCAAGAGAATATTCCAGCTAAGATTAGGATCAATTATAAAAGTGAAAGGTAGCTAATGATTGGAGGTGTAAGATTTGGGCATAGTTCTTTGCATCACAAGAAGGGGTGTCAATGCAGTCAATGTAGTAATGGAGGAGGATGATAAATGTGGTGAGAGAAAGAATTCAGGTGTTCAACATCTTTGAACACTGATGATTTGTCAGGATTGGATAAAGTATATTGCAGGCCTAAGGAAACAGTGGTGGTTCTGACCATCATTTTCCAAATCTATCTTGAGTGCAGAGTGGAATTATAGGATGGGAAGTTTGTGAACACCACATCATTGATAAAACAAAGTGTTAGAGATCGATGAGTAATTCTAGGCCAATCAGCCTATTTTCAATGTTGGGCAATTTATTAAAAATTATTATTTAGAAAGCCAAGCTTAATCAAGATCAGAGCTGAAAATGTGTTGTTGGAAAGGCGCAGCAGGTCAGGCAGCATCCAAGGAGCAGGAGAATCGACGTTTCGGGCCTTCCTGAAGAAGGGCTCATGCCCGAAACATCGATTCTTCTGCTCCTTGGATGCTGCCTGATCTGCTGCGCCTTTCCAGCAACACATTTTCAGCTCTGATCTCCAGCATCTGCTCCTCACTTTCTCCTTAATCAAGAACAGTCAGCATGGATTTATTAAGATTTGTCAGGTCTGACTAATGACGGAATTTCTCGAACAGAGTTGATGAGGGCAGTGTGTGTGTGATGCAGTGTGTGTGATGTAGTGTGTGTGATGAGTGTGTGTGGATTTTAACTTTAATATTAACTTGCAGAATACATTGGAAAAGTTGCCTGTGAATGGAGGAGCAGCTCTTCCTAAAATGTTCACAGTTCCACAATCATGAGTGACATTTTTTTCCATTTTTTTCCAGTTAGTCTCCCATGAGATTAATTTTTCCTGGTCAATTTATGGGCTTTCTGGGAGGGGGGAGTGAAATTCACAACCCCCAGGGAAGTTTGAGCACTGCATGAGAAGCAATAAAAACATTTTGTCGAAGCTCCTGCTGCAGTAATATGTGTGGAATTAATTGATTTTCTTGTATATAATTGGTCCATAAGTCTGGTTTCCTCAATCAGGTAATTCTCATTATATTTTTACTGGGACTAGAAAATAGCTCTCACCAATGTGTTGTGTTGTTCAGCTTTAAGAATTATGCTAATTTGCAGCAATATTGTAAACTAAT
This sequence comes from Hemiscyllium ocellatum, assembly GCF_020745735.1. Classification (NCBI taxonomy): domain Eukaryota; kingdom Metazoa; phylum Chordata; class Chondrichthyes; order Orectolobiformes; family Hemiscylliidae; genus Hemiscyllium; species Hemiscyllium ocellatum. Next base: position 51,122,615 of record NC_083432.1, on the reverse strand, counting down.
TTCCCTAAATCTGGTCTCAACTCAAAACCTGAAGTAACAGAACATAGTATATTAAAATAACTGCATTATTTATTTAGACCCAAGTCAAATAGTCTGAATTTCTAACAATAGGACAAACTGTAGGCACACAAAAATGTTTTTTCATAGAACATACAGACTCTTACACATACATCTGCTTAAACTGCTTTTTTGCCTCAGAATAATTCTCTGGACTTCTTGACATAAACCATACAATTAAGGATGCTGTCACTTTTTGTAAAAATATGGGGAATGTAGCTTTTGTTAACTAGTCAATCTTTCTCAGTGAGTTGAACCAATGAGCTTTTGAATGTGGAAATACCTTTCCAGGTCCTATTATTTTGAATGGAAAATAAACAAATGGCTGATTCACACTTTGCATTTCACAACTTGAGCATTAGAATCATAGAGTCATAGAGACATACAGCACAGAATGGTCCAACTCGTCCATGCTGACCAGATATCCTAAATTAATCTAATCCCATTTGCCAGCATTTGGCCCATATCTCTCTAAATCCTCTCTATTCATATATCCATTCAAATGCCTTTTAAATGTTGTAATTGTCTCAGCCTCCTCTACTTCCTTTAGCAGCTCATTCCATACACACACCACCCTCTGCATGAAAAAGTAGTCTCTTCGATCCATTTTAAATCTTTCCCCGGTTGTCTTAAACCTACAACTCTAGATTTGGACACCCCCCAGGACTCTTCCATTAAGTGTATAAGTCCTGCTCTGATTGGCTTTTCCAAAATGCAGCACCTCACATTTATCTAAATTAATCTCCATCTGCCACTCCTTGGCCCACTGGCCAACCTCCAGTCTTCCAGCACCTCACCTGTGACTATCGATGATACAAATATCTCAGCAAGAGGCCCAACAATCATTTTCCTAGCTTCCCACAGAGTTCAAGGGTACACCTGATTGGGTCCTGGGGATTACCACCTTTATGCATTTCAAGATGTACAGCACATCCTCTTCTGTAATATGGACATTTTTCAAAATATTGCTATTTATTACCCCACATTCTATAACTTCCATATTCTTCGCCACAATAAACAATATTGCCAAATAATTAGAGTCATAGAGATGTACAACATGGAAACAGACCCTTCGGTCCAACCCATCCATGCCGACCAGATATCCCAACCCAATCTAGTTCCAACTGCCAGCGCCCGGCCCATTTCCCTCCAAACCCTTCCTATTCATATACCCATCCAAATGCTTCTTAAATGTTGCAATTGTACCAGCCTCCACCACTTCCTCTGGCAGCTCATTCCATACACGTACCACCCTCTGTGTGAAAAAGTTGCCCCATAGGTCTCTTTTATATCTTTTCCCTCTCACCCTAAACCTATGCCCTCTAGTTCTGGTCTCCCCAACCCCAGGGAAATGACTTTGCCTATTTGCCCTATCCAAGCCCCTTATAATTTTGTAAACCTCTATAAGGTCACCCCTCATCCTCCGACGCTCCAGGGAAAACAACCCCAGCCGTTCAGTCTCTCCCTATAGCTCAGATCCTCCAACCCTGGCAACATCCTTGTAAATCTTTTCTGAGCCCTCTCAAGTTTCACAACATCTTTCTGATAGGAGGGAGACCAGAATTGTACGCAATATTCTAACAGTGGCCTAACCAATGTCCTGTACAGTCACAACATGACCTCCCAACTCCTGTACTCAATACTCTGACCAATAAAGGAAAGCATACCAAATGCCTTCTTCACTATCCTATCTACCTGCGACTCCACTTTCAAGGAGCTATAAACCTGCACTCCAAGGTCTCTTTGTTCAGCAACACTCTCTGGGACCTTACCATTAAGTGTATAACACCTGCTAAGGTTTGCTTTCCCAAAATGCAGCACCTCGCATTTATCTGAATTAAACTCCATCTGCCACTTCTCAGCCCATTGGCCCATCTGGTCAAGATCCTGTTGTAATCTGAGGTAACCCTCTTCGCTGTCCACCACACCTCCAATTTTGCAACTTAACTGTACCTCTTATGCTCGCATCCAAATCATTTATGTAAATAACTAGAAGTAGAGGACCCAGCACCGATCCTTGTGGCACCCCACTGGTCACAGGCCTCCAGTTTGAAAAGCAACCCTCCACTTGTTTAGTACTCCCCGCCATCTCCTGCAGGTCCACACATAGGTGGCCTCAGTGATCTTTGAGGGGTCCTATTCTCTCCCTTGTTACCTTTGAATTGTCCTTAACTCCATTTGCCAAAGCTATCTCAAGTCCCCTTTTTACCCTCCTAATTTCCCTCTTAAGTAAGCTCCTTTATACTTTTTTTTAGATTAGATTACTTACAGTGTGGAAACAGGCCCTTCGGCCCAACAAGTCCACACCGACCCGCCGAAGCGCCACCCACCCATACCCCTACATTTACCCCTTACTTAACACTACGGGCAATTTAGCATGGCCAATTCACCTGACCCGCACATCTTTGTGACTGTGGGAGGAAACCGGAGCACCCGGAGGAAACCCACGCAGACACGGGGAGAATGTGCAAACTCCACACAGTCAGTCACCTGAGGCGGGAATTGAACCCAGGTCCCTGGCGCTGTGAGGCAGCAATGCTAACCACTGTGCCACCGTGCCGCCCTAGGAAACTCTTCTAGGAAATCACTCAGTTTCTGCTGTCCATATGTACAACATGCTTTCTTCTTATTTTTGATCAAAACCTCAATTTCTCTAGTCATTGAGGATTCCCTACACCTACCAGCCTTTCCTGTCACCCTTACAGGAAAAATTGTTTCTGAACTCGCATGATCTCATCTTGGAAGGCTTCCAATTTCCAGCCATCCCTTCACTTGCAAACATCCACTCCCAATCAACTTTTGAAACTCTTGCCTAACACCATCAAAATTGTCCTTCCTCCAATTTGAACTACCCTTTTCATCACTATTTTAAAACTAATAGAGTTATGGTCGCTGGCCCCAGAGTGCTCCTCCACCGACTCCTCAGTCACCTGCCCTGCCTTACTGCTTAATTGGAGGTCAGGTTTTGAACCTTCTCGAGTAGGTACATCCATATATTGAACCAGAAAGTTTTCTTCTAAATACTTAACAAATTCCCCTCCATTCAAGCCCTTAATGATGTGGCAGTTTCAGTTGATGTTTGGAAAGACTAAGTGGGAGGAGTGCAGATAGTATAATCCAAATAAGGTGATTATCCCTTTCTTATTTCTCAGTTCCACTCAAATAACTTCCCTGGGTATCCTCAGGAATATTCTCCCAAGTACAGCTATAATGTTATCCCTAATAAAAAAAAACCCTCCTCTCTTGCCCTCCTTCTGATCCTTATAGCATCTACACCCTGGAACATTAAACTGCCAATCCTGTTCATCTCTGAGCCATGTCTCTGTAATTGCTGTGATATCCCAGTCCCATGTTCCTAATCATGCCCTGACTTTATCTGCCTTCCCTGTTAGGCTTCTTGCATTGAAATAAATGCAGTTTAATTTATCAGTTCTACCTTATTCTCTGCTTCATCCCTGCCTGCCCTGACTGACTTGCTTCTTAGTCTCAGATTGATCTCTTTCCTCACCATCTCTCTGGGTCCCAACACCTACCTTTCTAGTTTAAATCCCTCCAAGCAGCTCTAGCAAATCTCCCTGCCAGTAGAGTAGTCCCAATTCAGGTGCAATCCGTCCTTACGCAGATCACTTCCTCCTCAGAAGAAATTCCAATGATCCAAACATGTGAACTCTTCTCATCTGCACCAGCTCCTCAGCCTCGCAATCATCTGCACTATCCTCCTCAATCTACTCTCTATCTCACAGCACCGGGAATAATCCAGATATTACTACCATGGAGGACCTCTTTTTTAAATTCCGGCCTAACTTCCTAAATTCTTTCCTCAGAATCTCATCCTTTTCTCTTCCTGTGTTGTTAATTCCAATGTGTACAAAGACCTGCTGCTGTTTCCTCTCCCCTTTAAAAATCTTCTGCACCCTCTCTGAGATATTTTTGATCCTGGCTCTAGAGAGGTAACACACCGTTCTGATGTCTCACTGTCAGCTGAAGAATAGTCTATTTGTGCCTCTGACTAGAGAGTCTCTTATTACAATCAATCGCTTGGGACCTGGCGTACCCCTCGTTACATTAGAGCCACTCTTAGTACCAGAAACTTGGCTGTTCATGCCACACTCCCTTGAGAATCCATCACCCCCTACATTTTTCAAAACAGCATTCTTGTTTGAGATGGGGATAGCCACAGGAGATTCCTGCACTACCTGCCTCTCTCTCCTGCCTTTCCTGGAGGTAACCCTTCTATCTGACTGTATCTGCAGTTTATCTCCCTTCCCACAACTGCCATCCATCTTGCTGGGAAAAAAAAAAGACACAGATTGTCAAAGTTTGGTGTTGCACTCATCAGGATGGTTTGCAAGAATGCAAATTCAAGGTGAAATCTGAGAGACAGTAACCTATTGATTGGTTGGCAAATGAACTCTGGTTGGTCGAGGCATTGCCTTTTTAGAGTCCATCAGGCAATGAAGTTTGATAATTGATTCCCTTCATGTTAATATTTCTTGCACATTGTTCTGATGAGAGCAAGGTGGAAATCTTCAGTAATATACATCCTTTTATAACAGAGCCCTGTTGCTCTTTGAAAACAATGGAGCATATGTCATGAAATTAAGACATAACGACTAATTCCTATGGGTGCTTGAAGAAAAACTTTTACAGTAGACACGGTCAAATAAGATTTTGATTGCACAATGACCATTGTATTCAGGGTGTTTGTCTAATGCAGGTTTCTACAATTTGATGCCCTAAGCCTGATTTGAAATTCATCTGCAGTTGACAGCAGCATGTGGTCCAATCCATTCTTTGGTCAGCTTTACTCGTGTTTGCCTGAAAAAGGAATAGTCTGCACAGCAAACAATTAAGAGCTATCACCCAGAAGGTAGTCTTACATCTTTTTTAACTGTCTGAATGTGGAACCATGGGATATGGAACTGTTAAAAATAAAAAAAATACTGTCCTGTCAGTATTCTCATCACTTTTTGGATTGTCACTCGACATCAATTTAGGATTCAAACTGACAATTGCTGTCATGGGGAGACAGTATCACAGTGAATGTGTCACTGGAACAGACCCATGGGAAAACCATCACCTAGAAGTTCCTCTTGGAGCCGCTCACCATCTACACTTGGGAGATATATCGCTGTTACTCCATTGTCACGGGGTCAAAATCCTAGGGCTCCCTCCCCAGCAGCCCTGAGTGTTCCTACACTGAGGACTGCAACATTCAAGGACATAGCTGACAATCACTTTATCAAGGGCAGTTAGTGATAGGTAATAAGTGTTGGCCCAGCCAGCAATGTCTACAATCCCTGAAAGAGCAAAGGCGTTTAGTTCAGATAAATGTAAGGTGTTGCACTTTGGTAAAGCATACCAGGGCAGGACTTACACAGTTAATGGTAGGGCCCTGGGGAGGTGCTGCTGAATGAAGAGGCACAGGTTCACAGTTCCTTAAAGTGGAGTTGCAGGTAGACAGAGTGATGAAGGAAGTGCAAGTGATTTGAAACTAAACAGCAGAGGCAGTTAGCTGTGAAGGTTCACTGCTCCTCCTTTTTCACCTCCCATTGGTAATGCTGCCCCCCTTGCTTTAACATAAACTTGATTTAATCTTCTTTTCCAAAGTCCCAGAACAATGCAGCAGCTTAAAATAGTAATTGCTACTCCAAGAAATCAAGGAAATCTGCTCCAACACCAAACAAAAATCCTGAAAAAAGGAACAGATCTTAGAATGACAGTTTTCTCCTAACCTCCATCTTGGGTTACCCAGAATCCTTAGACAAAGCTGTGAAGGAAGTGTTTGGTACACTTGCTTTTATTGGTCAGTGCATGGAGTATAGAAAGTGGGAGGTCATGCTGCAGTTGTACAGGACGTTGGTTAGATTATTTTCAAATATTGTATGCAGTTCTGGCCTCCCTCCTATAGGTAGGATGTTGTTAAATTCGAAAAGGTTCGGAATGATATTTACAAGGTTGTTGCCAGGGTTGAGAGTTTGAGCTACAGGGAGAGGCTGAACAGGCTGGGGCTGTTTTCCCTGGAGCGGAAGCTGAGGGGTGACTTTATCGAGGTTTATAAAATCATGTGAGGCATGGATAGAGTAAATAAATAAGGTATTTTCCCAGGGTGGGGAGTCTAGTACTAGAGGGCATAGGTTTAGGGTGAGAGGGGAAAAATTTAAAAAGGTCTTAAAGGGCAACGTTTTCATGCAGAGGGTGATGTATGTATGGAATGAGCTGCTAGAGGAAGTGGTAGAGGCTGGTACAATTACAGCATTTAATAGGCATCTGGATGGGTATATGAATAGGAAGGGTTTAGAGGGATATAGGCAAAATGCTGGCAAATGGGACTAGGTTAGTTTAGGATACCTAGTTGGTATGGATGAGTTGGATCAAATGCTGAGTTTCCATGCTATAACTCTGACTCCAAATCAGAAAACTAAGAGCCTATGAGATCCGAGACAAGGTGGTAACTTGAATCCAAAATTTGAACAAAACGTTTGTGACTGAAAAGCTATTTCCATAGGAATTCTGGGCTCTTTTGGTGATGTGGTAGTGTTCCTCCCTCTGATCCAGAAGGCATGAATTCAAGTCCCACCTGCTGCAGAGATGCGTAATAACATTTCTGAACAGGTTGTTAAGAAAATATCTCCATTGGAGTTCTGCACTCTCAGTACCGAGTCACAAACAGAATTGTTGGAAAATCTCCTGAAACATTAACTTTGATTTCTCTCCACAATGTTCACACTCCTGCAGAGATTTTCCAGCAATTTCTGTTTTTGTTTCAGATTTCCAGCATCTGCAGTTCTTTTGGTTTTTTTTGTCTCGTGTTTAACTCACTGTCACATCTCACTGTCGCATCTCACTGTCGCATCTCACTGTCGCATCTCACTGTCGCATCTCACTGTCGCATCTCACTGTCGCATCTCACTGTCGCATCTCACTGTCGCATCTCACTGTCACATCTCTTCCATTGTCCATCTGGAAGTTCTGTTCCTCTCTCCAACAGGATTTCCATTTCAATTTTTTCTTTTTCTTGTTTGCTGTCAATATTGAGTCTCTTGCTGTTGTTGGTGTAAATAAGCTAATTGTACGCATTATAAGGTGGCAGGTGCTATAAACATTGGCTGTGAGGTTGATAATGTCGAACAGTGTAGTGCTGGAAAAGCACAGCCAGTCAGGCAGCATCCTAGGAGCAGGAGAGTCAGCATTTCGTGCATGAGCTCTTCATCAGGAACAAAACGTTGCCTCTCCTGCTCCTTGGGTGCTGCCTGATCAGCTGCGCTTTTCCAGCATCACACTTTTCAAATCTGATCTCCAGCACCTGCAGTCCTCACTTTCTCCCTGCAAGGTTGATAAGGAAGAAGGAAGTTTATAGACTACAAGCCTTTCTGTCTAGGATGGCATGGTGGCTCAATGGTTAGCACTGCTGCCTCACAGCGCCAGGGACCCGGGTTCAGTTCCAGCCTCAGGTGACTGCCTGTGTGGAGTTTGCACATTCTCTCTGTGTCTGCATGGGTTTCCTCCAGGCACTCTGGTTTCCTCCCACAGTTCAAAAGATGTACAGGTTCGGTGAATTGGCCATGTTGAATTGCCCATAGTGTTCAGGGATGTGTCGGTTAGCTGCATTAGTCAGGAGTAAATGTAGAGTCATATGGTGGGGGAATGGGTCTGGATGGGTTACTCTTTGGAGGTTCGATGTAGACTTGTTGGGCTGAAGGGCCTGGTTCCATGCTGTAGGGAATCTATGAGGGAGATGCCAATAGCTGGTGAGAGGCAAAAAAATAACCAATTGGAAATCTGTGCAGGAGGGCAAACAAGGCAAGGAATTGTTACAATTATTTTGATATTCCATGAAATGTAGGACAGAGAGAGACCTCAGAATGCATGTTGACAGATATTTGAAGGTAGCTGGAGGAGAAAGCAATGTAGTGCCACCAGTGTGTGAGATACTTTCCTTGAGTCTGGGAGTGAGGGTAGGAGCGGTCAGTTTGGCTGGAACTGCAGGATAGCCGTCCTGAAGATGGGTTATGCCCCAAATATCGACTTCTCCATCTCCTGATGCTGCCTGACCTGCTGTGTTCTTCCAGCCTCCTGTTTGTCTACCTTGGATTCCAGCATCTGCAGCTTTTTTTGTCTCGACTGTAGAATAAGTGGCAGTTTGAGAATAGGCGGTATGGTCACTATGTAACAGGAGAGATATGACCTCACTGGAGAGGCTACAGAGGAGGAGGGTAGTTAACCACATTGGTGTGATCAGGAGTCACATGTAAGCCAGACCAGGTGAGGATGGTAGATTCCTGCACTAAAGAGGCATTAGTGACCCAGATGGTTTTTTTTCCCAACAATTGACAATGCCAGATTTTAAAAAAATTGATTTCAAATTCCACCACCTGCCCTGGCAGGACTAAAACATTATCTGGGTCTCGGGATTAACAGTTCAGCGTTAAAACCAGTAAATCATCACCATCCTCTCCCATCAAGTTGCTTATAACATACAGAGTCAGATCAGAAACTGGGAGAAGGAACCATGGAACACTTCGTCAGTCCCATACTGATTGGTTTTACTGAGTCTATGATCCAACCTCACATCTGCTATGGCCCTTGTGTCCATCCTCTTCCAAAATGAACACTTTTCGCCGGATTGGGTGGTTTCTCACCTTATTAAACTGTTTTAAATTTGAAATTAAATTATTCTCAATGTGGTCCATCACAAAAAGAGATGATTTCAGGCGGTTCAAAACATTCATCAACAACAAAAGAGAACAGAACATTCACCCACAATTAAAACACTATCATTTTGTTCCATTCTTTGATGGCTTTCCTTTCAGCCCTGGAATGAAACTTCCAATTTCTCCAGAACAAACTGGAAAGTTAGGAACTTCTACACCCAATGCAGCTATATTTTGGGGTCAGACAGATACGATCCCAGGGAAGAGACACTGGAGGTTTATAAAATCACCTTGTTCAATAGAGGCTGCAAAATCTTGTGCTGGGACCTTGGAAAAGATTAAATGTGGAAAGTCGGCGACTAAGATCTGCCTGACTGCTTCAGTAGCTGGAAGCTGTGAACTATGGTGGAGGGTGCCCTCCACTGGATTAACGCAGTATTGCAGTCTAGGCTCGCAGCGCTCAATGAAGAGTGAATCATTTGAACTCTGTCAGTCCCCTCTCGGGCAGGAACTGCCTGGATGACGATAGCATTTCCATCAGAAGCAGATAAGGATTGGGACGGACACTGAGCAGAGCACAAGAGGCAAATTATGAACAGACCCCCTTTCATTGTCACCAATTGATTGTTCTTACTCTGGATTGACATTTGTCCTTTTCCTAATTATTGTATCACTTTTGAAAGTTCGTATTGATGCTGTTTCCACGTGACTAAAGTTTCAAAATTAATTCTTGAATAAAAGAATTTTTAGAAATACTTAATTAGCCTCCTTAGCTGCACCAATCTAAACCAGAATGGCTATAAGAGAGACTTGGTTCAAGGAAGAGCAGGACTGGGTGGTAAATATTCTTGGATACAAGGTGTTCAGGAAAGATAGGAAAGGGTGGTGGTGGGGTAAAGGTTAAGGAGGCCATTGCTGTGCTGGAGAAAGATATCCTAGGGCTCAAAGACAGAATCAATTTGGCCTGAACTAAGGATCAGAAAAAGTGCTGCCATGTTGCTCAGTGTTATTAGACATGGCATAAAATATAACTACAGGCAGGTTCTGTTGGAGCCGGACAGAACTTTGGTGAGGCCATAGCTGGAGTACTGTGTGTAGTTCTGGACACCACACCATAGGAAGGGTGTGATTGCCCTAGAAAGGGTGCAGGGGAGATTCCCCAGGATGCTGCCTGGGATGAAGCAGGATAGCGATGAAGATAAGCTCAGGTTGTTTTCTTTAGAGCAGAGAAGGCTGAGGGGGGAAGTGATAGAGGTGTGTAAGATTGATGGACATGGACAGGGTGGATAGAAAGCAGTTGTTCCCTTTAGTTAAAGGATCAATCACAAGTAGGTATAATTTTAAGGTGAAAGGCAGGAGATTTAAAGGGGATTTGATGCAACATTTTTTCACCTAAAGGATAATAGGAATTCGGAATGTTCTGCATGGGCAAGTAGTTGAGGTGGAACACCTGAACTTTTAAACAGTATTTGGATGGGCAATTGTCATAACACTCAAGGATATGGGCTAAGTGCAGGAAAGTGGGCCGAGTGCAGGGTCAGAGCAATTCCTGTCAGTGCAGACTCGATGGGCTGTATGATTCTATCATTCTAAGCTTTAATAGACCACCAGCTAGTGATTTAGATAACTTACAGTGTGGAAACAGGCCCTTCGGCCTAACAAGTCCACACCGACCCGCCGAAGCGCAACCCACCCATACCCCTACATATACCCCTTACCTAACACTACGGGCAATTTAGCATGGCCAATTCACCTGACCCGCACATCTTTGGACTGTGGGAGGAAACCGGAGCACCCGGAGGAAACCCACGCAGACACGGGGAGAACGTGCAAACTCCACACAGTCAGTCGCTTGAGTCGGGAATTGAACCCAGGTCCCTGGCGCTGTGAGGCAGCAGTGCTAACCACTGTGCCACCGTGCCACCCACAAAGTGGGAAGGATGTAGACGAACAAATCTGCAAATAAATTACAAAGGGTGCAAACCTTACAGAGTTGACTTCAATTATCTGAATATAAACTGAGATAGGTAAAACAATGACTGCAGATGCTGGAAACCAGAGTCTGGAGTAGAGTGGTGCTAGAAAAGCACAGCAGTTCAGGCAGCATCCGAGGAGCAGTAAAATTGATGTTTTGGGCAAAAGCCCTTCAAGGAATATAGCTTTATTCCTGATGAAGGGCTTTTGCCCGAAACGTCAATTTTACTGCTCCTCAGATGCTGCCTGAACTGCTGTGCTTTTCCAGCACCACTCTACTCCAGACTCTGTAAACTCCAGAACCTGTAAACTCCAGACTCTGTAAACTGAGATAGTGCTAGTGTAAAAGGGCAGAGAAGGGAAAGTGTCCTCAGACTGTTCAGGAGAACCTCCTACAGCAACGTTTCCAGTTCAGTATGAAAAAAGATAGTGCTAGAATTGATTCCTGAGACTGAAGTGAGTCAGGTCGATAAAGTGACAGTGGGGAATGTTTTAATGTCAGTGATCACAGTGATCTATAGATTTGGAAAAGGACAAAGGTCAATCCAGAGTAAGAACAATCAATTGGTGAAGAGTGGACTTCAAAGGGGTCAGAATGGTTCTGGACTAAATAGATTAGAGTCGAAGGTTGGAGAAAATAAGTACCTGGACAATGGGCTATCATCAAAGTGGAGATAGTTCGGGGGCAGTCAAGGTAATTTCTTCAAAGGAATAGGAAAGGACAAACAAACAAATTGAGATGGGCCCAAAGGCCTCTATCTGCACTGTGTGATTGTATCATTTTCAATAAAGTTTTATGCTGAGATACAAATGTTTTTTTCTGTGAACAGTCATCACCTGTGATTTATAAATAAACTGTCTCCTGAGGAAACAGCTTTTAAAATTCTGACCCCAAAATTGCCTCTCATATGGTCAATATGAAGTTTTTTTGAGATTTGTCACAGGTAGAACTTCAGAGTTAATTATTTTTGTCATCTAATTTTTCTAGAAAAATAATCAAAGGAGTGATTGGTTGTTCAAGATAAATGGAGGATGGGTTCAGATCATACATGTAGCTACTCACTCCCACACACAACATTCATTCATTTGATTAATTAATTTGAAGCTTGGAGTCTCTAGGATTTTTATTGAATTTTAGATGCTATTTTAAAAATCAGAAATTTCAGCTCCAGAGAAAAGAAACAAAGGAAACAGGATGTGCTTTGTTTAGATATTTGATTGGTTCTTTCTGCTTGGTTACACCTTTTAGACAAATAAAAATTAATATTAATAACGACTACGTTTGAATTTCAGCCAATAATCTGGAAGAAATTTGCATTCAGTACTAATATATTAAAGGGAAAATTTGAATTCCAGCCAATACAAAAAGGTATTGACTGTAGAAAATAGCATATAAGAGATGTTATATGGAGAGGTTGCAGATGGAGGGAGACACACACAATTCTGTTTCTCTGCAATTACTAACCTAACCAAGGAGCAGCGCTTCGAAAACTAGTACTTCCAAATAAACTTCTTGGACTATAACCTGGTGTTGTGTGATTTTTAATTTTGTACACCCCAGTCCAACACCGGCATCTCCAAATCATAAATTCTACAATATAATGCAATGCGTTATTAGTGTAATTATTTGCAAAAGATTTGTGATGTAAAGTGTATGATTTATCTACATTTTAATAACAATTATTTAGAGATTGGATTTCAACTAACAAGTGGTTTTATTCTGTGGCTGAAGAGGTTTAATGATTAACTTGTGGGTACTTCAGCAGCCATGAACAGTGAGGGAGCATGTTCATGGTAGAGGATGGAGGTTTGTTTTCATTGGGAGAGTATAGGAGCAAACAAAGTAAACAGTTCTGCATTAAATTTTCAATTTAGAAGATTAGAGATGGATTATTTTCTTTTTATGGTACATCAGGTGTAGGTGTCACTGACTTGACCAGCATTTATTGTGCCATTCCTAATTTCCCAGAGGGCAGGTAAGAGTCAGCTACATTGCTGTGGGTCTAGAATCCCATGTAGGCCACACCAAGTAAGGATGGCAGTTTTGGAGGTAGAAAATTCAAAGATTTACAACCTTCTGAGGGAAGAAGCTCATTCTCATTGCGTTCCTAAATATTTGGTCCCTTGTCCTGAAAATGCACCCTCTCAGTGCCCACTCTCTTGCACCTGTCAGTGAATTGTGTACATTCCAATGAGATCACCTCATTCTTCCAAACTCTAGAGAGACCCCACTTTATTCAGGATCTCATCATAGGACAATCTTCTTATTTCAGGGCCCAGTCCAGTGATCCTGAACTGTACTATCTCTAAAGCAAGTTATTGTTCTTTAGATATAGAAACCAAAACTGCTCGCAGTTCTCCAACCATGATCTCTCTGAAACCTTGTACAACTGGAGCACAATCTCTTATTGTGGTCCCCAGCCGCCTTGCAATATGCAAATTTTCTGGTTCATGCTTACCAAGTCTGCATGCTAACTTTCTTCATTCCTTGTGTGAAAATACCCAAGCCTCTCTCAACATCAACATTTAAAAGTTTACCCCTGCTCCCTGCTTGTTGCCCATCCTCTATTCATGCATTTACATTCTCCCTATTCCATAAGCCTTTATCTTGAGTGAATGGTTTTACAGAATGCTTTTTAACTCTAGGCTGAGGGCTTCCACTGCAACAGATACATTCCCAAAACATTAATCCAACACTACTATTGGTTTTCTTTGATTGGAGGCTATTCTTGTACACACTTAAAGCCTTGTGATGTAGATTTTATTCATGATTTATGTTTACAAAATTGTTCATTAGAAATTAGCAGAATTAAGGTCACTGTTCCTTCTCCTAGTTGTACATCTCTCCTGCAGTGGATAGAATTTGGACTCTATCTGGCTGGTGACAAAGGGTCAATGGGCTTTTGATGATCATTGATGGTAAAGCCTCATGCTCCCTTCATTCAATCCCCTTCACCCTCTGTTCAAATTGAGGTTGGAGGTGGAGGTGTGTTTGAGGATAATGGGTGGATGTATTCCCCAGGAGCCCATTTCAGAAATGCAACAGTCACACAATCCTAATTTGTATCCAGTGCAGGGACAGACTGGATTTGAGCAGTTCAGGGGGTGAACTCATAATAGACTGCAGCTCTGTGTGGCTTCCACACTTGGAAATGCCCTCACTCCCAAAACCAATTGACAGGCAGATGATTATGCCCAGAGTGTGAGACTGAAACATGGGGGACTCACCGTCCAACAATGAAACCTTCTAGGAAGCAGCCTCCTCACTGTCACCTGATGAAGGAAACATAGACACTACTGAGATTCAGAAAAGACTGCAAGGACCTTTCCTAGTTCCAGAAAAGTTTTTTTTTCTTTAACAGGGTCTGGATATTATTGGCTGGGCCAGCTTTATAGACCACCCATAATTATCCCAGAGAATGTGATAGTGAGCTGCCTTCTAGAACCGCTGCAGTCCATGGGCTGTGGGTAGACCCACAATGCCCTTAGAGAGGAAATTCAGGATTTTGACCAAGTAATACTGAAGGAACACTGAAATATTTTTCAACTCAGGATGGTGATCGTCTGGAAAATGAGTCTGGGGATTGGTCATGAAGGATAAAGAGATGACAAACAAATTGATCAAGTTCCCTGATCCTGATGGGTCTCATCTTCGATCATAAAAGAAAGAGCCAGTGATTGGAAAAGACCTGATGTAATTTGTTAATTCAAAAAGGAAGAGAAGCAGGAAACTACAGGCCAGTTATCTTGGGATCAACACTTTGTTAACTCTGGTTTCTGGTCAATGGTAACCCCCATAATGTTGGTGTTTCAGTGATGCTCATAGGTGTTCCCTCCACACACACAAGCACACGTGGGCGGTGGTTAATACCTGATTGTACTAATTGAAAACAATTACACTTTGTATTTTGGTTGGGGGGGAGTGGCTCTCCCCCCGAATGCACTTCATTCTGAGAATCTGCAGTGGGTATGGTCAGTGCGACATTGGCGCTGAAGCAGTTTTCGTCAGATTGAGTCCACTCCCTGCTTTGCAATCAGACTCGAGTCTCGGAGGAAGGATCAGGCACTGTTTCTGTTTTTCTCATTTATCTAATTGCTATGTTTCGCCACATGTTCTTTGCTGCTCTCCCGGGCACTTCCTGTGACACTTTGATCTGATAAAGGTCAGCGGTCCCAGCTCACCTCCCATTCCTGCAGTAACCGCTAGTTTTAATGAATAGGTTCCTGTCGATGCAACAAATTATTCTGCTCTTGTTCTAATCTGACACTTCCTGGGTTCAGACAATAGGCTGCTGCTCCGGGGTTTAAACAGTCCCTCCAACCTCTCCCCAAGGAAGCTCATTACCAGCCCGACTCTCTGTCACAGATCTATAATTCATGTCTCCTGTGGCTAGGCGTGTGGTGCTGATGATGGTGGAGGACAGGACAGCTATAGGACAGTCCATCGGCTTCAGGCTGTGGGCAGGAGCCGTGTGTGTGTGTGTGTGTGTGTGAGGGTGAGGGTGAGGGAGAGCCGGGTGAGAACTGACCGAGGGTCACAGTTCCCGACAATCAGACCCTGGAGAGAAACATGGAACCAAAAGGCAGGAAGACGATCAATTTCTCGGTGCCTTCAAGATCCAGTCACCTGGATACCAGAGCAGTGGAGAAGGTAACACTGTGATGTGGGTTGTTCCATTCTGTAAACTCCTCTGTGTGGTTTCAGAAATGTTCCAGTTAGTCCGCATTAAACCGGAGACAGAATCTCTCCAAGACTCTGAGCTGGAGATTTATTCTCTGATCGGCGGATTTCCGCGAAAATAATTTTTAAAAATTCCTTGTAGCATCAAAACCTTTTTTAGTTTCATGTTGACACTCCCCAAGCCCCACTCTCAGCCCATCCCCCACACACAATCCCAAACTCGGATATTCCAACCACAGTCCCAGTCCCTGACCCCATCCCCTGGACCTGTAACAGAAACAGAAATTGTTGCAGGAACTCTGCAAGTCTGGCAGCTCTCTGAGGTAAGAGAGCAGAGTTAACATTGCAAGTCCAGTGACCCTTCACGAGAACGGTTAGCAGATGGGAATTTGGTATTTATTGAATTGTTTAATCCTTCCAATGCCGGAACAGGCTATTGAGTCTGCACCTACCTTCCGAAGAGCATCACAGCCACTACACCCTCTCGTAATCTCCCCCCCCCCACGGTGGGGTCCCATTGCTAACCGACCTGATCTACAGATTCCCTGACCAGTTTGGGGTAAGTTAGCATAGCCAATCCACCCTGACCTGCACATCTTTGGAGTGGGGGAGGAAACCCACGTAGACACAGGGAGGATGTGCAAACACCCCGAGGCTGGGATTGAACCCGGGTCCCTGGCGCTGTGAGGCAGTAGTGCCAACCACACGGAAGACTGGGGGGAGTGGTGGGGTCAAGGGAAGAGGTGAGTTCTGGGGGAGCTGGAGTGGGGGTTGCGGCTGGGTCCAGGGGTGGGAGGAACTGGGAAAGGGATCACACAGTTGGCTCTAGGGAAGAAGTTGGAGGTTGTGGACTGGGGAAGATCATTACCAGTCGGGCCCTGTTTGAATTCAGTTTACTCTGATGTGGTGGGGACTGGTCCATTTACACTGTCTCAGCCATGTTCACACTGCGACTGGATTAAAAAGCTGGTGAACTTTGAAAGTAATGAAATTCCTGACCAGCATTTGAAGTTCGAGGTGATTTTCTGATCACAGCTTCTTCCTGTTTATTTCTATAGATTCGTAGACGGAGACCTACTCCAGCGACACTGTTCAGACTCTCTGATCAGTCATCACCAGGTAACATGGTCATGGCATCAGCAGTGAAACCACCTTCAGGACAGAGCTCTCTTATAGCCTGGCATCACTTGCTGATTAATATGAGACCAGAAACCAGGGCAGCTGCAATGAGGGAACAGCACCCACTCCCTCCTCCCTCCCTTACCTGCTGTTTCCAGCCTCTCTCACACCTCACCTCCTTTCACTCCTCTGTTCCTCACCCCACCTGCTCCCCATCTCAACATCTTTCCCAAAACTGGAATATCTGTCACTGGACTGGGGGGGTCTACTGGCATTTGGAAAACTGGCACTCACTCCGCTGCCCTGTGACCCTGTCTCAGAGGGATCTCACTTCACTGTGAAGGTGCACCTTCTTTCAGAGAATACCGGGGCCATTTGGCCCATTGTAGCTATGCTGACCCTTTGAAGCAATTAAGTCCTAGCCTACTACCTTGTCACTAGGGTCTTCAGTGTTTCTCATTTTCCAGTATTTCCCTTTTTGAAAGTTTTGATTGTATCTGATTTCATCATCTTTTCAGGCAGCACCTTCCTGATCACAATCACTGCTTTACTTTAGCCACTTCCTTCAATCAGACCGCAAGTTTTAAGCCAAAAGCAGCGTGAGGCCAATGCCGGGTGACGCACTAACAGCAGAAAAGGGAAGTATGATTAGCACCAATGTTTCTCAGTCTGGTTCATGGCCTCAGTCAGGTCTAATGTCACTATCCAGTGAAAAAGTTTGATTAAATCACATTGCACTTCTGCTGATATCACAAACCGCTCACATTGTTTCCTTTCTATTTTTTCTCTAGAAGAGGAGCCAGTTTTCTACCAGGTCAGTCTGATATTATTGACTTTCCACTGGGTTATATGGAGTCTGTTTTCTGAGCAATACCTGGCTGATCCCCTCCAGTCACAAACCACTCACTTATCCCCATCAATGGTGCTCTCTTGTCCCTGGGCCTCACCTCCACACACTGTTCAGGGCTCTTCTCCTCCCAATGGATTGAGGGAAGCAACAGCAAAGTGAGACTGTTACTAGAGTAGACACCCAGACACCCAGTTTAACTGGGACAGGGATTCAAATCCCATTGTAATTAAAAACTAGACTCCATAATGAAACTATCAGCGATTGTTGTAAAAACCCATCTGGTTCATTAACATCCTTTAGAAAAGAAAATGTACCAACATTACCTGGTCTGACCTACTCGTGACTCCATACCCATAGTAATATGGCTACCTTCAAACTACCCTCTGAAATGGCCATAAAGCCATTCAGTTCAAGGGCAGCTCAGATTAGATTAGATTCCCTACAGTGTGGAAACAGGTCCTTGACAGGTCCATCAGCCCAACCAGTCCACACCGACCCTCCGAAGAGTAACCCACCCAGACCCATTTCCCTCTGACTAATGCACCTAATACTATAGGTAATTTAGTGTGGCCAATTCATCTTTGGATTGTGGGAGGAAACCGAAGCACCCAGAGGAAACCCAAGAAGACACAGGGAGAATATGCAAACTCCACACAGTCGCCCAAGGCTGAAATTGAACCTGGGTTGCTGGTGCTGTTAGACAGTATTGCTAACCACGGAGCCCCTGTGCCTTCTCCCTTGGATAGTGATGATGAGCTTGAGGGGACATAGCTTTAAATTGAAGGGTAATAGATATAGGACAGAAGTCAGAGGTACTTTCTTTACTCAGAGTATAGGGGCATGGAACACACTGTAACAATAGTAGACTTGCCAACTTTAAGAGCATTTAAGTGGTCATTGGATAAACATATGGATGATAATGGGATAGTTTAGGATAGATAGGCTTCAGATTGGTTCCACAGGTCGACGCAACATCGAGGGCCAAAGGGCCTGTGCTGTGTTGTAATGTTGTATGTTAAGATGGATTGATGAAGTTAAGATCATCCATTATTTAAACTGGATGGTGGAACATCCCTGAGTGACCTCCTGTAAGTTGAACTTGGTTGACAAGGTCATGTTGAAATGCAAATGTAAAGGATGTTTATTGTTTCAGAGATTGCCCTCCACTGACAGTGAGATTCTGAAATCCAAGCGAGCCACTCCATCCTGCTCATACACACCTCCCTCATTAAAAGGTATGTCTTCCATCAATACTGTTCTCTGCACCTTGTACATTGCAGGAAGAGACATGGTTAAATCTAGAGACTGTGTACAGATTTACTCTTCTGAAAGATAGCAGTGACCTGACTTCAGGTGTACGAAATGTGGAGAGAACCAGAACAATGAGGCTATAACTGACTAGACTCCAGCCTCAGTTCCCATTCAATGCAGACTCTCACTGTTAACTTGACAATAGAGGTGCGGTCCTTGTGTCTCTGTCTGATGGAATTGATCTGGACGTGGCCACCAGCAATTCTGTGCTGTCAGGTTGCTGGCCTAAAATCATGTCAAGGATGAGTCAACGTTTACTTCAGATAAATACTAGATATTTTGACCCTAATCACAAACATTGCTCCCTTTCCACTGATTCCACTCCAGGCCGGACACACTCCTTCAGGATGATGTTGTCTGTGTTAAATCTCAACAAGTTATTGGACCTGAATGGATTTCAAACTCTGAAATGATGTGAGCCTGGTGACAAAGTTACCTAATTTCCTGCATCCACTTGTATCTCAGCTGACACTCTCAATGTCAGCCGTCTGTCAGCCTGTCAGACACCATCTCACTGCCCATTATCCAGACCCTATCCTATCGTCCTTTTCCTCAGCCTCCCCCATCCTGGCCTTCTCACTGTTACTCTATTTGTCACTGAGTTCCACTTACTTCTTGGATCCTGACGCATTTGGGGTGAAGTTAGATTGATTGTTGTAAAATGGGGGCTGAGTGAATCATTGGTTTTACATCTTACATCATTTTCATTTCCAGTAAAGTTAACAGCTAAAAGCTTTTCCATGCTGATTGTGTGCTGTGTGTGTATGTGTGTATTGTATATGTGAATTTGTTTGTTTTGTGTTTTGAACCCTTTCGGGATTAGATTGTGTGTTTATATGTACATGTATTTTTCAGCTGTTCAGCACATTGTGCAATCCCAGCTTGGAGCTGAGTCCACATGTTTGCAGTTGAATGATACCCCCTCAGATGTGGCAGAGTGTGACAGTGTTGTCTCTGATTCCTCTGAAATGGACCTGCTCCAAATAGGCCAAGATCCGCGGACAGACCAAAAAGCATGGCCAAAACCCAGCCCTAGAACACCAGCGGTGGGCACTGCCAGTAAGTGGGAAGAATGGACATCATGAAATCATGCACTGACAGCAAGAAACTGCACTGTGACTGACAGTGAGAATTGAGCCCTGGGGACATGCAGAGTCCATCTGGTGTGGATCTTGGTCAGAGAGTCTCTGTTTGAAAGAACAAACCAATATCCTTAAAGTCCAGGGGCTAAGTTTCCTCACCACAGTTAACTAACGTGAAGTTTTATTGTAAGAATATAAGTCATAGGAGCAGGAGGAAGTCATTCTACCCATTGAAACCATTCCATCATTCAATACTATCATGGCTAATCTTTAACAACAAATCCACTTTTGTGTCTGCTCTTCATGTCACTTGATTCCTTGAGCGACCAAACATCTATTGATTTCAGCTTTAAATATATTCAGTGATGGAACATCCACAAGCCTCTGGGGCAGAAAATTCCAAAAATTCATAACTTTGAGAGAAGAAGTTTCTTCTCATTCCAATTGATCACCTGCTATTTTGGTAAATTAGAGAACAACTTGTTCAAATCGAGCTGTCACTGCACTTCCAACAGAACCTACCCAGTTTGAAAATGTCCCCAAATGATCTACACACATGGGTTCTGGATATTGGACAATCTGTGTGACACTGAGACCACAGATCTCATTGAACACATTCTGCTGGATTCTCACCTTGGAATTGGGCCGTATTGGGCAGGATCAGTATACCCATGGAACATCATGGGAATGGCCAAAAGCTATCTAAGCGTGGTTACCTGCCAACGGGGAGAGAGAAACTGCTCCACAGCAAGGTAGAGAGATGGACAAAGATCTGGTAGCACACAAAGGTGATCAGTGAAAGAGAGAGGCACAGTGTGCAGGCATCCTTACCACTAACATTGGAAAAAACAATCCTATTCTGTATCCATATCCTCAGATCCTTAGTGCTTCAGAGAGGTGGGGAAAGAGAGAGAGAGTGCGGTGGTGGGGGTGAGGTGGGGTTGGGGGGGGGAGAAATAATAGAATAGAAATTCCCTGTTTCTACCTTCCTTTCCAATGGAGCTTCTGGACAGGCATCACTGACACAGGATTAAAGGAACATTAGCTCCACCCACATCTCTTCCAGTAAAGTCTGAGTTAAAGGGGCTGCTCCCCAAATTCCTGTCCCAATCTTACTTCAGGTTTCATAATTTTAAAAATAGATTATGTTGCATTTCTTGCACATGATACATTCTTGATGTTATCAGATATTCTTCAATGGATTGAAATGATGTTTTCTTATCCACTGGAGTGCAGGAATGCTGGAGAGCCCCAGGTTCTGGAATGGCTTTGACTGGGTACAGGGTATCCTGTGGCAATTTTGTCTGATACTGTTTGTTTATGCCACCATCCCTGTTCCTCGGACTAACGGTCTGTTCTGATTTGCAGCATCTGGGACAGAGGTGGAGAAATCCCAAGCACAATGCAGACGGTGGACACTCACTGACCAACAGGACTGCGAGATGCCCTGACACAAGCCAGAGGCTTTGTGACCCGGTGCTCACCTTCAACTTGAGTGCTTTGCCTGTGTTGTCTGAGTAGCTTTGTTGACAATCATCCCGTTTATAATTAAGTTTCTGTATCAAACTGAAATCACACCTTTGGATTTTTACCTTGTCTTTGAATTTTTTAGTGGCTCCAAAACAGTTCAGTGTGGAGATTTAACAATCATTCGAATTAAGGACAGGATTAATCCAATAAGATCTCAGTATGGTCTCTACTTTCTGCCCATCCTTTGATTCCTATGTGTTACGATCTCAACTGGTGTTATTATCAGACAAATCTAATCCCAGACTGAAATCTGATTTGAGAGATCAAACTTGTTTTGGTTTGGTTTTAAGGAAGTGGTTTCTTGCTGAGACAAGCACACACTACTGCAGATTCTACTTAACAATGAAATAGTTTATTAAGCAAAAGAAATTTAAGATAAAATAGAATTGATTAATCTAGTTACTTGTAAATTGAAAGAGTTTTTGACACAGTAAAAGTATAATCCCATTAATCCCAAAACATACCTTTTTATAATATTCAGAACAAAAAATAAATTCCCTTGTGCAGTACTAAATAGAGAACAAAGAACAAAGAAAATTTACAGCCCAGATACAGGCCCTTTGGCTCTCCAAGCCTGAGCCGGTCCAACTCCACTGTCTAAACCTAATCAATTCCTAAGCCTCTGTCTCCCTTTGCTCCCCACCTACTCATGCATCTGTCCAGCCGCACCTTAAATAAATCTACTGTGCCTGCCTCTACCAACTCTGCTGGTAACACGTTCCAGGCACCTACCACCCTCTGTTTGAAGTACTTGCCCAGATATCCTCCTTTAACTTTCCGCCTCTCACCTTGAATGCGTGACCTCTCGTTATTGAATCCCTCATCCTGTGAAAAAGCTTATCTCTATCCATCCTGTCTATACCCTTCATGATTTCATAGATCTCAATCAGGTCCTCCCTCAATTTCCTTTTTTCTAATGAAAACAATCTAAACCTACTCTCCCTCTCTTCATAGATGGTACCTTCCATACCGGGTAACATCCTCATGAACCTGCTCTACACCCTCTCCAAAGCATCCACATCCTTTTGGCAATGTGGCAACTAGAACTTTACACCGTATTCTAAATGCGGCCGAACAAAAGTCTTGTACAATTTTAACATGACCTGCCAGCTGTTATACTCAATACTCTGTCTGATGAAGGCAAGCATACCTTCTTGACCACTCTAGCCACCTGTGCAGCCACCTTCAGGCTATAATGGACCTGAACTCCCAGATCTCTCTGCTCATCAACTTTTTTCAAGGCTCTTCCATTTACAACATAGTTCGCTCTAGAATTAGACTGTCCAAAATGCATCACCTCACATTTGCCTGAATTGAATTCCATCTGCCATTTCTCTGCCCAACTCTCTAGTCTATCTATATTCTCCTGTAGTGTTTGACAGTGCCCTATGCTTTCTGCTACTCCACCAATCTTCGTGTCATCTGCAAACTTACTGATCAGACCAACAATGCCCTCTTCCAGATCATTTATGTATATTACAAACAACAGTGGCCCCAGCACTGATCCCTGTGGTACACCACTGGTCACCTTTCTCCATTTCAAGAAACTCCCTTCAACTACTACTGTCTCTTATTGCTCAACCAGTTCTTTATCTACCTAGCTATAACACCCTTCACACCATGTGATTTCACTTTCTCCATTAATTTACCATGGGGAACCTTATCAATCCCCTTACTAAAGTCCATGTATATGACATCTACAGCCCTTCCTTCATCATTAACTTGGTCACTTCCTCAAAGAACTCTATTAAGTTGGTAAGGCACGATCTACCCCGCACAAAAACCATGCTGCCTATCACTGATAAGCCCATTCTTTTCCAAATATAAATAGATTTTATCCCTCAGTACCTTCTCCAGCAACTTTCCCACCACTAACATCAGGCTCACTGGTCTGTAGTTAACGGGAAATAGCAATTCTTGTTCAGTACTCTCACCAGAATCCTTTTACCAACACCTCAATAGGTATATGGTATCTGTGTCCTTAAATCCTAGCTGGAAATTCTGATATCTTATCCCTGGAGCTATCATACACCTAAGTTTAAACAAACTCAACTTGAGGTCCTCTTCAGTGTTCTATCCCAACATTTCTGGCCTGGAAATATCATTAATTCCTTAGTCTGGGGTGATCTAGTTTCATTTTACTCTCCCCTTCTCATGAGGGCTGTGCCATTTAATCTTCGTTAACCAAAGACTTCACAGAACTGCCCAAAACAAAGTAAAACTAAAACAAAAACCTCTCCCTCTGAACTATGGGCAATTTTGTTAAGGTAAAAAAATCTCCTAAATCTAGAAATATGTCCAACAGGCCTTAAAAAAACAGTGGTTCGCTCTAATAAGTAATAAAATCCCAAAGTAATCCTAAAGTAAACACAAAGTATGCCTAAGTAGCCTTCACAAACTGTTTTAGCAGGGGAGTGTTGCCAAACAAAGAGAATGTGGAATGCAGTGCATAGTTCCTTGATAGTGGAGGTGTAGGTAGATAGGTTAGCGAAGAAGGTATTTGGTACACTTGTCTATATTGGGCAGTGCATTGAGTATAGATGTTAGGAGGTCAAGTTGCAGATGTACAGGACATTGGTTAGGCCACTTTTAGAATACTGCGTTCAATTCTGGTCTCCCTGCTTTAGGGAAGATGTTGAACTTAAAAGGGTTCAGAAAAGAGTTATAAGGATTTTGTTGTGTTTGAGCTATGGGGAGAGGCTGAATAGGCTGGGGCTATTTTCCCAGGAGTATGAAAGGCTGTAGGGTGACTTCTTAAAGAAAAATCATGAGGGGCATGGATAGGCTAAATAGCCAAGCTCTTTTCCCTAGGGTAGGAGAGTCCAAAACTAGAGGACATAGGTGAGAGGGGAAAGACTTCAAAGGGACCTGAGGAGTAACTTTTCCTGCACAGGGTAGTGTGTGTATGGAATGAGCTGCCGGGGAAATGTTGGAGACTGGTACCATTACAGAATTTAAATGGCATCAGGATGGTATGGGAATAGAAAGGTTTGGTGGGATATTGGCAAAATGTTAGCAAATAGGACTAGATTAATTTAGCATATCTGGTCGGCATGGATGAGTTGGACCAAAGGGTCTGTTCCTTTGCTGTACATCTCCATGACTCCATAGTCATAAAGATGTCATAGAGCTGTTACCATGGGTTCAGAAATACTTACAACTTAAGTTTTAACTTCCAAATCACAGAAAACCCATATAGTGCATTCATAAAATTCAAAGCGCAAATCTAAAATAAAAGCAATTAAATATATATACAAGGGGTCCCCAATTTACAAATGTCCAACTTATGAATATGGACTCATAGGGGTATAATTTTAAAGACTCAATAGGAACAATTCTTGTACTTACAAATGGCTGCTTTATTTTGTGCTGCATTGTGCTCCAACCTGCTCTAGAATGGAACCCATTGACATCCTGGTGACTGCCTGTATAGAAATCAAATGCTATGTATTCCATTTGTGAGTTAAGAATCTATGTAATTCTTCCTTTAGAAATATTCAATGACCCTGCCCCCATTGCTGTTTGGTGAAGAGGATCCCACATAGTCATGACCCTCTAAGGGGAGAAAAGAACTTATTTCCATCTTAAATGGGAGACCCTTTACTTTTAAACCATGTCCCTTAGTTTTCATTTTCCCTCTCACAGGGAAATAGCTTTTCAGCAACTGTCCCACTAGATCCATTCAGAATCTCATACATTTCCCAAAGATCACCTCCTGTTCTTCTGAACTCCAATGGATACTGGCTGAGTCTTTCCACATAAGACACCCTCTTCATCATGGGTTTAATTCCTGCCCTAGGAACTTGAACTCATTCTGGGTCTGCCCTGTTAATGCAATACTGAGGGAGTACTACACTGTGGGAGGGTCAGTGCTGACAGAGTGCCACACTGTCATATGGTCACTTCTGAGGGTCAGTACTGCTGCACTGCCAGTAATGCTATAACTCACATGAGATATTAAATAAAGAACCAGTTTGTGTTCCTGGGTAGATATGAAAGTTACCAAGACAATAATTTGTAGAACAAGGATGTTCTTGTTGATGTCCTGCCCAATATGTTTTTCCCTCTGTGAATGACAATAGACTATTTGCTCGTTGTTGTCTGTAGGTGCTTTCTGTACACAACTGTCTCTTTTCATTCATGAGATATGGGTGTTACTAGCGAGGCCAGCATTTATTGTCCATCTCTAATTGCCCAGAGGGCAGTTCCAGGTCAATCACATAGCTGTGGGTGAGGGGTCATATGTAGGACAGACCAGGTAAGGGTGGCACATTAGCTGTCATTTTCCTTATATTATAACACTGCCTACACTTTAAGAGTATTTGATTGACTGTAACATGCTTTGTGATATCCTGAGCATGTTTGAAGTTGTATAGAAATGCAAGTCATGTTTAACTTTGCCAGTTGATGTTTTATTTATTATTTTCCCATCTATGATCAAAAAGGTACACAGCCATGAGAGATATTTCTATCTCAGTGTCACATGCAGGAAGATGCCTGAAAGCATTCAATTCCAGAGCTGACCCTCACATGGAAATATGAGGAGACGGCACATGGGCAATATTGAGCAGGTAGAAGAAGTTGTAAGGAGGCAACAACCCTAAGTTCCCTGATCAGTAACTCATCCCTCTCTCCTATGCACAGAGTCTATTGTTTAAATGTAACTGACCCAGTGAATGATTAATGTTGGCTTTTGTATCACAAAGATACAAGGAATAGCTGACTTTCTGAAGCTAGGCCTTTATAAAGTTGAAGTGAATATTGTGAAAACAACATTTCAAATTCTGAGATCTTTAGACAGCATTGCTCATCTTTCACCTCTGCATGGCTCCTTTAAAAATCTATTTAACTCAATTAATAACTCAAATGGCATGAGGACCAACCCAATTGGGATATAATCTTTTTTGAAACTGCAGGTTTAACTCCACACCAGCCCTGTTAATGTTGATGTTCACTTGTAATGGCTCAGGTCACTGAGCAGGCAACATTACCAGAGCTCTGGTATATTCCTCCTCACTCCATAGTACCTTGCTTCTCAACCCTGTTACCGCCTCATTAACTGAGGTCCTTGCTTTATATTGTCACTGCAATGGTGGTCATTATTTAATATAGCAATTAGGATACCTGGTGAATGGTGGGATGGGAATTGGGTGTATCTATCAAAAACCTCAATACTTTTCCACAAAGGTTCTTATATCAAGCTGTCAAATTCATCTCTGCATTTTGAATGAGTGTACGGGTTAAAGCAATAAAATCTGCTTAGACCACTCATTTTGTGCCCTGCATTTACTTGAATGAGTTCAACAGAGATCACCAACTGATACATGTATCAACACCAGTCAAACCATTAATTTGTAAGTTTGAAGTTATGATTTTTAGTTAGGAGAATGTGTGATACATACAAACACACAGATTAGGAGAAGGAGTAGACTTTTTGACCCCTCGAGCCAGATCCACTACAATTCAATAAGATCATGGCTGATCTGACTGTGGTCTCAAATTCATTTTCCTAGTTATCCCCAATGTGCTTTGATCCCCTAATCAGTCAACAAATCGATCTATCTCTGCCTTTAAAGTATTCAATGGCTAACTCTCTACTGCTCTTTGGGGAAGGGAGTTCTATATCCTCACGATCCTCTGAGAGAAAACATTTCTCCTAATTTCCATCTTTAAATGGGAAACCTCTACTCTACATTTTTGATCTAGTCCATCTCACAAGAAGAAACATCTTCTCTGTAACCATCCTGTCAAGTACCCAAGTTTCCCAGGATCATGTATGTTTTAATAAGATTATCTCTCATTCTTCTGAACTCCATTAGATACAGACCCAATGTGTGCAACCTCCCCTCATGAGATAAACCCCTCATCCTAGAAATCAGTGAAATGGATCGTCTCTAAGCAACCTCAAAAGTAGTTATATCCTTTCTTAAATAAAGAGAATAACTTGTGTATAGTACTCTAAATGTAATCTCATCAATGCCCAGAACAATTATAATAAAATATTTTTAGTTTTTTATATTGTGTTTCTGCAATCTCTCTCTCCATTTAAGTAATATAATTTTAAAAAGATTCCTTCTGCAAATGTGAACTAGTTCACATTTTTCTACATTAGAGTGTTGTTGGAAAAGCACAGCCGGTTAGGCAGTGTCTGAGGAGCATTCCTGATGAAGGGCTTTTGCCCGAAACGTCAATTTTCCTGCTCCTCGGATGCTGCCTGACCGGCTGTGCTTTTCCAGCACCACTCTAATGTAGACTCTGACTTCCAGCATCTACAGTCCTCACTTTTGCCACATTTTTCTACATTATACTCTATCTGTCAAATTTTCACTCACTCACCTACCTAAGTTTATCCTTTACTGTTTTGCTATGTCCTTCTCAAAACTTATTTTCCTAACTACCTTTGTGTCCTCAGCTAACTTAGAAAATATAGACAGGATAGATCGAGTGAATCCTAAGAAGAGTATGAAGGCAGTAGGAGTATACTCATGAGGGAAATCAGGAGGGCAAAAAGGGAACGTCAAACAGCTTTGGCAAATAGAGTTAAGGCGACTCCAAAGGGTTTTTACAAATACATTAAGGACAAAAGGGTAACTAGGGAGAGAATAGGGCCCCTCAAAGATCAGCAAGGTGGCCTTTGTGTGGAGCCGCAGAAAATGGGGGAGATACTAAATAAGTATTTTGCATCAGTATTTACTGTGGAAAAGGATATGGAAGATATAGGATGGTTACACCTTGCAAAATGTCCGTATTACAGAGGAGGAAGTGCTGGAAATGGGTAAAGATGGATAAATCCTCAGGACCTGATCAGGTGTACCCTAGAACTCTGTGGGAAGCTAGAGAAGTGATTGCTGGGCCTCTTGCTGAGATATTTGTATCATCGATAGTCACAGGTGAGGTGCCGGAAGTCTGGAGCTTGGCTAACGTGGTGCCACTGTTTAAGAAGGGTGGTAAGGACAAGCCAGGGAACTATAGACCGGTGAGCCTGACGTCGGTGTGGGCAAGTTGTTGGAGGGAATCCTGAGGGACGGATGTACATGTATTTGGAAAGGCAAGGACTGATTTGGGATAGTCAACATGGCTTTGTGCGTGGGAAATCATGTCTCACAAACTTGATTGAGTTTTTTGTAGAAGTAACAAAGAGGATTGATGAGGGCAGAGCAGTAGATATGATCTATATGGACTTCACTAAAGCGTTCGACAAGGTTCCCCATAAGAGACTGGTTAGCAAGGTTAGATCTCATGGAATACAGGGAGAACTAGCCATTTGGATACAGAACTGGCTCAAAGATAGAAGACAGAGGGTGGTGGTGGAGGATTGTTTTTCAGACTGGAGGCCTGTGACCAGTGGAGTGCCACAAGGATTGGTGCTGGGTCCACTACTTTTTGTCATTTACATAAATGATTTGGATGCGAGAATAAGGGGTACAGTTAGTAAGTTTGCATGTGACACAAAAATTGGAGGTGTAGTGGACAACGAAGAAGGTTACCTCAGATTACAACAGAATCTGGACCGGATGGGCCAATGAGCCGAGAAGTGGCAGATGGAGTTTAATTCAGATAAATGTGAGGTGCTGCATTTTGGGAAAGCAAATCTTAGCAGGACTTATACACTTAATGGTAAGGTCCTAGGGAGTGTTGCTGAACAAAGAGACCTTGGAGTGCAGGTTCATAGCTCCTTGAAAGTGGAGTTGCAGGTAGATAGGATAGTGAAGAATGCGTTTGGTATGCTTTCCTTTATTGTTCAGGGTATTGAGTACAGGAGTTGGGAGGTCATGTTGTGGCTGTACAGGACATTGGTTAGGCCACTGTTGGAATATTGCGTGCAATTCTGGTGTCCTTCCAATCAGAAAGATGTTGTGAAACTTGAAAGGGTTCAGAAAAGATTTACAAGGACGTTGTCAGGGTTGGAGGATTTGAGCTATGGAGAGAGGCTGAACAGGCTGGGACTGTATTCCCTGGAGCGTCGGAGGCTGAGGGGTGACCTTATAGAGGTTTACAAAATTATGGGGAGTATGGATAGGGTAAATAGACAAAGTCTTTTCCCTGGGGTCGGGAGTCCAGAACTAGAGGGCATAGGTTTAAGGTGAGAGGGGAAAGATATAAAAGAGGCCTAAAGGGCAACTTTTTCACACAGAGGGTAGTACGTATCTGGAATGAACCGCCAGAGGAAGTGGTGGAGGCTGATACAATTGCAACATTTAAAAGGCATTTGGATGGGTATATGAACAAGAAGGGTTTGGAGGGATGTGGGCCAGGTGCTGGCAGATGGGGTTGGGATATCTGGTCAGGATGAACAGGTTGGACCGAAGGGTCTGTTTCCATGCTGTACGTCTCTATGACTCTATATAGATTAGGTCCAAGCTATTTGTCCAAGTCATTGATATAGAGTGTAATAGTTGAGGGCTCAGTATGAATTCTTGTGGCACTCTGCTGGTTACATGTTGCCAATCTGAAATAGTCCATTTATGTCCAGTATCTGTTTTCTGTACCCAGCCAATCCTCAGTTAGCCACTAACAGTAATTCGTACAATATATTACATTAGTAATACTAATATGTTTTACGCTACACCATTAGCTCTTATTTCCTGAAGTAACCTTTCAAGAGGCAACTTGTGATGATTTAGAAAGTGGTGAAAGATCCAAACAAATTTGGTGAAATTCTTTCCTTTCTTTTAATACCTCTACTTTCTTTTTTGAGACACCTTAAAAGCTAAACAGGGAGAGAGTAACTGGGTCATATTTCTGAGCACATGCCTTCTGCAAGGCAGGAACCCCCTGACAACTGAAAAGCAAAGCTCCACAATTTGTTTGCAGCAGTGGATTCACAGGCAAACAAGAACCCAGATTGAAAGGGACCCAGAACAATCTGATTGGAGAAAAAATTTCATCAGATCTGTAATGTCATTTTTTTTTGTTCTAATACTCTGAATAATATCAGTGATTTAACACTTTGGTAAAGCCTCTTTGTTTCTTTGACTGTCTTCAAAACTTTTGACAGTTTCTGGCACTTACACCTCCAAACATGTTCTCATCACATAGCCTTCCACCAAAACTCTGCTTGAGACTCCCACATCTCCTTGCACATTGATTTGTTTGGGTAGTAGTTTGTGTCTGATCCTCATTCATGTAAGACTTCCTTGGAATCTGTGCTCAAATTTGTATCTTCTCTAAATGAATAAGTTCCCTCACATCATCCACTTTACTACTGTTCCTCACTTTGCGCTGAGTTCCCTTCAATTCCCAAACTCAACACTCACAACATGCAGTTCCCTTGGTGCAGGAACTGAAATATTGCTCCTTTCCTTCAATGGGCAATAAAAGTCTATTCCTTTAATTTTTAAAATGAGTTTCTCATCCTCATATAGAACTAACCAACTGCTCCTATATCTGCCCTTGATGGTTATACTCTGACCTTCGTCTATCAGTATTCTTGGCTTTACTAGTCCCCCCATCACAAATGTATTTCACACATCACTGAAGTTCCAAGAAGCTTGGTATCTCATTTTGTCTTAAACATTTGTTTCACCTTAAAACATCTTAAAATCTATGATTTTTGACTCTTAAATATCAATTCTATGTCTGATTTGTTTTTTCAGCACCTCTACCACACTGAACAAAAAATATATGGTAAATGATCCATCACCTCTGCCATCTCTGGTCTCTCCCTGTAGTTATTCTAATATTAGTGAATACTGATATGATCAGTAATTTCTTTGAACTCACACTTTTTCTTGTTTCCAAGTTTCAGCTAAATTCAGCCCTGTTCATTCTCCCTCGATGTAACCCCAAGTCCCCAACTCTGCTCCAAATCATTGTCTTCATGGCTCTTAAAAACTCCCCAGTCATCTTTCAGGCTTAGAATACAATGCAATGTGTTAACTTATCAATGGTCAAAAACACTCAGTGGCTGGGTCAGTACTCATCATTAGACACAGTAACATAGAGAAGGATTTCGACACACTGATACTCACATGATTAGGAAGAAAACTGGCTCTACACTGCCTCCCATCATGAAATCAGCCACTAAAGTATAGAAATCTTGGGACAGGATTGAATCTCACCTGTTTTTGGAGGTTTGATAAGAACACAGACATTAAATCCACTACTAATATTTCAATTTCAACCAATAGAGTTTACAGATGTTGTCCTAAAATATATTGCTATACTGAGAAAGATTCACTGTAAAATCGTGTATATATATTACACATGGACTGTAGTAGTCCAAGAAGGCAGTTTACCACCTTCTTAAAGGTAATTAAGGAGGGGTTATAAATGATAGCTCAAGTGATGCCCAAATCCCATGAGAGAATAAAAGTAAACATATTTTGAAAGTTCTTTTATACTTAGAATCTAGTTTACTTCAAAAGTGACGGCAGTAGTGTAAAAACATAAATTAATGTCAAAGATCCTTTAAAAAATGAAATAATTTATTTTGAAACTTTGTACTGGTAAGTTGTCTGCCATTGTAAGGATAAAGTTAAAAATCACGCAACACCAGGTTATAGTCCAACAGGTTTAAGTGGAAGCACTAACTTTCGGAGCGACGATCCTTCATCAGGTGGTAGTGGAGGTACCTGGTGTTGTGTGATTTTTAAGTTTGTACACCCCAGTCCAACACCGGCCTCTCCAAATCATGACTGTAAGGATAGGTTTCGTGCGAAAAAAAAACAAAATATGCTGGAGAAGCTCAGCAGGTCTGAACTTCATCTGTTCTGATGAAGAATTACCGGACTCGAAATGTTAACGTGGCTTTCTTCCCACAGATGTTGTCAGACCTGCAAAACGTCTCCAACATTTTCTGTTTTTCTTTCAGACTTCCATTCGCAATTCTTTGTTTTATTACCGGTTTCATGCATTCATTCCGCAGAAAGCGCGTTTGCTGCCGGAAACCGGGGGTCTGTTACGGCGGTGACACCAATCTGAAACCGCTCCATCCCATGTTGTGGGCGGTGCAACCAGATCCGCTTCCGGGTGAGTCTCGGGCTCAGGTTCCGGGACGGAAGAGCGAAGTGGAGCCGCGGGTGAGGTGAGAAGGAGCAGCCGAGGCCTGGGGAGAGGACCAGGCCCCATCCAGGCTGAGCGGTTCCAGCCAATGGACTGGGCCAGACTCTGTCCGGGATCAGTGGTCACTCCGGCCGCCGGACCGGACAGTGTGCGCTTTCGGGAATGTTCGGACTGAGGTGTTGGCTTGGGGGTGGGGGCTGATTTCCATTCCTTTGTCTGCGGAACTCCACCCCCCTCCCCCACCCCAACCCCCTCCCCAATCCCCCCTCCCCCACCCCAACCCCCCCTCCCCAATCCCCCCTCCCCCACCACAACCCCCTACCCCACCCCCTCCCCCACCCCAACCCCCCTCCCCAATCCCCCCTCCCCCACCCCAACCCCCCCTCCCCAATCCCCCCTCCCCCACCACAACCCCCTCCCCAATCCCCCCTCCCCCATCACAACCCCCTACCCCACCCCCTCCCCCACCCCAACCCCCTCCCCAATCCCCCCTCCCCCACCCCAACCCCCTCCCCAATCCCCCCTCCCCCACCCCAACCCCCCCTCCCCAATCCCCCCTCCCCCACCACAACCCCCTCCCCAACCCCCTCCCCAATCCCCCCTCCCCCATCACAACCCCCTACCCCACCCCCCCCCCCCCTCCCCATCCCCCCTCCCCATCACAACCCCCACCCCCTCCCCCACCCCTCCCCCATCACAACCCCCTACCCCACCCCCTCCCCAATCCCCCCTCCCCCATCACAACCCCCTCCCCCATCACAACCCCTTCCCCAATCCCCCCTCCCCCATCACAACCCCCTCCCCAATCCCCCCTCCCCTACCCCAACCCCCTCCCCAATCCCCCCTCCCCCACCCCAACCCAACCCCCTCCCCAATCCCCCCTCCCCCATCACAACCCCCTACCCCACCCCCTCCCCAATCCCCCCTCCCCAATCCCAACCCCCTCCCCAATCCCCCCTCCCCCATCACAACCCCCTACCCCACCCCCTCCCCAATCCCCCTCCCCATCACAACCCCCACCCCCTCCCCCACCCCCTCCCCCACCCCCTCCCCCACCCCCTCCCCCACCCCCTCCCCCATCACAACCCCCTCCCCCACCCCCCTCACCCATCACAACCCCTCCCCAACCCCCATCACAACCCTCTCCCCAACCCCCCTCCTGCATCACAACCCCCTCCCCCACCCTCACCCTCCCTGCCCCACCCTCACCACCCCCACCCCTACCTTCTCCCCCCACCCCTCCCCCAATCAAATATTACTACTTTTCCAAAATGAATTTTTTTTATTGTTGTGGTTCTGTTCGCCAAGCTGGGAGTTTTTGTTGCAAACGTTTCGTCCCCTTTCTAGGTGACATCTTGTGACAGGAGGCTCCCAAGCACTGAAGATGTCACCTAGAAAGGGGACGAAACGTTTGCAACAAAAACTCCCAGCTCGGCGAACAGAACCACAACAACGTGCACCCGAGCTACAAATCTTCTCACAGACTTTGAATTTTTTTTTATGTTGTTGAAAATGGGGGAGGCGGAACAAAAGTTTTTTTTATTCAGGAAGTTGAGGAAGTGGTAATTAGCTGCCTTCTTGAACCACTGCAGTCCATTCGGTGTGGATACATTAGCAATGCTGTTGGGGACTTTGAACCAGGAACAGTGGCATATTTCCAAGTCAGGGTAGTGAGTGGTTTGCCGGAGAAATTGCAGCTGGTAGTGTTCCCATTATCTGTTGCTCTTGTCTTTCTAAGTGGAAGTGGTCGTGTGTTTGGAAGATGCTTTCTAAGAAGCCTTGGTAAATTTCTGCAGTGGATCTTGTAAGTGGTACACTCTGCTGCCACTGAATGTTGGTGGTGGAAGGAGTAAATGTGGTAGTGGTATCAGTCAAATGGGCTGCTTTGTCTTGCAATGTGTCAAGCTTCTTGTGTGTTGCTAGAGAGGCACCCATCCAGGCAGTGTTTGTGAGGCTCCTTCAGTTTTTGGCCAATGATTAACTTCAGCATGTTGATTCTGGGGAATTCAAAGTTGGAAATACCATTGAACGTCAATGAGTAAAGGTTAGGTTCTCTCTTGTCTGGATGGTTATTGCTTGCACTTGTGTAGCATAAATATTATTTGCCACATGGTCAACCCAAACCTGTCCAGGTTTTGTTGAATTTCGACATGGACTGCTTTAGTATCTGATGAGTTGTGACTCAGAGTTAACTCTGCTCTCTTCCCACATGTATGCCAGACCGGATGAGTTTCTCCAACACTTCTGTTATTGTTTTAGATCTGCAGCATGTGCAGTTCTTTGTTTTAGAAGTGGGCTCTGTGGGTTTTGGGGGACTATGTGGTGGGAAGCTGTGGAGGGGAAATCTCCAGAGGAAATTAGGTAAGTGACAGTCCTGGAACTGGCAGCGTGATGTTCACTGGTGGGGTCTTGATCTGGGGGAGCTGGCACTCAGCCTCTGCCAGATAGAAGTCAGCACGCTAGCCCACAACAGCACCATCCTTATCAGAGTTTTGATAACAAGAGAGACTAGAGTGCAGTAAGTTCAAAGGGTGACAGAGTGAAGGAGGGGAGTAGAGAAATAAAGGCAGCTGATGCCACGTTGACAGTTCCCAATAAAGAGGCCAAAGATAGGGACCGTGCTGGAGGGGAAACATTGGAGATGGGTGAAGGGTCTGTGTGATGGGGAGAGTGCTCCTGTCCAAAGGAATAGGAATGGTGGCAAAGATGACTGAAGAATTCAATGTCATGTCATGTTCAAAATGCATTGAGGTGGGGGCATAAAGGAGGAAAACTTTAGTCCTTTGCCGAGCACTGATTACTCTGTGCCTCAGAGAGGAGATGATCAGAGACTTTAGTGAATACATAGCAAAGATTTGGATTAGAAGAAGGAATGGAGTTGAAGGGGACGGGAGGGAGAATCAAAAGGGGTGTTGTTAACTGAGGATTTTTGAAGCTTGCGATAGGAGAAAATATTTCTGATTGAAGTGTCAAATGAGATGAAGAATGAAGTAGAACCAGGGTTCAGCACAGTTTGAAGTGGTGCTGGTGGTGAGGAAAGTTGATTGTGTGCATTTGGTGGTGCATGGCATTGAGTGTGGATGTGAAGGCTGCAGCTATCTGAGGAGTGTTACACCTCTTGGAGGTATGTGTAGCTTTGGGTGGATTTGAAACAGGATGGCTGGAACTTCAGTTGGAATCTGTGTGAGAATCTGAGCTGAACTGTGCTAGAGTCAAGAGCAGGCAGTCCATATACACAGGCGCTGGTGCCAGGCTCTCTGCTTACGTGAGGAAAGACTTCACCATTCCTGATGAAGGTCTTTTGCCCAAAATATCGATTATCCTGCTCCTCAGGTGCTGCGTGACCTGCTGTGCTTTTCCAGCACCATACTTTTGACGCTTTGTTTGTGCTTTTAACTCCAGACTCTGGACTCTCAGATGTCATTGCAATGAGGAGCTGCTAACAGTGGTTGAGTTCCTAAAATGGTCACTGTAAGGAACCCATGTGTGTGGCATCATCCTGTGCCAATCCTGAGTGTCTACCAGCACTGCAGCACAGGCCAGGCTGTCCACAGCTTCCGGACTTGTGAGACTGTCAGCAGTAACTGGTTAATTTCAGTCCTGGTTTGTCAGAAACCTGACAATGACAGTAGACATCCATTCTCAATTTCTTTGCTAATCTTGTATTAACGTCCTTGCAATAGATTGTGCAAACAGAAACTGGAATAATGCCAATTTTCTGTGTACTCTGTGTGAGCACACAATTGTGTGAAATAAAACTGGAAGCCTGTTTGGTCGATACACACAACGTGGTCCAATTAGATTTCGAGTAAAAAATGAGGTCTGCAGATGCTGGAGATCACAGCTGCAAATGTGTTGCTGGTCAAAGCACAGCAGGTTAGGCAGCATCTCAGGAATAGAGAATTCGACGTTTCGAGCATAAGCCCTTCATCAGGAATAAGAGAGAGAGAGCCAAGCCGGCTGAGATAAAAGGTAGGGAGGAGGGACTAGGGGGAGGGGCGATGGAGGTGGGATAGGTGGAAGGAGGTCAAGGTGAGGGTGATAGGCCGGAGTGGGGTGGGGGCGGAGAGGTCAGGAAGAGGATTGCAGGTTAGGAGGGCGGTGCTGAGTTGAGGGAACCGACTGAGACAAGG
Source organism: Hemiscyllium ocellatum (assembly GCF_020745735.1). Lineage (NCBI taxonomy): Eukaryota > Metazoa > Chordata > Chondrichthyes > Orectolobiformes > Hemiscylliidae > Hemiscyllium > Hemiscyllium ocellatum. The sequence continues at coordinate 51,086,220 of NC_083432.1, read as the reverse complement.
TGGGGGGAGGGGAAATGAGGAAGCTGGAGAAATCTGAATTCATACCTTGTGGTTGGAGGGTTCCCAGGCGGAAGATGAGGCGCTCCTCCTCCAGCCGTCGTGTAGTTGTGTTCTGCCGGTGGAGGAGTCCAAGGACCTGCATGTCCTCGGTGGAGTGGAAGGGGGAGTTAAAGTGTTGAGCCACGGGGTGATTGGGTTGGTTGGTTCGGGCGGCCCAGAGGTGTTCTCTGAAGCGTTCCGCAAGTAAGCGGCCTGTCTCACCAATATAGAGGAGGCCACATCGGGTGCAGCGGATGCAATAGATGATGTGTGTGGAGGTACAGGTGAACTTGTGGCGGATATGGAAGGATCCCTTGGGGCCTTGGAGGGAAGTGAGTGTGGAGGTGTGGGCGCAAGTTTTACATTTCCTGCGGTTGCAGGGGAAGGTGCCGGGGGTGGAGGTTGGGTTGGTGGGGGGTGTGGATCTGACAAGGGAGTCACGAAGGGAGTGGTCCTTGCGGAACGCTGATAGGGGAGGGGAGGGAAATATATCCTTGGTGGTGGGGTCCGTTTGGAGGTGGCGGAAATGGCGGCGGATAATACGTTGTATGCGCAGGTTGGTGGGGTGGTACCCAGATGGCCTCCTTCTTCAAGGACCGCAGATTCCCCCCAGACGTGATCGACGATGCCCTCCACCGCATCTCCTCCACTTCCCGCTCCTCCGCCCTTGAGCCCCGCTCCTCCAACCGCCACCAAGACAGAACCCCACTGGTTCTCACCTACCACCCCACCAACCTGCGCATACAACGTATTATCCGCCGCCATTTCCGCCACCTCCAAACGGACCCCACCACCAAGGATATATTTCCCTCCCCTCCCCTATCAGCGTTCCGCAAGGACCACTCCCTTCGTGACTCCCTTGTCAGATCCACACCCCCCACCAACCCAACCTCCACCCCCGGCACCTTCCCCTGCAACCGCAGGAAATGTAAAACTTGCGCCCACACCTCCACACTCACTTCCCTCCAAGGCCCCAAGGGATCCTTCCATATCCGCCACAAGTTCACCTGTACCTCCACACACATCATCTATTGCATCCGCTGCACCCGATGTGGCCTCCTCTATATTGGTGAGACAGGCCGCTTACTTGCGGAACGCTTCAGAGAACACCTCTGGGCCGCCCGAACCAACCAACCCAATCACCCCGTGGCTCAACACTTTAACTCCCCCTCCCACTCCACCGAGGACATGCAGGTCCTTGGACTCCTCCACCGGCAGAACACAACTACACGACGGCTGGAGGAGGAGCGCCTCATCTTCCGCCTGGGAACCCTCCAACCACAAGGTATGAATTCAGATTTCTCCAGCTTCCTCATTTCCCCTCCCCCCACCTTGTCTCAGTCGGTTCCCTCAACTCAGCACCGCCCTCCTAACCTGCAATCCTCTTCCTGACCTCTCCGCCCCCACCCCACTCCGGCCTATCACCCTCACCTTGACCTCCTTCCACCTATCCCACCTCCATCGCCCCTCCCCCTAGTCCCTCCTCCCTACCTTTTATCTCAGCCGGCTTGGCTCTCTCTCTCTTATTCCTGATGAAGGGCTTATGCTCGAAACGTCGAATTCTCTATTCCTGAGATGCTGCCTAACCTGCTGTGCTTTGACCAGCAACACATTTGCACCAATTAGATTTCAGCATATTTACCTAGATGAGGTGTTATGATTTGGTTGAACGCACTTTACTGCTTGTGTTAACCGAAGTATTATACCAATACTTGTATTCTTAAATACTTTGTTTTTTTAAAAAAAAACTGTGAAATTGTTTCAGCTAATGACATAGTTCTGAAGTACAATGAGTATAAACCAGGCAGGTTCAGAGCCTTGAATGAGCTGGGACCATGTCTGCGCAAATAGTGAACACTGACTGAAGACAGGGGTTAAAGTTAAACAATGATTTTCCACAGCAGTTTGATTGAACAATTGAAGGAAGCATTGTGTGGGCAGGATCAGAATGACTCAATGTTCCCTCTCAGTGTGGATCTCTTATGTTCTCATGGATTTTGTTTGCTCTGCAGAGTTACTTTTCACTCAGGGACCCGATGTCTGATAGCAAGGAGGAACCAGGATGGAACGACTTGAGCAGCATCTCCCAACCATTGCTTCGATCAATACATCCCAGTCTCTGGGCCAGCCTGGACTGCCGGCACGATGTCAGTCACTTGACGAAAAGAAAGCAATTTCTGACGTTCGCAGGACTTTCTGCCTGTTTGTAACCTTTGACCTGCTGTTTGTTTCACTCTTGTGGATAATCGAGTTGAATGTGAGTTTTTCGTCTTCACAGAAACAGGAACAGAATTGGGAACACTATTGTTTTCAGACACTTATTTTATTTGATGTTCTCAGTCTAAAATTATAAGCAGTGTATACGAATACAATTCAGAAAGCTTTCTATATTTAAAACTGAACTTTAGTATAAATTAATCTATCCTGTAACTGTACAAATTAAATTAGATTTCTTACACTATGGAAACAGGCCCTTCGGTCCAACAAGTCCACACCGACCCTCCGAAGAGCAACCCACCCAGATCCATTCCCCTACACCTAATACTTCAGGCAATTTAGATGGCCAATTCACCAAACCTGCACATTTCTTTTGGTCTGTGGGAGGAAACCGGTGCACCCGGAGGAAACCCACGCAGACACAAGGAGAATGTGCAAACTCCACACAGACAGTTGCCCAAGGCGGGAATTGAACCCGGTTCTCTGACGCGGTGAGGCAGCAGTGCTAACCGCTGTGCGACCGTGCCACCCTCCACTGTGCCACCATGCCACCCTACAGAGTCAGAGCTTATTCAGGAGGGGAATATTCATTACATAAACTGTTCATACAAGATTAATAGACCAGAACCTATTTGTGCTAGTGCTATAGGAGTAAACAAAGCTGTGGTCCTATTGACTGTTGCAGATCTGAACCATGATGTCACTACTGTCAATGGTTTAGTGGTTAAGAGTGAGAAAATGGAGAGCTATTTAAGTCTTCCTGTCACACAGCAGCTGTGGGGAGAACCAAGAACAAAATAACTTCTCTAAAAATGAGCAAAACCCTTGGTACTGACAATGTATGTTGTGAATTAATCTTATCCTATTATGTCCAGCCTAAATAGTTAAAGGAGCTCTTGGGCTGGGCTACATTAAAGTACCTCCTCCTTGGTCTGTCTATGTATTTGCAACTTGGGACTGATTGTCTTACTAGTCAAGATTAGCTGGCTTCATACTTATGTGATTTACACATGGACCAGAAGTGGCAACAGGTTAATATTAAAGATCTTGGTGATCAAGGATTTAAAACTTTTTTTTAACCTTCCACACACAGTAATCTGTCATCAAGTTCATTAATATGAGCTAGTTTTTAATCACTCACTGCTCCCCGGCTGATGAGCAAAATCAGGGACAGCTTCAAAGGAAAGAAAAAAATACAATGTTGTGAAGATTAGTGGGAAGCCTAAAACCCATCAGAAGATAACTAATAAAAAAAGGAGTGACAATATGACAGTAAACTAGCTAACAATACAAAAGAAGATTGCAAGAGAGAGGAGAATTATTTAAAAAGGACATGAAGGGCAATGTTTTTACAGATTTATTCATTTTTACACTGCTTATTCCTGTGTGGAATGAACTACCAGTGAAAGTTGTGGATGCAAGTACAGTTACAACATTTAAAAGATATTTGGATAGGTACATGATTAGGAAAGTTTTGGAGGGATTATAGGCCAGATGCAGGCAGTTGGGACTAGTTTAGTTTGAGGACATGGTCACTGTAGACCAGGTGGACCACATAGTCTATTTCTGTGCTGTATGGCTTTAGAGATGTAAATGCAAGAGAGAGGTAAAAGTGGACATCAGACTGCTGGAAAATGAGACTGGAGAAGTAATAATGGGTGGAAGAACTGAATAGGTACTTTGCATCAGTTTTCACAGTGGAAGACACCAACAGCATACCAGAACTTTTAGAGATTCGGGGGCAGAGACAAGTTTAGTGGCCATCACTAAGGAGAAGGTGCTGCAGAAGCTGAAAGTTCTGAAGGTGGATAAATCATTTTTAAAAAAAAGTCACTGAAATTAGGGATGGTCCCAGAGGACTGGAAAATCACTAATGTATTATCCCTGTTTAAGAAGGGAGAAAGGTAAAAGACTGGAAACTGTAGGCCAGTTAGCCTGATCTCAGGTCTTGGTAAGATTTTAGGTTTTGTTATTAAGGATGAGATTGTGGAGTACTTGGAAGTGCATAGTCAGCACAGCTTTGTCATTGGGAGATCATGCCTGACAAATCTGTTAGAAATCTTTGACGGGATGTTGAGCAAATCAGACAAAGGAGAACCAGTGGACATGATCGATTTGGATTTCCATAAGGCCTTTGACAGGGTGTTGCACAGGAAGCTATTAAATAAGATAAGAGCGCATAGTTTTTGGGGCAATGTACTGGAATGGACAGAGGATCGACTGGTAGAATGCAGAGAGTAGGTATAAAGGGATCTTTTCAAGGATGGCAGTTGGTGACTAGCGGAGTTCCGCAAGGGTCTGTATTGGGATCACACTATTCATGTTATACATTAATGTACTGGATGAAGGAACTGAGGCCTTTGTTGCTAAGTTTGCAGACTCAAAGGTAGGTGGAGGAATAAGTAGCTTTGAGGAGGGTGTAGAAGGACTTGGATTGGCTAGGTGAGTGAGCAAAGAAAAGTTGATGTAATATGTGGAAAATGTGTGATGTTAAGCACCCCGAAATACAGAAGAACTTAGGAGTCCTAGTTCAGTTTTTCTCTTAACATTAGAACGTAGGTTCAGTTGGCAGTTAGGAAGGCAAATGCAATTTACCATTCATTTCAAGACAGACAGAATACGAGTAGAGATGTACTGCTGAGGATGTATAAGGCACTTGGAATGTTTATCAGCAGTTTTGGGCCCTGTATCTTAAGAAAGATGAGCTATTTTCAGAGGAGGTTTACAAGAATGATCCCATGGATGAAAGGGTTATCATATCAGGAGTGGTTGAGACACTGGGTCTGTACTGGATGGAGTCTAGGAGGATGACTGTGTGGGTGGGTGGGTGGGGTCTGATTGAAATTTCCAGATTACCAATAGGTTTCGATAGAGTGGGTGTGAAGAAGAAGGTTTCCAGTTGGAGGAGAGACTACGAGCTGAGGACACAGCCTCAGAGTGAAGGGATGGTCCTTTAGAACGGAGATGAGGAGAAATTTCTTCAGCCAGAGGGTGGTTAATCTATGGAACGTATTGCTGCAGAGGGCTGTGGAGGCCAAGCCATTAAATGTATTTAAGACAGATAGATAGGTTCTTGATTAGTAACGGGATCATGGGTTACCGGGTGAAGGCAGGAGAATATCAGCCATGATCAAATGGCAGAGCAGATTCAATGGGCTGAATGGCCTCACTCTCTTTTCTTTGGTCTTATATCTGTCTCTTTTTCCATTCTCTCTCCACTTTTTTCTCCTGTATTTTTTTCTGCTTGAATTCCATTCATCTCTTACATTCCTTTTCGATTGTGTTATGTCGTACAAGTTAATGGCACAGGATCCAGTTTCCAATGGCAGCCCACCCAGTGTGAAGGAGTATCAGTCACAAGTCGTGCTCCTATTCGTGATGAGCACAAAACATGCGACAAATGCTGCTGTTCCCATCCGAGCTGCAGATGATGTAGATGCTACATGATTCGCATGGAATTTTAACATGCTGCCAGTTGTTATGCCAGGCCTTTTAATATCTACAGGAGCCATTAATGATTGGGTTGCATCTTGAAACTCTCCATAACTCTCCAGCTGAAGTTGTGTTGGTTTGTTGCTTTGAAATGTTCCTTCAGGAAATGTCTTTGGTGTAGTTTCCTCTGCCGTCTTTTTTAACCAATCACGAATCTAGTCTTGGAAATGACAGACAGATGTTTTCCAAACTAAAGTTGCAATTGGAGAAACTGGTTTAGTTGTACAAAAAACATCTTCTGTCCTTCTAATAATGAGCAGAATCTGCCAACAGAAATCACTTTAAAATGTTTCATTTCAGATCTCAGGATTAATTGTCTAAGCAGGAGCTCAGGTTTGGAGTTTTTAAAATGTATTTTTTTGAAGAAAGATTTTTGAAGGTTTATTCTGGCAGGCTCCATCTTCCATTTTTCTTCCATAACCACTTTTAATTAGCTTGAACATCTTTCTGGTGCCTGGCTAGGTTCGAGTGAAGCTTGTGTGACCTACTTATATTCAAATGGGCAGGAAGCAAGGGTCAGTATCTGTACAGGAACAGGAGTAGGTCATTTAGCCTTTTGAGCCTGTTCTGCCATTCAATAAGATCATGGCTGATGTGTGGCCTGACTCCATGCTTTTTGCCCACATCCCTTGATAAAGATTTGTCTGTCACAGATTTAAATTCAACCATTGAATTAGCTTCAACTACTGTTTGAGGAGGAGAGTTCCAGACCCTCCACTACTCTTTGCGTGTGGAAGTGCTCTCTAATAATGTTCCTGAATGGCCTGGCCCTAATTCTTACACTGTGCCCCCCCGCGCCCCCAGGTTCTTTTTATCTACTATGTCTTTTCCTGTTCATTTCTCAAAACCATCCAATTCTCACATTCACAGGGCGGCATGGTGGCTCAGTGGTTGGCACTGCTGCCTTACAGCACCAGGGACCCGGGTTAGATTTCCCCCTCGGACAACTGTCTGTGTGGAGTTTGCACATTCTCCCCGTGTCTGCGTGGGTTTCCTTCGGGTGCTCCAGTTTCCTCCCACAGTCCAAAGATGTGCAGGTCAGGTGAATTGGTCATGTTAAATTGCCCATAGTGTTAGCTGCATTAGTCAGTGGTAAGTACAGGATAGGGGAATGGGTCTGGGTGGGTTACTCTTCAGAGGGTCGGTGTGGACTTGTTAGCCTGTTTCCATACTGTAGGGAATCTAATCCCACTGGTCACATGAATAATCAGCTGATTCCTTAGTCTCCTGGCGCAGAGAGTGAACTGGAGCCTGAACAGTCAGCCTTAGACTTTCAGTGAGCAGATGTCTGAGGAGTTTTTGATAATATAATTTCTGATCTCTCTGCATTTCTCTTGGAAGTAGTTACTGATACTGAAATTTTAATATATTCCTTGTTTCTCAGACAAATGGTGGCATTAAAGAGAATCTAGAAGGTGAAATATTAAGTTATGACTTCAGAACCTCATTCTTTGACATATTTGTAAGTAATGTATTCTATCTATCCATCCAGAATTAGACCCTTCTACCCTGCCTCACTGAACAATAATTCACCTTTGTCCCTCTGCTTCCTGCAGTCACTGGCTGTGTTTCGCTTCCTGGTATTGCTGCTTGCCTATGCCCTTCTGAGACTCCGTCACTGGTGGGTGATTGCGGTAAGGAATCACTGCCTCTGTGTACCCATATATGGGGTGGGACGGTGAAAGCTGGTGTTTCGGAGCATGAGCCGTGAATCAATTCATGTTATTTACAACAGACAGTGAAGCAAAAGATTAAGGGAATGTCTCACTCAACTCCACATAAGCTGAAATAAAAATAGAAAGCACTGAAAATACACAACAGGTCAGTCTGAATTGACGTTAATGAGTGTTTTAATCAGCTTGATCTGTGAGCACACACAAACTATTAATCTGTCCCTGTATAATCTCTACAGATACAGACTGGCCTACATATTCCCACGCTTTCTCCTTTTAATTGCATTTCAAGGTGTGACCTGAACCAAAGAACAAGTTTCCATGAGAGTTTCATTGAGCATCTGACTAATTGTTCCCTCTCTGTTGACTGACTTCAGACTGACTTGGTGTTGTAACAGGTGCTTGCTGATGTGTTTGATTTAAAAGTTTGGATATCTGCTGGGTCTCCTCATGGATTAACTACTGAGATAGTGCACTGAGGTGCCAGATTCCATTCCTTATCTAAGTTAGTTAACCTCTTGTGGGGAGAGAGTTTGGGAGTGTGGGAAGGCTGCATTAACTTCAGTCAATACTATCACTGACTAGATAGAGGCTGTTCTATTAGAATAATGTTCAGTAAATGTCCAGCACATCAAAAATTCTTGTTAATGACTAATTATTAATAATTGTCTTGTATTAGTCCAGTGCACTTTTAGTGAGGGCAATTAATAACCTATAATGTATAAACGGAGCTCCTGTTGTTCTTCAGTTAGTCCCAGATTGGAATGGTAAATCAGACCTTTGTTGCACAGTGGTAGTGTTCCTATTTTGAAGCAAGAATGCCCACATTTGAGTCCCATCTGCTTCACAGCTATGTATGTAATGACATCTCTAAACAGATTGATTCAGGAATCATACCTGGAGGAGTGAGATGAAATAGACAGCTTTTTCAAATAACTGGCACAGATGCAGTCAGCTGACAGTCTCCTGTGCTGGTGCTGTAAGGTTATGTAAAGAAAAAGGATGTGTTGGTTTCAGAAATCACTGTCCAGGCAGGAAAATCCCCTGCTGACTTCCAGGGTTAGTCTGGGTATGAGGGATATGACTGTGACACACAGCAAGAAAATTTAACTGGTAGCTTATTGTTAACTCCGTACTGTTTTAAATTGTCTAAATTTCTCTCATCAGCACTGTTATTGATTTTTGTGTTTTGTTACAGGTCACTACTTTAATTACCAGTGGCTTTTTAATTGTAAAAGTCATTCTTTCAATTCCGGTAGGGAGACTTTAATTTTGCAATAATTTCTCTCTTGCCCCACTTGATCTTTGTGCTCCATTTGCTTCCCTAGGGGGATGGATTTTACCCTTTTAGTTTGTAACTGAATTCCCCAGAGTCCCTTGCTATCAGGTCTGATGTCCCACTGACCTGCTCTGCACTTGGATTTTTCAAGGAAACCACTGAGAATTCCTCTTTAGAATACCACCCGCTTTCTGACGTGCCCCATTAAAAAAAAAATATTTGGAAGTTTTGAACAGCCCGGGTTTGCTCATAGCATCCTGCTACAGTTCAGGGTTCTGTGGCCATTTGTTCAACATCAGGATCCAACACACATGTTGGATCTTTTGCCTGAAGGTAATCAGGTGTTGTCTTTGCAAAAGCAAAATATACTAGAGGCTGGAAATCTGAATTCAAAACAGAAAATGATGCAGGTTCTTTATCAGGTCAGATATCTGTGGAAAGAAAGAGAGGTAAGGTTTCAGATCTGTGTTGGGATACTAAATGTGCAGAGGGGAAATTGTTTCTGCACAGTCATCAGTACAGACAGTGCAGAAAGCCTGTTGCTACCTCAATAAGATTCATAATGGGTGAGTGAACAGTCTCCTTCGTTCTGCAACAGCATGAACAGATGTACTGAGTGGAGCCAGTGACTTTTGTCATTCTCTGTGCTTTATGTACATTTTATCTACTGTAGAAGAAAGCACTGAACATAGTACGTAGGAACCAATCATTACCTTTCTCTTCGTGAACTCATCATCTTGTTTACTGTTAGTCCAGTGCAGCCTCAAAGAGACTCAGATTGCTTATGTCTGAGATCAAGGCCACAGGATTTCCTTACTCCAATTCCTGGTCTTGCTGCCACTGAGCAGATGAAGGGCAATAGGAATTAACATCCATAACAAAGCAAGTGACCAGTGATTAAATGGTTACCCTATTTGTTACACTCCAGTGGCAAATCAGAGAGCAAAGCAATCTTAGTTGGAGGAAGATAGTTGCCTGTCCTCAAGGACAGTTTTTCTACAGTTCTGGATTTGTTGCTAGTGGAGAGCCTGGTTGCTTGCGTGCCTGTAACATATAATTTCCTGAGCTGAATATTACCAACTGGATGGGCTGTTTAATTGTGCTGCAATACACTGTCACTCTGCTGTTCCTGTATGAGTGAGGATGGCATTTTAATAGATCCACTTTTTGTACAGTTCCAGACCAGGGGTGCATTTGGTTATGTTCTCCCAATTGTTTCCTTTGTCCTCGTTTGGCTGGAGACCTGGTTTCTTGATTTCAAAGTATTAATTCAAGAGGCAGAAGATGAGCGATGTGAGTAGATGTTCAGTCTTCCTTTTATTTGAAATGAAATTGAGCTTTCTTTGCTCTGCCTCTCTCTGACTGACTCCGGTGTAAAACGCTTCCTGTCTGCTATCATTCCCTAATAATTGTTGATCAAAATGAGAATAACAATTGGATGCAAATGATTATGGCAGAATCATCTGACTGAATGGGCATTCCCTGAAATTATTAGCAAAATGTTGTAATTGATAAAACATGCAAGGTTTATTTCTTAAATGGCAACACTGCATGGTTTCATTTTATGCCTGTCTTTAACATTATATAGATACTAACCACACTGATTACAGTTTATTTGATATATTTTTTTTGATTAAATGATCTTTATGGCAACAGCCCAAACTGTCTGCCATGTTTCTGTAAGGTCACCTGTGAATGTCACAGATTTTAATGTTGTTTTCTGTGATGTCCCACGGTCTTGCACATAGGAATTAGGGGATAATTGTATCCAACTGAAGGATAATTAACCCAGGACACCAGAACTAGTATTTCACAGTGCCCATGTGAAAGTTGTACATTAGTTCTAATTTTATATTGTCTTATTTTTACTTTGCCAAGACTTTGTGCATGTGACCACTAAGATATCTTTGTCACCACAGTTAATTGTAATCTTCTTGTGGATGTAATTGTAATTTATCTCTATCTGTTTCAGTGTACCAGACATCTCACGCAGCATTTGTGCACTCACCTCTTCTGTATCCCAGAGGTATATCCGAGGGACAATTCTATTCTCCTCCAGAGTCCTTTGCAGGTACCTGACTGAGTGGCAGTTTCTTACTCAATAACAGCCCTTCAAAGAAGCACTGGGCTAGTGGGAGAAGGATAATGGGAAAGAGGTGCTTGGGCACTTTGGTGGTGAGTGAAACAGTGAGAGAAGGTGGGATGAGGGCTGGTCAAAGGCAAAAGATGGATTGATGGTGGAAACTGAACAGCAAGTGGAATTCTGGGTTTTCATTGCTTTGGGTTCTCTATACATCTAAAAGGTGCCAAGTTTCTAAATGTTAAACTTAGTGCTGAATTAGGCCACAGATACCGAACGACTCTGTCATATTTATTGAGTGTTCTAGTATAAAATAAGCAAGCTTTTCAGGCCTTCTTTTGTGCTGGTATTTTCTTGCATTCCTGTTGTAAACCTGCTTCACTTGACAGGCTCTGAAGATGAGTATGAAGGTGAAGGTACTGAAAGGAGAGCAGTAACACCACAGGTAAGGGCTAACTTGAAATGTGTGAATCAAATTCTAAATGGAGATAATAAACTGCAGTTAATGGTGGGTGGGAGAGCCAGTTGGGAGGAGTACTGCTTCTGAATTTCAGTATTGCTTTTCTTCACACTAAGTTTTTCACCCTCCTCCCAAGATCTCTCACTCCCAAGTTTGGGAGAAGATTTGTAGCTCGGGTGCTCGTTGTTGTGGTTCTGTTCGCTGAGCTGGGAATTTGTGTTGCAGACATTTTGTCCCCTGTCTAGGTGACATCCTCAGGAGCCTCCTGTGAAGTGCTTCTGTGATCTTTCCTCCGGCATTTATAGTGATTTGTACCTGCCGTTCCCGGTTGTCAGTTCCAGCTGTCCGCTGCAGTGGCCGGTATATTGGGTCCAGGTCGATGTGCTTATTGATTGAATCTGTGGATGAGTGCCATGCCTCTAGAAATTCCCTGGCTGTTCTCTGTTTGGCTTGTCCTATAATAGTAGTGTTGTTCCAGTCAAACTCATGTTGCTTGTCATCTGAGTGTGTGGCTACTAAGGATAGCTGGTCGTGTCATTTCGTGGCTGGTTGGTGAAACGACAAAATGACACGACCAGCTATCCTTAGTAGCCACACACTCAGATGACAAGCAACATGAGTTTGACTGGAACAACACTACTATTATAGGACAAGCCAAACAGAGAACAGCCAGGGAATTCCTAGAGGCGTGGCACTCATCCACAGATTCAATCAACAAGCACATCAACCTGGACCCAATATACCGGCCACTGCAGCGGACAGCTGGAACTGACAAGCGGAAGCGGCAGATTCAAACCACTATAAATGCCGGAGGAAAGATCACAGAAGCACTTCACAGGAGGCGCCCAAGCACTGAGGATGTCACCTAGACAGGGGACGAAACGTCTGCAACACAAATTCCCAGCTCAGCGAACAAAACCACAACACCTCTCAATCCCTCCCCATCTTCCCACTTCCTCCCCACCCCAGCCCAACATGTTACATTTAAAAAAAGAACTGCAGATGCTGGAAATCAGAAACAAAAACAAAAATTGCTGAGGAAACTTAGCAGGTCTGACAACATCTGTCGAGAGAAAGCAGAGTTAACGTTTTGGTGACCATTCTTCAGAAATTATTATAATTAGGAAAAGGTTGGTATATATGCAGAAGATGGGGTGGGAGAGGAGTAAACGATAGGTCGTGATGGAGCCTAGAGAGATTAGACAAGTCAAGCCTTTATTCTCTGGAATTTAGAAAGATAAGGGATAATATAACCAACTTCACAATATTAACAGGGATAGACAGGATGGATAAAGATCAACTATTTTCTTTGGTTGAAGACTCTAGAACTGTGGGTGTGGTCTAAGCCTTAGGAGCAGGCCATTCAGGAGTGATTTAGAAAGCACTTCTACATACAGAGAGTAGTGGAGGTTTGGAGCTCTTCCCCAAATGGCAGTTGATGCTCATTCAGTGGTTACATTTAAATCTGAGACAGGCAATATTTTACTAATCAAGGTTATCAAGGGATATGGGCTGAAATAGGCATATGGAGTTAGGCCACAGACTAGCCATGATCTTATTGAATGGGACTGTAGGCTCGAGGGGCTGAATGGCTTGCTTCTATTCCAATGTTCCAAAGCAGTCGAAAAGTGTGGAGCTGGAAAAGCATAGCTGATCGGGCAGCATCTGAGGAGCAGGAGAATCCCAAGCAGTTCCTAAGCATAAAGCAAGATGGCTAGTAATCTGGGAGATAGTCTGTGGACTTCCACTTCAACTCCTCAGGTGATGACACCAGTCCAGGAGATCACACAGATTGAATATGATCTCCACCCTTATTCTCGACATGATGTGATTTCTGCCCCAGAGCAGAATTGTTCCAGCTCCTTTTTGAAGGTGATGTAATTAATCCACATTCACGTCACCAGCTGGAAATGCATTATACAGGCTCACTCCATCATTAAGCACTGACCAGCTGTGCCAGAGGCTGACTGGATAAGAGAATGAGGGACTCGCTGACCAGATGAATGGGTTAACTGACCAGTTGGGCAGGAAGGTGACTGTCCAATTATGCCAGAGGATGACAGGCATGTTAAATGAGTGAGTGCCTGCAGATGAGAGGGCCAGAGAAAAACTGGTGAGTTGGGTGAGTGGTTAAATGACCAGGTATGCGAGGGTTAACTGTCCAGTTGGGCCAAAGGGTGATAGCAGATGCTGACTGTCCAGCACCTGCAGTCTTCACTTTCTCCTGAGCAGATGATGGGCTGACTGTCATCAAGAAAATAACTGACTGCTCTTTTCTTTCTGCAGGAAAAGGAGTATGTGTGTCAGGGTCGAGAGGCAATGCAAGTGATGGAACAAATACTGGGACAGGAGGCATGCTGGAAGTTTGAGAAAGCGAATGTGAGTAGGTGGTTGTGATCAGAATGATCTCCTGTACCCATTCTTGGTCTGGGATGTATGTTTTACAGCAGTGGTTTAATCTTTCACAGACTTGTTGTTGAGCATGCTTGGATGTAACTGACAAAAGATTGAGCATTCCAAAGTAGTATTTTGGACTGTAAAAACGCAGACTGCTGTCCTGAGCAGCAGAATAGGTGAAATTCATTTACTAATCGCAGCAGAATCATGAATACTGATGTTCTAAATAAAAAGACCCCTGTTAATTGTAACATTTTATTTTACAATGGAATGATTAAAAATTGAGAACTCTTCCATTGTTTGTGTTTAAATATGTTCCTGCCCCTTTCTGCCCTTAGATTCTCCAGACATGCTGCAACTTCCTGAGCACAAGACATGCTCGACAGCACCAGCCGAGCTTTTCTGGTTTGATCACCATTGGGTTGGTGAAGGTGTGCCCAGTTCATATGGTACCTCGAATGGTCCAAAGGGAACTTGTGTTCACCTAAAGAATGAAGCTTAGAAATCAGGGAGCACATTTGTTGATTGTTCTATGATTAGATCGCAGCCTCTTATTAACTGTCAAGTACCTGTTATCCTGAATGTTAATGAATTCTGTGCTTTGTGGTGGTTAAGCTTCCATGATGTTGCTGGTCAGGATTCGAATCTGGAAGCTGATACGGTATTTAGCTCTTTTTCTGTCTTGTACACTCTGGCTTGGTCCAAGTGACTCCACAGCCCAGTCAGAGAATGGTTGCTGTTTGGTCTCTTAGGTTTGCAGGTTGGATGGAGCCTGATTGAGGTTGCAGTTCTGCAAACACTTTCAGTGGGATTGGACTGAGTTTTAAAGAACCTTGCTAATCTGGAATCTCTGTTACAGGAATACAATGATGTTGTTTACACATTTGAAGTCCCATATCATGGCAGGAGCTTCATTCTAAAGGTAAGAACTTGGATGTTGAAGCACAGTGATGTAGTTCGGGATAGGATGTGGCTCCCGAATAAAATTATTAAACATAAAGTATTCAAAATGACCAATTCAGCAACATCTTCCGTTTCGCTGTATGAACAGATTGACTCCACTCCATGTGTGCAGAATTAATAAGGAAAGTTATTTTGTTCCAAATCTGTCACTGGGCTGCAGTTGTAAAGTTGATCTTGGTGCTGTAGCACTGAGTGAATTTATTGCTGGTAGCAGTTGCTTTGAAAGGCGCTCCAAGCCTCCACCTCCTTGCTCACATTCCACAGGCACTCTCAATCCCTCAACGTTCTCACATGCTGTCCTTGATTCTAAAACTGGGATGGGAGGAGAATTTTGAGAGGTAGTGTGGTTTGACTGAGTAAAGTGCAGAAGGTTGCAACTCCAAAGCAGAGCTGTGGATTGAACATGCAGTTACAATGCAGGATTTGCAGCTGGAATTATCCAGTGACCTTAACACAGATGGCTGCTTGGATGGAAGTCTTCAGTGGAATTTGCTTAATAATTTTGGTTTCCAGTACAAAAGAGGACATTGGTCAGAACAGCCACAGGGTGACTGATGTGGAGATGAAAAATTCTCCCCCGGTTCAGTGACCGGGTGGTGAGACACTGAGAAAGTACTAATCTGAGTTTCACGCAGTATCGAACCCAAACTATAGTTGCCCTGGAGTTGTTAATGAGGATATTGTGGAGGGAGTTTTTTTCTACATCTAACCCCATTCTGTATAGTCCTGGGAGTACAGTTTTTGAAGGGGTCAATGTGGAGGGAGTTTTGCCTTCAGTTTAAAAGATCAGAGGGTGTTTATATCTAACTCCAGGCTGTGCTGGGAACGTCCAGTGCGGATGGTGTAAAGGACACCTGACTATGAGGCCGTTCACCTATTGTTTCTATACTGACTCTCTGAATGAGTGTTATGCCTCAGTGCCATTCATCTCTCTTTTCCCTGAAACCCTACATATTATTTATATTTTAAATATCCTTTGCTGTCCCAATCGAATCTGTGTGTCCCGCACTTCTAGACAATGCATTCCTGTAACCCAACTACTTGCAATGTAAAAAGATTTATTCTCCTATCACACTTGTTTTTGTGCTCTCTCATTTTCATCCTTTTTATGAGTGAGCAGTTTCCCTCTATCCATTGGGTCCAACTCCCTCTTGATTTTGAAAACTACTTTCAGATTTTGCTTAACTTTCTCTCTTTGGAAAATAGTCGTAACAGAGGAGCTTCATCTTTGAAATCATTCTCATACACATCTTGGGACTCTCTGCAATGCATTCACATCTTTCCTACAATACCTTGGAGGTGCTGGTGTTGGACTGGGGTGGACAAAGTAAAAAATGACACAATACCAGGTTACAGTCCAACAGGTTTAATTGGAGGCACTAGCTTTCGAAGCACATCATCAGGTGGTTGTCCTGATGGACTATAACCTGGTGTTGTATGATCTTTAACCTCCTACAATAAGGCATCCAGAACTGTACACAATACTCCAGCTGAGTTCTAACTAATATCTCATAGAAGATCAGCATAATCTTATTCCTGTAATCTTTTACCTTCTTCATAAAGTGGGATATGGTATGCTTTATTCTTCACACACTGTACCTGTCCTGCTACTTCAGTGACTTATCCAAGTATCTCTGCTTCTGCACACCTTTTAGGATAATCCTCTTTATTTCATGTTTTGTTTTCATGTTCTTTCTATGAAGATCTATCACCTCTCATTCTCTTTATAAAGGTCCATCTGCCACTTATCTGCCCATTGCTCCAACTTGTCAGTGTCCTTCTGCAGATATACCCAGCGCTGCTCACAGTTTAGTGTTTCCAAATCTGCAAATTTTGAATTTGCCCTTTGTACACATAGGTTTAGATTACATATTAATGAAAAAGTAAGAGTCTCGATAATGATTCCTGCAAATAACTCCGCTGCCAATGTTCCTCGAGCCCAAACACACAGCACTGTGGCACAGCGGTTAGCACTGCTGCCTCACAGTGCCAGAGACCCGGGATCAATTCCCGCCTCAGGCGACTGACTGTGTGGAGTTTGCACATTCTCCCTGTGTCTGCGTGGGTTTCCTCCGGGTGCTCTGGTTTCCTCACACAGTCCAAAAATGTGCAGGTTAGGTGAATTGGCCATGCTAAATTGCCCATTGTGTTAGGTGCAGGGGTAAGTGTGAGGGAATGGGTCTGGGTGGGTTGTGCTTCGGCGGGTCGGTGTGGACTTGTTGGGCCAAAGGGCCTGTTTCCACACTAAATAATCTAATCTAATCGAAAAAAATTAATCATTCCTCTGGATCTCAACACTCAGCCAATTTTGTGTCCATGTTGCTGCTGTCACATTCATTCCATGAGCTACAACTATTTTCATATCTGTTGTGTGGTTCTGTGTCAAACACCATTTGGAAACCCATATACAACACATTGACTGACAGTATTGCCCTCATCAATCGATCTGTTTCCTCTCCAAAAAAAACCTCCCAAGTTAGCTAAACGCAATTTTCACTTGACAAATCTGTACAGTCTTTTTTAATTAAGCCCCATTTTCAAAGTCACAGTGTTTTTGATCCTAAGTAATTGTTTCAAGAACTTTCCTCCACTAGTGAAGTTAAACTGACTACTCTTTAAGTGCTTAGATTATTCTTACAAACTCTGTATTGAACCCTGTGCTGCATCCATCCTAGGAGTGTTTGATGAGGATGGTTTAAAAGGAACTCACTCTGTAATTAACCCCATTCTATCCTTTTCCTGGCTGTCTTTGATGGGAAAATGTAGAAGGACCTTTTATTTTCAATTTAGAAAAGCACCTTACTTTCAGTTTAAAAGGATTGAAAAAGCTTTACTTTCAGTTCAAAAGAGTAGAGGTGACTTTACTCTCCATTGAACCCCATGCTGTCGCTATCCAAGGTGTGTTTGATGGGGACGATGCAGAAGAAGCTTCACTATCAGTGTAAAAGAGTAAAAGTGCTTTATTCAGTATCTAACTGTATATTGTCCCTGCTCAAGGTGTGTCTGATAAGGAAAGTATAGAGGGAGCTTTATAAGAACATAAGAAATAGGAGCAGGAGTAGGCCATGTGGCCCCTTGAGCCCACTCCACCTTTCAATAAGATCATGGCTGATCATCTTGTTGGCTCAGCTCAACTTACCCGCCCACTCACCATAACTTTTAATTCCTTTACTATTCAAAAATCTGTCTATCTTTGCCTTCAAAAACATTCAGCTGCTTCACTGGGCAGGGAATTCCACTTATTCACATCCCTTTGGGTAAAGAAGTTCCTCCTCTACTCAGTCCTAATCTGCTCCCCTTTGTTTTGAGGCTTTGCCCCTTGTGCTAGTTTCGCCCAGCAATGGAAACAATCTCCCTGCTTCTAAGTTACATATTTCCTTCAGAGTTTTATATATTTCTATAAGATCCACCCCCCCCCCCCCCCCAATTCTTCTAAATTCCAATCCCAGTCTACTCAATCTCTCCTCCTAAACCGACCCTCTCAACTCTGGAAACAACCGAGTGAACCACCTCTGCACCCTCTCTGGTGCCAGTACATCCTTTCTCAAGTAAGGAGACTAAAACTGTTCACTGTACTTCAAATGTGGCCTCACCAGCATCCTGTACAGCTGCAGCATAACCTCCCTGTTTCTAAACTCCATTCCTCCAGCAATGAAGGACAATATTCGATTTACAAGGTTGTTGCCAGGGTTGGAGGATTTGAGCGATAAGGAGAGGCTGAACAGGCTAGGGCTGTATTCCCTGGAGCGTCGGAGGCTGAGAGGTGTCCTTATAGAGGTTTACAAAATTATGAGGTGCCTTGATAGGATAAATAGACAAAATCTTTTCCCTTGGGTCAGGGAGTCCAGAACTAGAGGGCATAGGTTTAGGGTGAGAGGGGAAAGATATAAAAGAGACCTAAGGGGCAACTTTTTCCACACAGAGGGTGGTACGTGTATGGACTGAGCTGCCAAGGAAGTGGTGGAGGCTGGTACAATTTCAACATTTAAAAGGCACCTGGATGGGTATATGCATAGGAAGGGTTTGGAGGAAAATGGGCCGGGTGCTGGCAGTTGGGACTAGATTGGGTTGGGATATCTGGTTGGCATGGACTGGTTGGACCGACAGGTCTGTTTCCATGCTGTACATCTTTATGAGTCTATGACTATGATAATTACTTGCTGAACCTGCAAACCAACTTTTTTTTGATTTATGCAGAAGGACACCCAGGTCCCAGTGTACAGCATGCTGTAATCTTTCACCATTTAAATAATAGTCCATTTTGCTGTTATTCCTAGCGAAATGGATGACCTCACATTTACCAACAGAACTCCATCTGCCAAACCTTTGCCCCCTCACGTAGCCTATCTATATCCTCTGCAGACTTTCAGTGTCCTCTGCACACTTTACTCTACCACTTATCTTAGTGTCATCTGCAAACTTTGATGCAATACCCTTGGTCCCCAACTCCAATTTATCTTTGTAAATTGTAAGCAGTTGTAAACTGATCCCTGAGGCACATTACCAATCACTGATTGCCAACAAGAAAAGCACCCATTTATCTCCAGTGTTGGCTTTCATTTGGTTAACCAATCCTCTACTGTGCTGATACATTACCCGCAATGCCGTGCACCTTCATCTTCTGCAGCGGCCTTTTTTGCAGCACCTTGACCAATGGTTTCTGGAAATCTAGATACATTGCATCCACTAGATCCCCATTGTCCATCACGTTCATAATGTCCTCAAAAAATTCCAGTAAATAATTAATTAATCAATCCATGCTCCATCTGCCTGTTGGGACAATTGCTATCCACATGTCTCATTATTTCTTCCTTGATGATAGATTCAAGCATTTTCCCCACTGCAGAAGTTAAGCTAATGGGCCTATAGTTACCCACTTTTTGTCTACCTCCTTTTTAAAACAGTGGCGTCACATTTGCTGTTTCTCAATATCCCGGAGCTGCCCCAGAGTCCAGCGAATTTTGGTAAATTACCATAAGCGCATTTGCTATTTTTCCTGCCATCTTTTTTTAACATTCTGGGATGATTCCATCAGGGCTAGGAGACTTGTCTACCTTTAGGTACATTAGCTTGCCCAAACTATCTATGTAGTGATAATGATCGTTTTTAGATCCTCACCTTCCACAGCCTCCTTGTCATTAATTTTTGGTATGTTATTTATGTCTTCCTTTATGAAGAACGACACAAAATATCTGTTCAATTCTATGGCTATTTCCTCATTTCTCATTATTAAATCCCTCTTCTCATCCTCTAAATGGCCAATGTTTACCTTAGTCACTCTTTTTCGTTCTATATATTTGAAGAAAGTTTTGTTGTTTTTATATTCTGAATTAGTTTAGTTTCATAATCTATCTTATCTTCCTTCATATCTTTTTTCATGGCTTTCTGCTGACCTTGAAAAAATTTTCCAATTTTTCCATTTTGCCACTAATCTTTGTCACTTTGTATGCATTAGCTTTCAATTTGATACCCTCCTTTATTTCCATAGACATCCATGGCTGATTATTCCTTTTTCTAAAGTCTTTCCATTTCACTGCTATATACCTTTGCTGAGCACTGTGAAAAATTGCTTTGAAAGTCCTCCACTGTTCCTCATTGTCCCACTATATAGTCTTTGCTCCCAGATATCTTAACTAACTCCTCTAATGTCCTCAAATATCAGAGCTACACAGCTTCCTTTCTTTTCCTTTCCTTTCCTGTTTTCAGTTTAAGAAAGCAGAGGACACTTTATTTTCAGTTTAGAAGGGGAGAGAAAACTTTACTTTCAATTCAAAAGAGAAGATGTAGCTTTAATCTGTATCTGACCCCATGCTATCCCTGTACCCAGGATTGTTTGAGAGGACAGTATAGTGTGAGCTTTACTGTGATCTGACAAAAAAATTGTCCATCTCCTGGGAGTGTTTGGGGACAGTGGAAAGGCAATTTCACTTTCAGTTTAAAAGAATAGGAGGAGCCTTATTCTGTACATAACTCTGTGTTGTATATGTTTTAAGAGTGTTTGATGGGGGAAAAGTGGGGGGAGCTTAACACTGCCTCACAATCCATGTTATCTCTGTCCTGGGAATGTTTGATGGCAACAGTGTAAGGGCAGCTTTATTTACTCTTTAAGTTTAAAAGAATAGAGAGAGCCATACTCCATGCTGTACCTGTCCTGTATGTGTTTGACAGTGTAGGAGAAACTGTTTACTTTCAGTTCCGAAGATTACAAATAGCTTTACCCTGTATCTCACCCTGTACTGTCCCTGCCCGGTGAGTGTTGGATGGGGTAAGTGTTAATAGAGTTTTATTTTCAATTTAAAAGAATCAAAGCTACTGTACTCTTTATAACCCTATGTTGGACCTGTCATTGAGTGTTTGATGGGGCAATGTAGATAGAACTTAACTTTCAATTCAAAAGGGAACTTTACTCTTAATGTAACTCAGTGCTGTCTCTGTCCTGGGAATGTTTGATGGGGACAGTATCGAGGAAGCTGTACCTTCAGTTTAAAAAATTAGAAGGACCTTTACTCTATAATCATGTGTTGTCCCTGTCATGGGAGTGTTTGATAGGGACAGTGTAGAGAGAACCTTACTGTGTATCTAACCCCATGCTGTCCGTACCTTGGGAGTGTTTGATGGGGAGCGTGAAGGAAGCCTTGCTTTCAGTTTACGTTAAATTTACGACTCTGGATTGGAATTTGAAGAGTGACAGGTGAACTCATTGAAACATACAGGATTCTCAAGGGACTTGTCAGGGTGAATGTTGAGAGGATGTTTCCCTTCATGGAAGAGTCCAGAACCAGAGGGCATAGTTTCAGAATTAAGGGGGTGCAAATTTAATACTGAGATAAGGAGGAATTTCTTCTCTGAGGATTGAGAGTCTTTGTCACAGAGAGCTGTGAGGTCTTGTGTATATTTAAGGCTGACATACATAGAAACTTGATAAATAGGGGAATCAGGGGTTACAGGGAATACTCAGGATGTGATGTGTATTGGATTAGCCATGATCCTATTGAATGGACCAGTCTTGAGGGGCTGAATGGCCTGCATCTGTTCGTATTTCTTATGATCTTAAAAGAGTAGAGGTAGCTATACTTTTCATTTAAAAGAGTGGAGGGCAGTTTATGCTGTATCTAACCCCAACCATTGGTTTGGAATGTTTGATGTCCACAGTTCCCTCATTTGAATTCATATCAAATATAGTTATTTGTAGCATTCCTGTCAGATGAGGGTCTGTATTTCACACCAAACCATACAGTTCCCAAACGAGCCATACTTTGGCATGAGCTGGATTGTGGTTCAGCCTTCTTTCACTCAGTGGTCAGAGTACAGTAGTGAGGAGGGCTGTCCCTGGGTCAGTGTCATGTACAGTTGGGTCTGCTTGACCACGTTTATGATTTATCCAGGTTCCATTAAGCCTTCCCTGTGTCCACACACCTGAACCTGGGAGGTTGTGGTGTCCGTGTTAACATGTGTTTCTCCTTTAGGCGTTCCTGCAATGCCCTGCTGAGCTGATATATCAGGAAGTCATTCTTCAACCTGAGAAGGTGGTCATTTGGAACAGAACAGTTACTGTTTGCCAGGTACTGCTGTTGTCTGAAAACACTGTTCTCTTAGAAATGGTTAATTGCAGTGCAGTTCAGCTGAGAGGATCCAATCCACACTAACTTCCCACAGCAGTAGGAATTGAGGGCACCAGTGCTAACCATCAAGTATTTATAAACGACTGAGCAATGCTTTCTGTGATGAAGTGTGTTCTGGACTCAGGTAGACTACAGAATCAGGCTAGGATAGTCTTGGGTTTCAGATTTTGTTATCTAGGGTGTTAACTTTTCCAATCCTTGACCAGTCACGCCTTTCATTCATTACCGTTCTTTCAACACTGATGGTAGGAGAAAGTGAGGACTGCATTGCTGAAGATCAGAGTCAAGACTGCGATGCTGAAAAAGCACAGCAGGTCAGGCAGCATCTGAGGAGCAGGAGAATCAATATTTCAGGCATTAGACCTTCATTCTTTCATCTAAGATGGTAGTTTGACTTAATTTTCTTTCACACTCATGTACAGTCCCATCGGTATTGATCCTCTTTGGGGTTTGGGCACAACACAACTGACTCTTACTGGGGTACAGTCCCCCACACACTGACTCTCAGTGGGTTACAGTTCCACACACATACAGCGTCTCACTGGGATACAGTCCCATACACATGCAACATCTAACTGGGATACAGTCCCCTCCCACACACTGACTCTCACTGGGGTATGGGTCCCACACACACTGACTCTCACTGGGGTATGGGTCCCACACACTGACTGTCACTGGGGTACAGTCCCCCACGCACACTGACTCTCACTGGAGTACAGTCCCCCACACACTGACTGTCACTGGGGTATGGGTCCCACACACACTGACTCTCACTGGGGTGCAGTCCCACGCACACAGACTCTCATTGGGGTATAATTCCACACAGATGCACCACCTCACTGGGACACAGTCACACACACACACACACACACACACACACACACACACACACACACACACACCGTCTCACTGGGATACAGTCCCCCCACACACACTGACTCTCACTGGGGTATGGGTCCCACACACACTGACTCTCACTGCCCTGATCCTGCCTGGGATACGATCTCTCACACTGGAGTACAGGTTGTACATACACTGACTCTTATTGAGGATGCAGTTCCATTCCCACTCTGGGCCAGTTCCATCCACGTGAATCCTGACTGGGCCAGTCCCATCCACGTGAATCCTGACTGGGGTATCAGTTCCATCCACGTGAATCCTGACTGGGGTATCAGTCCCATCCACGTGAATCCTGACTGGGGTATCAGTTCCATCCACGTGAATCCTGACTGGGGTATCAGTCCCATCCACGTGAATCCTGACTGGGGTATCAGTCCCATCCACGTGAATCCTGACTGGGTTGTCAGTTCCATCCACGTGAATCCTGACTGGGCCAGTCCCATCCACATGAATCCTGACTGGGCCAGTCCCATCCACGTGAATCCTGACTGGGGTATCAGTCCCATCCACGTGAATCCTGACTGGGGTATCAGTCCCATCCACGTGAATCCTGACTGGGGTATCAGTCCCATCCACGTGAATCCTGACTGGGGTATCAGTCCCATCCACGTGAATCCTGACTGGGGTATCAGTCCCATCCACGTGAATCCTGACTGGGGTATCAGTCCCATCCACGTGAATCCTGACTGGGGTATCAGTCCCATCCACGTGAATCCTGACTGGGGTATCAGTCCCATCCACGTGAATCCTGACTGGGGTATCAGTCCCATCCACGTGAATCCTGACTGGGGTATCAGTCCCATCCACGTGAATCCTGACTGGGTTGTCAGTTCCAAACATTGGCTGTCACTGTTGTGCAAATGTCTTTTGAGTAAGAGTTTGAAATGGAAAGCCATTACTTATGTATTACTTAGACTTCAGCTTCAGTCTCAATGACGGTTATCAGAATCACCGCTCCCTCCCCCACCCATGCTGTGTTTAACAATGTTTCTCGTTCAGCATTTTCATTGCCTGAATTATTGGGAATGAGGGCAGTAACTGTGATGTTGATGATCCTGGTTTTTCAGGTTCTCCAGCGGGTTGATGATAACACTGTAATCACCTATGATGTTTCAGCAGGAGCTGCAGGAGGGGTTGTTTCTCCCAGGTCAGAATTGAGGAACTTCGTATGTCTGTTTTGTGCCTGCTATTTGCTGATTACATAACGTCAAGTCTATTTGACGTTTCTTGAATAATGAAATAATTTGAGTCCATATACAGGAAGACCTTTACAACATTCAGATTTGAGTCGACCAGAATGTGCCAAGTAATGACTACCTCCAATAAGAAACAGTGTAACCATTGCAATTTGACATTCAATGACATTACCATTGCTGAAGCCCCCACTAAAACATCCAAGTATTATCATTGACCAGAAACTGAACGATACCAGCTGCACAAATACTATACAGCTACAAGAGCAAGCCAGAGGCTCGGGAATCCTACAGCGAGTAACTTGCGTCATGACTCCCCAAAGCTTGACCACTGTCTACAAGGCATAAGTCAGGAGTGTGAGGGAATGGCTGGAGGAGTGAAGCACAGTTTAGTGCAGGAGAGTAAGGTGGTTCGCCCAGATACATTTTTTTTTATTTCACTTCAATTTTCTGCTGAAGTTAGTTTTAGTATTCATTTCTTGAGTTCATGTTGGAATCCTGTTCAACTGCAAGATGTATTGCAGCAAATGCCACCTTTCCCCTTCCCCAGCATGGGCATGGGCACACACTTTCCACCAGATGCCAGTGGAGTGGATGTCAAAAGCATAAACCTCAACTGATTTTTGTTCCCTGTCTTAGCCAGCAGACCAGGATAGTGTCTGCTACTCAGACTCTGTACATACCTAGCAAACCAGCAGGGTTGCTGATCAGGCCACTCTTAAAGGGACAGGTGTCCAGGTTTCATCTCCTGGCTTGTGTTAACTGCTTTCTATATACTGAGGTTGAATAATGGCTTCCTTGAAGTGCCACAGTGCTGGAAGTTTTTCTGAATGTTATTTCTCATTTTTTTTTCCTGTAAAATACATGGTATGATCATTCCAAATGTATAATGGTGACAATCAATTTGCAGGGACTTTGTGAATGTGCGTCGTATTGAGAGGAAGAAAGAGATGTATATTTCTTCTGGTATGTCAACTACACACAACTCCAGACCTCCACAGAACAAATACGTCAGGTATGAGGCAGCTGAGTGAAACCAAGGCAATAGGTGTTATATTAGAGAAAGAGAACAGCAACATTAATACTGTGTCAGGATGAGAGGGGATAACACTTTAAACATACTTAAAAAGAGTAACTGATAAAATGACATGTGGAACAATGTTACTTTGTACTGTGTAGTCAATAAGCTGACCTGTCCAAAACATGTTGAAAAGTCCTGAGCTCCCTGTGACTATTGGGAGGAACTGGACTGGGAACAAGTGGGCCCCAAAGCAGCAAGACCAAGAGAAAGTATATAGACCGAGGGGGTGAAGTATATGGAACAGTGCTGGACATAGACCTGGGGATGTGGAGTGAAGGATACGTAGGGCAAAGTGATCAGTGACCTGAGCAGCAGTGTGATTTTCTGTTTAAGAAATACATGTTTTAAAGAAACATTTGCAACTGAATTGTCAGGTTGAAGTTAATTCGCTAATAAAAATTCAGTAAGAAAGACTGAACTCTCAGGTACAGTATTGGCAAAAGGAGAATAAGCCTGTGTGAAACTTCATGGCTGTTTAAATCTCCTTTACTTTTGTATATTACATTGTATTCCAGAGTTGAGCAGGTGACGTGGAGGTGCCGCTGATGGACTGGAGTGAACAAAGTCACACTTCACACCCAGGTTATAGTCCAAACATTTATTTGAAATCACAGGCTTTCAGAGTGCAGCCCATTGGTCAGGTGAAGTGAGAGAGAAGAGAATTTATAGGCAGATTAAGAGATCATACAACTGGTGTGAGAATTGAATAATAAATCTCTGAAGGTGACCAAGAGTGTTAGACAGTGTGATTAAAGTGTCAATAACTGAATAACAAGTGAAGGGATGACCTATAATCTGATTAAATGAGGCAGAGAGATAACTACTAAAAAATTAAAAATAAAGTGGATCTGGAAACAAATTAAATGACTGGAATAACAGGATCGGTATAAGAGTTACATGCCAACGGTCTAACCAAAGTAATAAGTAATCCAAAACTGTACAAACTAATTAAGGTAGAGAGATCATAATAATTTATCAAGGTGATGGTGTCAAAACAAGACAATAAGAAAGATTTTACAGATATAGAACACTATGGTGGGGTTACATGTAGCACAACATGAAGCCAAAATCATGGTTCAGGGCGTCTTCATGGGTATTGAACTTGGCTGTCAGTTTCTGCTCGGCAATTCTGTGTTATTGTGTATCTCGAAGTCCATCTTGGATACTTCAGTGGTCAAGGACATTCAGCCTCCAATCTTTGGGTAAGCATCTTCTAAGGTGGACGTCGAGATACACAATAACCCAGAATTGCTGAGCAGAAACTGACAGCCAAGTTCAATACCCATGAAGACGGCCTGAACTATGATCATGGTATCATGTTGTCCTACATGTAACCCCACCATAGTGTTCTATATCTGTAAACTCTTCCTTATTGTCCTGTTTTAACACCATCACCTTGATAAATTATGATCTCTCTACCTTAATTAGTTTGTACAGTTTTGGATTACTTATTACTTTGGTTAGACCGTTGGCATGCAATTCTTATCCTTATAACGTTATTCCGGTCATTTAGTTTGTCTCCAGCACCACGTTATTTTAAATTTTTTTTGTAGTTGCCTCTCTGCCTCATTTAATCGGATTATAGGTCATCCCTTAGCACTGCTGCCTCACAGCGCCAGAGACCCGGGTTCAATTCCCGACTCAGGCGACTGACTGTGTGGAGTTTGCACGTTCTCCCCGTGTCTGCATGGGTTTCCTCCGGGTGCTCCGGTTTCCTCCCACAGTCCAAAGATGTGCAGGTCAGGTGAATTGGCCATGCTAAATTGCCTGTAGTATTAGGTAAGAGGTAAATGTAGGGGTCTGGGTGGGTTGCGCTTCGGCGGGTCGCTGTGGACTTGTGGGGCTGAAGGGCCAGTTTCCACACTGTAAGTAATCTAATCTAATCTTTCACTTGTAATTCAGCTATTGATACTTTAATCACACTGTCTAACACTCTTGGTCACCTGTTGAGACTGATTATTCAACAGCTGAAAATGTGTTGCTGGTTAAAGCACAGCAGGTTAGGCAGCATCCAAGGAACAGGAAATTCGACGTTTCAGGCCAGAGCCCTTCATCAGGATTATTCAACACTCCATTCTCATGAATTGTATGATCTTTTGATCTCTCTCCCCTTGATTTTTCCTTATAAATTCAGTGTTTGTGTGTTCTTCTCTCTCATTTCACCTGATGAAGGGGCAGCATTCCGAAAGCTTGTGATTTCAAATAAACCTGTTGGACTATAACCTGGTGTGTGGCTTCTGACTTAGTCTAGAGCAGAAATTAGGAGAAGGCTTTATCCTGATATCTCATTACTGTACAGCAGGTGGCAGCATTGTGTTCCATGTATTGTTCTGTCAGTAATCAAAAGTCTTCACTGATCCCTTTAAATCTCTTACAGAGGTGAGAATGGGCCTGGAGGGTTTGTGGTGCTGAAGTCTCCTCAGAACCCCAGAGTCTGCACCTTTCTTTGGATACTGAATACAGATCTTAAGGCAAGTATTAAAATTCTACCAAGGGGTTTACTTGATTGAGGCTGCTGGGGACAGTGAAGGTTTCAATTCTTACTGTAATGAGCAAATTGCATGGATTTGTCTAAAGACTAGATAAGGTTTTCAATTATTTAGAAACTCTAGATGTCTTCCCTAGTTTACTAAAAATCTAACCTGAACAGTAAAGTGTACTTCCAGATCACTTTCTTCAGACTTTGGTTTCTACTACAGTGTGTATTGCACACGAATGAGGGGACATAAGGGATGCACTTATGGGAATGACAATGTATGTCTCCCTGCCCAGGGTCCAACATGAAGGCTGGCTTTTGGGTTATTTTCCTACTTGGAACATGAGTGCTGACCGAGTGATGTCAGAAAGTAGCAACTTGAGAGGGAAATGTGTTGCAATAGTGATTGTTCACAAAGTAGCCACTGTTCTTGCACTCTGTGATTCCTAATAAAGAGAGAGAGAGATCTCCTTCTCTCATCTCCCCTTGTCCCTTCCCGTTCTTTCCTGCCCCTTTCACTCCTTACTGCTCCCATTCCCTGCTCCTCTCCCTGCCTCCATTACCTCCCATCAGGGACCATAATCTAGAAATTTTTTGTTAATTTTCAAAGGATTCCTTAATGATTTCAAGATTTTCTGGTTCACGGCTAGTTGAGTTATCCTTTGATGACAGATTTTAAAATGTTCTGTCGTTTGCAGTGTCCCTTTCTACACCCCAAGCCTTTGGAGCCTCGTAGTCCCCTGGCAGATGCCACTGCCATAATTTTCCTGACAATTTTGGGGGTGTGGAGGGGAGGGGATGTTTGCCCACTGTCTTCATGTGTTTTGATGGCCATCCCATATCCCCCTCTTGATCTGAGTTGTTATTAGAGACTGACTAGTTCATGTGTTTCAGGCCTTTCTTGGACAGCAGTTGTTTAGAAACTGTACGTCATCCCTGCAGCTCCCTCTTCCCTGCAACATTCCTTTACCATTTAATATATTATTTCAAACAGCTACCTTTCCATTTTAAAAGAAATCAGGGGCTTCTCTCTCACACATTGACCATGCACAGCAGGTGAAATGTTGAGATTGTGTTTCATTTTTTGGGCATTTAATGCAAGAGGTCCTGTTTGATTTTCGATTGTGTGGTCCAGTTCAATTTCTTCCCAGTGTTGGCTTGTAACCTTGTGTCTGTTCCTTGTGCAGGGCCGGCTGCCCCGATACCTGATCCAGCAGAGTCTCGCAGCCACCATGTTCGAGTTCATTGCACACCTGAGGCAACGAATCAGTGATATAAGGGAAGCATCACAATACTGACTGCAACATAAAACATCATATCAACTCCATCTGCAGAAAACAGTGTCTAAGTCAGCAATTACAAACCAAGATCAACTTACTGACTAACAAACACCTACTCATCATTGTACTAATCATTGAAAGATTGTTTTAAAGTTATTCTTCACATGGCTATGCTGATTGAACTTTCACCTGAAGAGCCAAAAGGAATTGAGATATAATACTGAACGATTTTATTTTTTATATTATATCATTTTTTTGTATTGTGTTGTTTAACTCTGTGTACAATCCTGCTGCTATGGGAGTTTTACACTTAGAACCAAATATTAGCTGTTTGACAACAGCTTTGCGGTTCTCTGATACAGAAGGGTCACTGAGTGCTGCGAGGCTGAAATATTTGCTGCATCCACTAGGTGCTGCTTTAGCGGCAGATTCATTTGTGACGGATTGTTTATTCCTATTTGTTTTAATAGTGGATAGCAGCCTCTCCTAGCTCAATGGGCTATTTCACCATCCAGCCTGGATCTGAGCTCCCAGGGGCAGGAGGATCATGCGTCCTGCTGATTGCATGTTCTACACTGGGCCTGAGCTGGAGAAACAGCTGGAATTCTGTTGTTGATAACTGTCCATTGAGTGAGTGGTTTACAGCTGAAGGATCAACGATGAGGTCCTTCAGGGTGGAATATCTTCCTGTAAAAAATGAGGTCTGCAGATGCTGGAGATCACAGCTGCAAATGTGTTGCTGGTCAAAGCACAGCAGGTTAGGCAGCATCTCAGGAATAGAGAATTCTCTATTCCTGAGATGCTGCCTAACCTGCTGTGCTTTGACCAGCAACACATTTGCAGGAATATCTTCCTGCCATTCACTGGAATGAGGGACTAGAGGAAGTTTATTGTGAATCAAGTCTGTATGTGACAATTGTCTCTGTCTTCAGGAAAGTTGAGATATCATATGATCAACTATTACTCTACTTTAGCTGGGAAAGCATTGTTAGCAGTCATAGCTGGATGTACAAATGTAACTGTTGCATTGAGCAGATGAGGGACTGTTTAGTAGATGTGTGATTGTTTTCTCATGATTAACCATGTTAATTCCTCATTCAGCTTCTTCTTGATTCCTATTTCCCATATTCTTGACATAGGTTAGGTTAGATTACACTCCCTACAGTATGGAAACAGGCCCTTTGGCCCACCATGTCCACATCAACCCTCTGCAGAATAACCCACCCAGACCCATTCCTCTACCCTATATTTATCCCTGACTTGGCAATTTGGTAAGGCCAAAACACCTAACCTACACATCTTTGGATTCTGGGAGGAAACCGGAGCACTCAGAGGAAACCCATGCAGACACGGGGAGAATGTACAAACTCCACACAGACAGTGCCCGAGGCAGGAATTGAACCTGGGTCCCTGGCACTGTGAGGCAGCGTTGCCAACCACTGAATCGCGACATACTCCAGTTTTGTTTCACGTTTCCTGCACAGATCTGATGAAGGTAAAACATCCTGTCTTAGGACTGGACTGTATTCTAAAAGGCAAAAAAGGAAGTATTAAATCAGAATAAAACCATAAAATTGATTTTTAAGAAAATGTTATAGTTAAATGGCGTGTTTATTTTCTGCCTGAAAACTGTTTGGAAAATCTGATAGTGGAAAAACAAATGCTTTTTGGTTGTTCAAAGTCATCGTAACAGAGCTGTAAACTAAACTGTTTCAACTCCATCACAAAGTCAGAGAATACTACAGCACAAAAGGAGGCCATTCTGTCCATTGTGCCCATACTAGCACTTTAAAGGAGTTACCAAATTAGTCTCCATACATAGCCTATAACCCTGCAAATACTTTCCCTTCAAATATTTATTCAGCTCCTTTTTGAATGTTATTACTGCATCTGCTTCCACTGCCCTTTCAGGAAGTGTGTTTAAGATCTCAACAATCCTTGTTCTTATTATCTCACCTGTCATTTTTGCTAAATATCTTAAATCTCACTCTCTGGTACTGATTTCTTTACAATGTGATTTTGAACACCTCTATGAAATCGTCCCTTAACCTCCTTTAGAAAGCCTCTAGGTAACTGAAGCCTGTTGTTTCCAGTACCTTTCAGTTCATCTTTATGATCTTGACATCTTTTTTAACATAGAGCATCCAGAGTTGGACATTGATTGTTTCATAGTGGCTTACTGTAACTTCTATGCTTTCATACTCCATGCCTCTCTTTTGAAAAGCAAAGAATCCTATGAGCCTCTTTAATACGCTTTTCAATTGATCATAGCACCTTATGAATAAGTCTGTACTTACACCCCCAGGTCTTTCTTATTCTGCATCACCTTTAAAATTGTTGCATTTAGTTTATATTGATGTCTTCCCATCAAAATGCATGCATTCTAATTCTTTGCATGACATTTCCACCTATTTGCCTATTCCTCAGGCCCAGCTGATCATTCTGAAGTTTGTTACTATTTTCATTGCAATTTTCAGTTATGTGTCATCTGCAAGCTTTAAATTTAGTTCAATTTTCTCCCACCAATGTTTCTTCACCCTGTTCTACCATAATTTATAGAGTAAAAATCCCAGAAGCATCAAACAGTGAATTTCACAAAGTACAGGAACTTAATTTGTCTCCACATCACTTCTGGATTAAAATTTAGGGAAGAGAATTGGAAAAAGTGGTTTTACTCGAAACTCTGTAGAAATTGCCGAATGCAGGAGCAGAGTCCTGCTTAATACTGAAGAACAGTGCAACAAGGAGCTGAAACAAAGGAAATCAAACCAGATGTTTGCAAATGTGTGAAATCTGAAATAGAAATAAAAAAATATTCAGCAGATCAGGCAGCATTTTTGAAGAGAGAAACAGAATTAATGTTTCAGATCTTTAATCAGGACTGAAGAATAAAGGTGGGTGGGAACATGGGAAGAAAATGCTTCTTGTGTGATTGAATAATGCCCGCATAATCGGATTCTAGCTTTATTCTGATAGATGTTTCTGAGTAAACTAATAGCCATTTGATGAAAAAGGTCATTTGTTTCCATGTGACTTTGAACCACCAGAGTCACTGAGCAAATGTCCTGTGCTCCACAGTTATTATTACTCTATGGAAGAATAAATGTCACAATGAGCACAGGATAAAGAGCAAACCTAACCATTCTTCTGATCCAGCCACTTCTGTTCAGCATTTTTTGCTGCCAGGAAATAATTATGTGGAGGGTTGCAGATAATTTGATCAGATCCCCCTTTGAGAAATTCTTGGCTGACATTGAGTGCTCAGAATCCAAGGTTGAAATGAGTAACCTTGAAATATAGAGTACGTGCAGCCAGCTAACTTTTAAAACAGTATTGCGTTCATTGGGTGTTGACATCGCTGGCTAGTCCAGCATTCATTGCCCAGAGAACTGTTCTGAGAAAGCCACATTGCAATGGGCCTGGAGTCTCATGTTGGCCAGGAAATAAACCTGCATGCTAGTGTAAATATTCAGCAGGTCAAGCAGCATCTTTGAAGAGAGAAACAGAGTTGGTGTTTCAGACCTTTAGGAGAATGGGTGGAGGGGAGGAGATGTTGAGTGTTGGTGAGGGGGAGGGCCATGTGAGGAGAATGCTTCCCATGTGATGGATAAATGCCAGAGGATCAGGTTCTCGCCGTAGTTTCTACAGATTTATTTCTGAGTAAAGTAAGGAGGGCAGATTTCCTTCCCAAAGGGACATTAATAAACCAAATGAGTTTTGCTGCAATTAGTGATTGTTGTAATTAGACTAGTGCTTGATTCCAGAATTTTAATGAATTCAAATTTCACCATGATGGGATTTGAAGCCATGTTACTGGAACATTAGTCTGGGTTTCTGCATTACTAATCCAATGACATTACCACTATGACACCAACTCCCTTTTTAGTGGTGCTAAAGTGGAAGAGAAGATTTAAAAACAACTACGTGAGTGTAGCTTGTATAACAGAAACATTATGTCAGTCTCTAGTGCTGCCGTCTCCTGCTCTGATTCAAACAGTAACTTGCAGGGTGACTCAGTTCACTCGGATAAATAATTGGAAACAGGATTTGCACCCACTAACCCCACACATTACCCAGATAATTGAATATTTTGTTAATCTGAGTGTTAGCAGCACTGAGCCCATTGTTCACTCATCCCTCTATTTGCCATTTACTGCTGGGTGACTTGCTATCTAGGCCTGTCTTCCTCTTTTTAACCTCCCAGTTCCTGTCATTTGTTGTTTAAATCTGTGTTAAAACTTCATATTTAAAATAACAGACTGGTCTTTTTCTGGAGATGGGGGTCTTTACACACAATAACTGTGAGCTTTTAAACCAAGGCTTGGTAAAGCAAATCGAAGCACTAACATGCACTTAATACTGTGATCAAAAGGCAAGTCATTTAAGAATCACAACAAATTGTGGTTACAGTCAGGCGATTCTCTTAAAATACTTCCATTTCAAACCACCTGACCTTTAAATAACATTCCACTGACAGACAGAACAGAGTCCACATTGTTGGGACTAGAGTGCAGTTGTTCTGGTTTATATATAAAAAACAATTGTTTTCTTGGCAGCAGTGCTCTCAAAGTAGTCCATCGTAGACACTGATCTGTGTTCTGATCACCTGGGAGACAGCTGAATGTCATTACCCTCTTAGTTAATGTTCCACTGATACCTGACATACAAAATATTTAAGGATTTACCTACGGTTAAGTCTTTATGAAACAGGAGAACACTGTCAAGATTCATCATTGTGAAGAAAGAAAGGGAGAATTGAAACTGACAAAGTTATTGGCAAATAAATGAGTGAGTCACAACCGGACATTATTTGTAGATACAAGAATCTGGTAAAGGATATAATAGAATTATTTATATATGGAATGCTAGCTAAAGATAGCGAAAAAGTTAGATTATTGGTCTACAGGTTTCTCCATTCTGGAGCACAACTAAAAGAGAAGGATGTTTAAAATGGGTTGTGCACAGCTGAAACCATAGCT
This sequence comes from Hemiscyllium ocellatum, assembly GCF_020745735.1. NCBI lineage: Eukaryota > Metazoa > Chordata > Chondrichthyes > Orectolobiformes > Hemiscylliidae > Hemiscyllium > Hemiscyllium ocellatum. Next base: position 51,052,089 of record NC_083432.1, on the reverse strand, counting down.
AATTATTAGATCCACAAGGGGAAGTGATTCAGCCCCTCGAACTTGTTCTGCCATTCAATCCGATCATGGTAGATCTGTAACCTAACTCCGTATACCTACCTTTACCCACTTTGTTCTTGTTGTTCGTTAAAGGGGATGTGGCATTGTTGGCCAGTCCAACCTTTTCTCTCAATCCCTAGTTGCCCTAAAGAAGATGGTGGTGAGCTGCTTTCTTGAATCACTGCAATTGTTGGGTGTAAGAGCACCTTTAATGATATTAGGAAGGGAGAGCCAGGATTTTGACCCAGTGACACTGAAGGAACAGCAATATGGCCCCAAGTCAGAATGGTGAGTGGCTTGGAGGAGAACTTGTGGGCGGTGGTGTTCCCATGTACATTATCTGCTGCTCCTGTCCTTTCAAGTGGTAGAGATGAGGGGTTTTGGAAGATGCAGATTGAGAAGCCTTGGTGAGTTACTGCAATGCGTCTTGCATGTCGTATGCACTGTTGCCATTGTGAATTGGTGGTGAAGTGAGTGAATGCAGTGGACTGCTTTGTCCTGGATGGATTTGGGATTCTTGAATGTTGCTGACGTTGGGTGCATCCAGGCAAGTGGGGAGTACTTTAGATTAGATTAGATTCGATTGGATACAGTGTGGAAAACAGGCCCTTCGGCCCAACAAGTCCACGCCGACCCGCCGAAGCGGAACCCACCCATACCCCTACATTTACCCAACACTACTGGCAATTTAGCGTGGCCAATTCACCTGACCTGCACATCTTTGGACTGTGGGAGGAAACCGGAGCACCCGGAGGAAACCCACGCAGACACGGGGAGAATGTGCAAACTCCACACAGTCGCCTGAGTCGGGAATTGAATCCAGGTCTCTGGCACTGTGAGGCAGCAGTGCTAACCACTGTGCCACCGTGCCATGTTCCATCACAATCCTGACTTGTGCCTTGTAGATGGTGGACAGGCTTTGGGGAGACAGAAGGTAAGTCACTTGCTGCAGACTTCCTAACGTGTGACCTGATGTTGTAGCTACTTGGTTAAATGGCTGTTGCAGTTCAGTTTCTGAACAATGGGAACACCAGAATGCTGTGATATTCAATATTGCTTAATCAGTTAACAAAATCTATCAATTTAACTTTTAAAGTTAACATAACTTCAATTTTTAATTGCACTCTGCAGAACATAGTTCCAAATTTCTACCACTCCTTGTGAATGTGTTTTGCATCACAGATTCTCAACCAGTTTAAATATTTTTTATCAACACTATCTTTTCCCTTAATAGTTTGTAAAATTTGACTATATCACCCCTTTTACATTCCAAGAATACAAGGCAAATTTGTCTAATCCATACTCCAAAATGCAATGCTTGCAGTTCAAGTATTATTCAGACATAGCTGCAAATGTGTTGCTGGTCAAAGCACCGCAGGCCAGGCAGCATCTCAGGAATAGAGAATTCGACGTTTCGAGCATAAGCCCTTCATCAGGATTCAAAATAGCTATTTTGAATTACTGGGTGTAAATTGGATTAGATTAATTTCATGGTGAGATTCCATTGTGTTTCATTAGTCAGAGTAGCATAGATTGTACTGACTTGGTTGAGGTGAAATCAGATTGGGTAAAATCAGATTGTATTTAGCAAAAGGAATGTTATTTGATTTCATCTCCCAGTCCAAGATGATGGGATCAATTGGTGCTCCTTTTTCTGTAAATAATTCCACAATTTAGTTTTAAGCATTGCAAGTTATTTACTGCATAGAAGCAGAACAATTGACCCAGCAGGTCCTTTCAAAACTGCACCAACATGGGTTGCCCTGTATGGTGGGCTAGCAATTGTATTGAATTGTTCAGTAATACAAGACAAGAGAAATAAACTGATAGCATTATCCACACCCAAGGTCTAAGAGGCAAATATTGAGCCAGTACTCATAAGCAGTGTCCAGCTTTCTAGTATCGCAAGTATATTGACTGCCAATCTCAAATATAAATAGTTTTGTTTCTGATTAATTTTAAACATTTTTATCAAGTAATGTTTTTCTAATGTTCAAAAGTTCTACCAGTGTTACTGCAATTTTGAAGTTGGTGAGCCATACATTGGGCTTGTTTTTATTGAATCTCTCAATGTGCTTTGTGTTTCTTTGTTTGGCTGGAGGGGAGAGTTAATCATCACAGTCTTCACATGACCACCCATGACTTGATTCTCTGAACAGAAAATAATTGTATAATCCATCTGTTTAATATATAAACCCTCTTTAGACAGTAAGGAGTGTCACTAATGACAAATGCCTCGATCTTAGGATAATTTATGAATCAGTTGAGTTCCCATTTGTGGTAGATTTGCCTCCAATTGCTGTATGTTTTCTAGGGCTGCATCTCTATGCTTGTGTGCTCTAACTAAGATTTAACTATCTGAAATGGGGGATAGGAATATATTTTATCGCATATGCTGTTCATGCTGCGGAGGAGATGAACCAGAAGAAAAGACTCCAATCATCAGGTAAACATTACAAAGAAATTCTGATTTACTTGCAAGATTTCCAGCTACAACTTTGCTGTGGTAAGGAAGCTGAAGTGAAATAAATAATCAACAAAGAACTGTACCTAACAATTGGTGGCTTGTATCTAGCCATTGTTTCATTACAAAGCAGATACGCAAATGGGTTCTTAAGGTTTCTTATGGAGGAGATAGATGCACTCTCAAGTGAGAGGCAGGAGTTATCCAGATTTATTTTGAATTACTTGGTGTAAATTAGATTAGATTAATTTAATGGTGAGGTTGCATTGTGTTTTATTGGTCGGAGTAACATAGATTGTACTGGCTTGGTTGAAGTGAGATCAGATTGGGTGAAGTCAGATTGTGTTTAGTAAAAGGAATGCTATTTGATTTCATCTCCCAGTCCAAGATGATGAGATCAATTGGAGCTCCTTTTTCTGCTCCAGTTAAGTTCAGCAATTTAGTATTAAGCCTTGCAAGTTATTTACTGCATAGAAACAGACCAATTGACCCAGCAGGTCTGTACTGGTGAATATACTCAACATGATTTGGAGATGCCGGTGTTGGAGTGGAGTGTACAAAGTTAAAAATCACATAACACCAGGTTATAGTCCAACAGGTTTATTTGGAAGCACTAGCTTTCGGAGCGCTGCTCCTTCATCAGGTGATTGTTGAAGGAGCAGCTCTCAACGAGAACCTCCTACCACCTCTCACCCCATGATAATAAAGAATATTCTATTCTATTCTATTCTAAGTATTCTTCTCTCCCTCAGTTATTTCTGCAGCTTCCCTGTAAAATGCATTTATATTATTCATCCTCACTATTTGCTGTGAGGGTGAGCTCCACATTCTCAACCACTTGCTTTTTAAAGAAGTTTCACCTGAACTCCTATTTGGATTTATTAGTGAATGACTTATTTTTATGGCCCTGGTCCTGGATTTGTGTGAAAGTGACAATTTAAAAAAAATAATTACTCCAAGCAAAAGTCTTTCATCATAAATGCAATCAGGTAATCATTTAGCCATCTCTTTTCGAGAGAAGGGACAATTGGACTGCATTCTGGGGAAGGTGGGACCTGTACAAGCAGGACAGGTTGTACCTGAACCGGAAGGACACCAATATCCTGGGAGGTAGGTTTGCTAGCGCTCTTCGGGGGGGCGGGGTGGGGGGGCGGTTTAAGCTAATTTGGCAGGGGGATGGGATCCGGACTTGTAGTCCAGCAAGTTGGTTAGCTGTTTTTCAGGATGTCCAAGAATGTAGGGAGGTTGTGGAGAAGGTAGCACTGACAGGGAAGACTTGCGGACACAGAGATGGGCTCAAGTGTGTTTACTTCAACGCAAGGAGTATCAGGAATAAGGTGGGTGAACATAAAGCGTGGATCGGTACCTGGGACTACGATGTTGTGGCCATCACGGAAACGTGGATAGAAGAGGGACAGGAATGGTTGTTGAAGGTTCCTGGTTACAGATGTTTCAGTAAGATTAGGAGGGGGGAGGGGTGGTGTTGCTAATTAGAAATGGTATAACGGCTGCAAAAAGGCAGTTTGAGGGGGATCTGCCTTTGGAGGTAGTATGGGCTGAAGTCAGAAATAGGAAAGGAGCAGTCACCTTGTTGGGTGTTTACTGTAGGCCCCCCAGTAACAGCAGGGATGTGGAGAAACAGATTGGGAAACAGATTTTGGAAAGGTGCAGAAGCCACAGGGTAGTAGTCATGGGCGATTTCAACTTCCCAGATATTGATTGGAACCTCTTTAGATCAAGTAGATTGGACAGGGCGGTGTTTGTGCAGTGTGTCCAGGAAGCTTTTCTAACTCAGTATGTAGATTGTCCGACCAGAGGGGAGGCCATACTGGATTTGGTACTTGGCAACGAACTGGGACAAGTGATGGGCCTGTTAGTGGGTGAGCATTTTGGTGATGGTGACCACAATTCTGTGATTTTCACCTTGGTTATGGAGAGAGATAGGTACGTGCAACAGGGCAGGTTTTACAGTTGGGGGAAGAGTAAATACAATGCTGCAAGACAGGATCTGAGGAGCATAGGCTGTCAGGGAAGGATGTCGTTGAAATGTGGATACGACATGTCCTTGATATGTATGTACCTGTCAGGCAGGAAAGAGATGGTCATGTGAGGGAACCTTGGTTGACGAGGGAGTTTGAATGTCTCGTAAAGAGGAAGAAGGAGGCTTACATAAGGTTGAGGAAACAAGGTTTAGACAGAGCGTTGGAGGGATACAGGATAGCCAGGAGGGAGCTGAAGAAAGGGATTAGGAGAGCTAAGAGAGGGCATGAAAAATCTTTGGCGGGTAGGATCAAGGATAACCCCAAGGCCTTTTATACGTATGTGAGAAACATGAGAATGACGAGAACGAGGGTAGGTCCGATCAAGGACAGTAGTGGGAGACTGTGTATTGAGTCAGAAGAGATAGGAGAGGTCTTGAATGAGTACTTTTCTTCAGTATTTATAAATGAAAGGGACCGTATTGTTGAAGAGGAGAGTATGAAACGGACTGGTAAGCTAGAGGAGATACTTGTTAGGAAGGAAGATGTGTTGGGCATTTTGAAAAACTTGAGGATAGACAAGTCCCCCGGGCCTGACGGGATATATCCTAGGATTTTATGGGAAGCAAGAGAGGAAATTGCAGAACCGTTGGCAATGATCTTTTCATCTTCACTGTCAATGGGGGTGGTACCAGGGGACTGGAGAGTGGCGAATGTTGTGCCCCTGTTCAAAAAAGGGAATAGGGATAACCCTGGGAATTACAGGCCAGTTAGTCTTACTTCTGTGGTAGGCAAAGTAATAGAAAGGGTAATGAGGGATAGGATTTATGAGTATCTGGAAAGGCACTGCTTGATTAGGGACAGCCGCACGGATTTGTGAGGGGTAGGTCTTGCCTTACAAGTCTTATTGAATTCTTTGAAGAAGTGACCAATCATGTGGATGATGGTAGAGCAGTGGATGTAGTGTACATGGATTTTAGTAAGGCATTTGATAAGGTTCCCCATGGTAGGCTTATGCGGAAAGTCAGGAGGCATGGGATAGTGGGAAATTTGGCCAGATGGATAGAGAACTGGCTAACTGGTCGAAGTCAGAGAGTGGTGGTAGATGGTAAATATTTAGCCCGGAGCCCAGTTACAAATGGAGTTCCACAGGGATCAGTTCTGGGTCCTCTGTTGTTTGTAATTTTTATTAATGACTTGGAAGAGGGAGTCAAAGGGTGGGTCAATAAATTTGCAGACGATACGAAGATTGGTGGTGTTGTGGATAGTGAGGAGAGCTGTTGTCGGCTGCAAAGGGACTTAGATACGATGCAGAGCTGGGCTGAGGAGTGGCAGATGGAGTTCAACCCTGTCAAGTGTGAGGTTGTCCATTTTGGAAGGACAAATAAGAATGCGGAATACAGGGTTGACAGTAGGGCTCTTAGTAAGGTGGAGGAGCAGAGGGATCTTGGAGTCTATGTTCATAGATCATTGAAAGTTGCCACTCAGGTGGATAGAGCTTGTAAGAAAGCCTATGTATTAGCGTTCATTAACAGAGGGATTGAATTCAAGAGTCGTGAAGTGATGTTGCAGCTGTACAGGACCTTGGTAAGGCCACATTTGGAGTACTGTGTGCAATTCTGGTCGCCTCACTTTAGGAAAGATGTGGAAGCTTTGGAGAGGGTGCAGAGGAGATTTACCAGGATGTTGCCTGGAATGGAGAATAGGTCGTACAAGGAAAGGTTGAGAGTGCTAGGCCTTTTCTCATTGGAATGGTGAAGGATGAGGGGTGACTTGATAGAGGTTTATAAGATGATCAGGGGAATAGATAGAGTAGACAGTCAGAGACTTTTTCCCCAGGTACAACAGAGAGACATAAATTTAAGGTGAAGGGTGAAAGGTATAGGGGGGATGTCAGGGGTAGGTTCTTTACCCAGACAGTGGTGGGGGCATGGAATGCGCTGCCTGTGGGAGTGGCAGAGTCAGAATTATTGGTGACCTTTAAGCGGCAATTGGATAGGTACATGGATAGGTGCTTAAGCTACGACAAATGTTCGGCTCAACATCGTGGGCCGAAGGGCCTGTTCTGTGCTGTATTGTTCTATGTTCTATGAGTCCCAACCTATTCAATCTTCCCTGTACTTATAACCTCTCTGTTCTGGTGTAATTCCAGTCAGTTACTGTTTGTAACTTTTCCCGTGTGTTGATATCCTTTCTCACAACATGGAGACCAGGACTGTTTGCAGTGCTTCAGATCAAACTAAGGTTCTGTACAGGTTTAATGGACCTTCTTTGTTTGTCAATTCAATTTCTTTATTGAAATCACTCTCAGCTTTTTGTTTATTAATCTGTCACAAATGGGTTCACTACTCTACAGGTACTTAATTTCCAAAAAATACACAGTCTCCTTAATCTTTCTATCAAAATATACTACCAGACATTTAAGTTTATGAACTTCATTTGTCATTGACACAATTGTACATTCTACAAGCTAATTAAATGCGTTCCTGAATTTTATCATAGTCCTCTTCTGTGATCATTTCAAACCTCCTTCCTCATTTGTGGCATCCACAAGTTTTGACATGTACCTTCACATCCCGGTCTTCTTTGTAAATTGCGATTGACAATGATTCTTTACAGCAACTGTCTTTGCTAAACAGTGACGCTAGGTTATGGAGAGCTCTCAGTCACAGAATGCTTACTGTGCAGGCAGAAGCCATTCAGCCCACTGAGTCTATACAGTATAAAAGCAAATTACTGCGGATGCTGGAATCTGAAACCAAAAGAGAAAATGCTGGAAAATCTCAGCAGGTCTGGCAGCATCTGTAAGGAGAGAAAAGGGCTGATGTTTGGAGTCTAACTGACCCTTTGTCAAATCACTGCATATCAGTGAAGCAACTCAATGATGCCTCCCTATTGGGTGGTTTTATGCAGTAGTTCTTTTGACAAGTAAATAGAGTGACCAACTGGTTTGTCTCTTGTGTGAACAGCGACACATTGCTCTACTTTGCCCAGGAGGCTCAGCGCAGGAGATCAGAACAAGCAAACTTGTGGAGTGAACCCCATGATACGTCCCACATGGAGAGAGATGATGACCGGGAACTTTATAACTTGCTGCAGAAAAGAGCCAAGACACGGAGGGGCTCTCAGGTGAGCTGTGAGTTTCAATTAACTTCACCTTTACATCTGACACCGATATACATTCATTGAATGATTTTAACCCAAATGTCCCAAGACATTTCACAAATACGGCATGAGGAAGGGTTAGAGAGGAAGGTAAAGGTTTAGATAGGTCAAAGTGCAGTCCTACGGGGTGAGTTAAAGGGAAGCTGTCCATCCAAAAGGTCGAAGATGGGAGAGCAGAGAGTTGAGAGCTTGGGTTTGTTGGGTTGGTGAAGCTAGGGTGAGGCCATGGAGGAATTTAAAAATTGAAATGAGAATTTTTAATACAAGTTCGATAGAACTAGGATTGATCTGTAAAGTTGGAAGTGATGGATTGCCCTTTATCTGTATATGTCCAAGCTGTAATTTACTTTTCTTTCATTTTCTTTCATTTTGTAATTTCAAAAATATACTTTATTCACAAAAAAAGTATATACTAAGGTTCCAAATCAGTTCTGTGCAGTCTTTGGAGAGAAAAGCCCAAACAAAAATTGAAATGTTGACATTTCTCAGAGCTTCTCTGCAGTTGCAAAGCAAAGGCATTATCTACTTTATTTTATTCACTCGTGAGACATGGGCATTGCTGGTTGGACCAGCATTTATTGCCCATCCCTAATTGCACTTGAGAAGGTGGGAGAGAACTGACTTTGTGAACTGCTGCAGTCCACCAGCAGTAGGTTGACCTACAAAGACCTTAGATAAGGAATTCCAGGATATTAACGCAGCAAGAGTCTTGTGACTTACTGAGTTTTTTTTCTGAAGAAGAGGTGTACCCGAAACGTTGGCTTCTCCACCTCCTGAAGCTGCCTGGCTTGCTGTGTTTTTCCAGCCTCCTGTTTGTCTATGTTGCGACTTAGGCAGGAAACTATTTATAGTCATTTTGAGGCACCAAGCGCAATGAACAGACCCCCATTATACTTTGGCAGAAAGAACTCAGATGGTGGTCTTTCCTCACTGTGCCATGGCAGAAGTTGGCCCGAGCTTTAGTGTGTCCCTCAGCACATAGTCCTGGACCTTGTCATAGTCCTGACAGTCTGCAACTCAGATTAGGTCAACTCCTTGCTCTGGAAGACCAACAAGTTTTGGGCAGACCAGAGAGCACCTTTGACTGAATTGATGGTCCTCCAGGCACAGTTGATGTTTGTCTCAGTGTGCGTCCTGGGGAATAGACCAAAGGCCGGAGTCTTATGTCATGGAGCTGCTCGGGACAAATTTCAACAAAAATCATTCCATCTCTCTCCAGACTTTCTTTGCAAAGACACATTCCAGAAGGAGATGAGCGACGGTCTCTTCCTCAGCGCAGCCACTTTGAAGGCAGTGTGCAGTGGCGCAGAGAGTCTGGGCGTACATAGAACATAGAACATAGAACAATACAGCACAGAACAGGCCCTTTGGCCCACGATGTTGTGCCGAACATCTATCCTAGATTAAGCACCCATCCATGTACCTATCCAATTGCCGCTTAAAGGTCGCCAATGATTCTGACTCTACCACTCCCACGGGCAGCGCATTCCATGCCCCCACCACTGTCTGGGTAAAGAACCCACCCTTGACATCTCCCCTATACCTTCCACCCTTCACCTTAAATTTATGTCCCCTTGTAACACTCTGTTGTACCCGGGGAAAAAGTTTCTGACTGTCTACTCTATCTATTCCTCTGATCATCTTATAAACCTCTATCAAGTCACCCCTCATCCTTTGCCGTTCCAACGAGAAAAGGCCGAGAACTCTCAACCTATCCTCGTACGACCTATTCTCCATTCCAGGCAACATCCTGGTAAATCTTCTCTGCACCCTCTCCAAAGCTTCCACATCTTTCCTAAAGTGAGGCGACCAGAACTGCACACAGTACTCCAAATGTGGCCTAACCAAAGTCCTGTACAGCTGCAACATTACTTCACAACTCTTGAATTCAATCCCTCTGCTAATGAACTCTAATACACCATAGGCCTTCTTACAAGCTCTATCCACCTGAGTGGCAACTTTCAAAGATCTATGTACATAGACCCCAAGATCCCTCTGCTCCTCCACCTGACTAAGAACCCTACTGTTAACCCTGTATTCCGCATTCTTATTTGTTCTTCCAAAATGGACAACCTCACACTTGGCAGGGTTGAACTCCATCTGCCACTCCTCAGCCCAGCTCTGCATCATATCTAAGTCCCTTTGCAGCCGACAACAGCCCTCCTCACTGTCCACAACTCCACCAATCTTCGTATCATCTGAAAATTTATTGACCCACCCTTCGACTCCCTCATCCAAGTCATTAATAAAAATTACAAACAGCAGAGGACCCAGAACTGATCCCTGTGGAACTCCACTTTTAACTGGGCTCCAGGCTGAATATTTACCATCTACCACCACACTCTGACTTCAACCGGTTAGCCAGTTTTCTATCCAATTGGCCAAATTTCCCTCTATCCCATGCCTCCTGACTTTCCGCATAAGCCTACCATGGGGAACCTTATCAAATGCCTTACTAAAATCCATGTACACTACATCCATTGCTCTACCCTCATCCACATGCTTGGTCACCTCCTCAAAGAATTCAATAAGACTTGTAAGGCAAGACCTACCCTTCACAAATCCGTGCTGGCTGTCCCTAATCAAGCAGTGTCTTTCCAGATACTCATAAATCCTATCCCTCAGTACCCTTTCCATTACTTTGCCTACCACAGAAGTAAGACTAACTGGCCTGTAATTCCCGGGGTTATCCCTATTCCCTTTTTTGAACAGGGGCACAACATTCGCTACTCTCCAGTCCCCTGGTACCACCCCCGTTGACAGTGAAGACGAAAAGATCATTGCCAACGGTACTGCAATTTCCTCTCTTGCTTCCCACATAATCCTAGGATATATCCCGTCAGGCCCGGGGGACTTGTCTATCCTCAAGTTGTTCAAAATGTCCAACACATCTTCCTTCCTAACAAGTATCTCCTCTAGATTACATGAAGGAGCTGATGGGCAGTGCCATTCTCACCAACAGCCAAGTACAGAGGAACCTGGATTATCCACATTCACGGGCGGGGAGTATTTCATTCAGTTAATCAAATGCCGGATAATCAAAGTTCCTCTGTAATGTCTATGTGCTTGTTGGAAAGTTCTGGCAATGAGGCATTCTGCCAGATGACTTTGACAGTCTGCTCAGGGAACAACTTGATTGGATCCACTGTCTCCTTTTCCCGCAAGGTCTTGAGGACATTTTGTTTATTTCTTTTGATATAGTAAAACAGAGAGTATCAGCAGAATGATCTAGCCATGGTAAATAACCGCAGAGCAGAATGCAGTTAAAACCCTGAATCATCTCTCCTAGGGTTACCGCCGCCTCAGTTTTGACATTCACGCAGTCCGCCAGGAACGCAGAGATGTTCTGGGGAAATGGAAAATGCTTTTAGAAAACCTGGGTAAATAAAAGAGCGCTTACCTGAAGAGAGAATTCCTCTACCTTCCCCATAAATCCTTTGCAGCTCCTTCCATCACTCTCCTGCCTGCTCTCTCCCTCCCTTCTTCCAGCCGCGCTCTCCTCTTCCCCCTGAACCGTTCTCCTCCAACCTCTCTCTTTCTCTGTCATTGTCCTTTCCTGCTTTCTCTATAATCTCACATTTCTTTGTTTCCCTGTACTCCCTCAGACCCTGAATCTGGTCTAGATTCCTATCCGTCCAGTCAAAATGGGTTACATGCTGCAATGCTGTTACAATCCCAATCTTGGTGAATGTTTTCTCTTCAGGTTTTCATGCAGAGTCTGACATGCTTTTGAATGTGACATCTGCAACCTTATACAGCAGCATGCGAAACGCGCCTCAGGCGAAAAAACTGCTGGACGACTTGGCTCAACAAACCTCAATATTTGAAAACAAAATTCCAGCGGAAAGGTACATCTTTGTTCTGGTAGGTGAAGGTGAGGGAAATGTGGGTGATGGGAATGGGTGGAAGATGGAATGAAAGGAAATGGGCGGGTGAGGGATGGTGGTGAGTGGAGGGGATGGAAAATGTGGAATGATGGGGGAAGGGTAGAGGAGGCAGAGAGCATCCAATAGATTCAGTTTTGGAGGTGACATTGTGTAATTCAAACCAGATCAAGTCAAGTTTTTTTGGCACATTCCAAACTTAAAAACATTAATTTTTATGACTAGGAGGCCATTCAGCACATTGGGTCTGCTGGCTCTTTCCTCAGACATGTTCAAATCAGTTCATTCTGCCTCTTTTAAATGTCAACAGTGCCAGGATCCTGTGTTCAGTAGCAGAGAATCTCCCTTATATGCAGTAACTGGACAGACAGTGAGTTGGTGATGATTTGGAGAGGCGAAAGATCTAAAAATAACATGAGGCAACCTTTTTACACAGAGAGTGGTTCAGCTGTGGAATGAACTGCTAGAGAAAGTGGTGGATGCAAGTACAGTTAAAACATTTAAAAGACATTTGGATTTGTTCCTGAATAGGAAAGGTTTGCAGGGATATGGGCATATGGGACTAGATTAGTTTGGGATTATGGTCAGTGTGGACTGGTTGGGCCGAAGGGTCTGTTTCTGTGCTGTATGTCTCTATGACTCCTGTGACTGTGGATATTCAGACAGAGCTAGGGTCAGATCAACAAAGGCAGGTGAAGAGAAAGCTCCTTCAGGTAGTGGGTCAAACTGTAGCCAGTATGAGTATGGAGTTATGATTGTCTGAAATAGAGGACATTGATGATTTGTGTGTACACAGGACAGACTGATCACACTGGATGCTGCAGAAGACTTTCTGGCAAAGGCCAAAACTTATTATCCTCGAGATCAGAGCCCTGAGCTGGAGACTGAGGGGGAGGATTCAGCTGCTGTTCTCATTAAAAAATCAAATGAAATCAACTTGGTAACCGATGAGGAACTGGAAGAAATCGATGAAGATGCTCTACTCTCAAGATCATTGGAATTGTGATCATAAGTGCACCTCAGAATTTCTGATTCATGTTTTCCAAAGATTGCAGCAATAATTCTTCATCTGCCCTATTGGTATTTATGTAAGGTAAAAATGGAAAGAAATTGCATTTCTTTCTCAACCTCAGTATATTCCAAAGTGCTTTTACAACCAGTGAAGGACAGTTTAAAGAATAGTGTTAGAAACACAGCAGCCAATTTATATGTAACAAGGTCCCACAAAGAGTAATGAGATCATCTATTTTAAATGTTAATTGGGGATAAAATTTAAGCAGGGTACTGGAGGAACTCTTTCTGCTCTGTTTCCAAATCAATGTCACTGATCTTTGCCCTGACCCCAGAAGAAAAGTGGGAGGGTCAATTGAACTCCGTAATAATGACAACAGATCTGGTAAAGTAAGAGTTCAAGATGCTCTTTAAATGCAGGTTGCTGAGTTGGATGAGGTACTGTGTGTGAGAGAGTGAGGGAGAATGAGAGAGAGAGAGAAAGTGAGAGTTTCACAGGATTGGTTTTATATCATGTCCTGTTTGCTTTTTTTCGAAGCCATTAACCCCTGGCTGTAAATAAAATACATTAAAAAATGTAAACCTCGTCTTTTTTGTCTTTAACATGAGTGGAACCAACTACAAGGAAAATAATACTGTGAATTTTGTGTGTCACTGGGAGATGAAGGGGTTTCATATTTGTGAGAGTGAGAAGAGAGAATCATTTCCCTAGTATTTGATGTTCCGTGAGGTGAGAGATTCCTGCATGATTAATGACGACTTTGATTCTTTCTCAGTCTTTGTGGGACACAGTTTGGAAGTTGCTAGGTTAGAACAAGCAAGTTTCAGATCCCAGTGAAAGCACCGTGTGTTATCAGATTAGAACTGAGAGAGGAAGTATAGAGCAAGAGGGAAATGTATTTTTGTTGAAGTTTTTTGTCTTGTACTTACCAGGACAATTCGGATTATAGGGAAGATGAAGGTTGTTTAGAAAAATAAGAGGGAAGTGTTTCCACCCAGAAGGTGAACTTGAACTCAATATGAACTTGAAACATTGAAACCTACAAGAGTATAGGCCAAAATCTGTAAAATGGGATTGGGCTGGGTCACAGTCAGCTCATGTGGGCATAATGGTTCAAATGGCCTCTTTCTGTGTTACTAATTTCCATGTTTTTTAAGATAAATACAAACTTGGAGCAGGAGTAGGCCATTCAGCTCCTCAAATGGCCTATCTACCACTCAATAAGACCATTGCTGATCTGATTCTAACCTCAAATCTACATTCCCACTTAACTCTGATAATATTTCAACCCTTGCTTGCTCAGAATCTATTCAATTTCACCTTAAAACTGCTCAAAGACTCTGTTTCCTTTTCGGGTAGAGAATTCCAAAGACTGCTGAGAAAAAAAAATTACCTCTGTTTGAAATGGGTGATGCATTATGTTTAAAAAGTGACCCCTAGTTCTAGATTCTCCCAGAAGAGGTAACATACACTCCATTACATCCACCCTGCAAGATCCCTCAGCATCATCACATACTTCAATTAAATTGCCTCTTATTTTGCAAAATTCCAGTGAATCCAGCTAGTCTGTCCAACTTTTCCTCAAGGCAACTCATCCAGTCCAGGATCTAATCTGGGAAACCATCTCTCAGCTACTTCTGATGCATTTATTTTCTTTTGTGGAGAATGTCTATTGCTATTTTAGGACTATGTGAAAAAATGGGAGATGTGGAACTGTTTGGATATTTTCTAGATTAAGAATGATTTTCAATGTGATTTCTTGGAAATGAAGTCAACAGTTCAATGTATACTCATGTTGTGTCGAATAATAAGTTTCTGCGGGTGATCAAAAGTGTCAGACGGTGTGAGTAAATTGTCAACAACTGAATAACAAGTGAAGGGATGACCTGTAATCCGATTAAATGAGGTAGAGATAATTACAAATAATTAAAAATAAGGTGGTGCTAGAGACAAACCAAATAGTCGGAATAACATGATAGGTTTAACCAAAATATCAAGTCATCCAAACTAATTAAGGTAGAGGCATCATAACAAATGATCAAGGTGATGGTATTAAAAACAGGACAGTAAGGAAGATTTTACAGATATAGAACAGTGTGATGGGGGTTACATGGAGCACATTGAGGCTGTTTTCATGGGTATGGAACTTGGCTGTCCGTTTCTGCTCGGCGATTCCATGTTGTTGTGTATCTTGAAGGCTGCCTTGGAGGAGACTTACCCAAAGGTCAGAGTCTGAATGAGTTTGACTGCTGAAGTGTTCCCCAATGGGGAGGGAACATTCCTATCTGGCAATTGTTGCATGGTGTCCATTCATCCATTGTCTTAGTATCTGCATGGTAAAAACAATGACTGCAGATGCTGGAAACCAGATTCTGGATCAGTGGTGCTGGAAGAGCACAGCAGTTCAGGCAGCATCCAACGAGCAGCAAAATCGACGTTTCGGGCAAAAGCCCTTCATCAGGAATAAAGGCAGAGAGACTGAAGCATGGAGAGATAAGCTTGGGGAGGTTGGGGATGGGGACAGAGTAGCAGAGAGTACAATGGGTGAGTGGGGGAGGAGTTGAAGGTGATAGGTCAGGGAGGAGAGGGTGGAGCGGATAGGTGGAAAAAGAGCTAGGCAGGTCGGACAAGTCTGGACAAGTTATGGGGACAGTGCTGAGCTGGAAGTTTGAAACTAGGATGAGGTGGGGGAAAGGGAAATGAGGAAACTGTTGAAGTCCACATTGATGCCCTGGGGTTGAAGTGTTCCAAGGTGGAAGATGAAGCATTCTTCCTCCAGGCGTCTGGTGGTGAGGGAGCGGCGGTGAAGGAGGCCCAGGACCTCCATGGCCTCGGCAGAGTGGGAGGGGGAGTTGAAATGTTGGGCCACGGTGCGGGTGTCCCGGAGATGTTCCCTAAAGCGCTCTGCTAGGAGGCGCCCAGTCTCCCCAATGTAGAGGAGACCACATCGGGAGCAACGGATACAATAAATGAGATTAGTGGATGTGCAGGTAAAACTTTGATGGATGTGGAAGGCTCCTTTAGGGCCTTGGATAGAGGTGAGGGAGGAGGTGTGGACACAGGTTTTACAGTTCCTGCGGTGGCAGGGGAAGGTACCAGGATGGGAGGGTGGGTCGTAGGGGGGGCGTGGAC
Organism: Hemiscyllium ocellatum; assembly: GCF_020745735.1. Taxonomy (NCBI): domain Eukaryota; kingdom Metazoa; phylum Chordata; class Chondrichthyes; order Orectolobiformes; family Hemiscylliidae; genus Hemiscyllium; species Hemiscyllium ocellatum. The sequence continues at coordinate 51,036,414 of NC_083432.1, read as the reverse complement.
CTGACCAGGTAGTCACGGAGGGAACGGTCTTTGCGGAAGGCGGAAAGGGGTGGGGAGGGAAATATATCCCTGGTGATGGGGTTTTTTTGGAGGTGGCGGAAATGTCGGCGGATGATTTGGTTTATGCGAAGGTTTGTAGGGTGGAAGGTGAGCACCAGGGGCGTTCTGTCCTTGTTACGGTTGGAGGGGTGGGGTCTGAGGGCGGAGGTGCGGGCTGTGGACGAGATGCGTTGGAGGGCATCTTTAACCACATGCAAAGGGAAATTGCGGTCTCTAAAGAAGGAGGCCATCTGGTGTGTTCTGTGATGGAACTGGTCCTCCTGGGAGCAGATACGGCGGAGGCAGAGGAATTGGGAATACGGGATGGCATTTTTGCAAGAGATAGGGTGGGAAGAGGTGTAATCCAGGTAACTGTGGGAGTCGGTGGGTTTGTAAAAAATGTTAGTGTCAAGTCGGTCATCATTAATGGAGATGGAGAGGTCCAGGAAGGGGAGGGAGGTGTCAGAGATGGTCCACGTAAATTTAAGGTCAGGGTGGAATGTGTTGGTGAAGTTGATGAATTGCTCAACCTCTTCGCGGGAGCATGAGGTGGCACCAATGCAGTCATCAATGTAGCGGAGGAAGAGGTGGGGAGTGGTGCCGGTTTAATTACGGAAGATCAACTGTTCTACGTAGCCAACAAAGAGACAGGCATAGCTGGGTCCATATGTGTGCCCATGGCTACCCCTTTGGTCTGGAGAAGTGGGAGGATTCAAAGGAGAAATTGTTAAGGTGAGGACCAGTTCGGCCAAACAAATGAGAGTGTCGGTGGAAGGGTACTGTTGGGGACGTCTGGAGAGGAATAAACGAAGGGCTTGGAGGCCCTGGTCATGGCGGGTGGAGGTGTAGAGGGATTGGATATCCATGGTGAAGATGAGGCATTGGGGGCTGGGGAAACGGAAGTCTTAGAGGAGGTGGAAGGCATGGGTGGTGTCTCGAACGTATGTGGGAGTACCTGGACTCGGGGGGATAGGACAGTGTCGAGGCAGATAGAGATGAGTTCAGTGGGGCAGGAGCATGCTGAGACAATGGGTCGGCCAGGGTGGTCAGGCTTGTGGATCTTGGGAAGGAGGTAGAACCGGGCAGTGCGGGGTTCCCGGACTGTGAGGGTGGAAGCTGTGGGTGGGAGATCTCCTGAGGTGATGCGGTTCTGTATGGTCTGGGAGATGATGGTTTGTGATGGGGAGGTGGGGTCATGGTCGAGGGGGCGGTAGGAAGAGGTGTCCTCGAGTTGGCATTTGACTTCAGTGGTGTAGAGGTCAGTGCGCCAGACTACCACTGCGCCCCCTTTATCCGTAGGCTTGATGGTGAGGTTGGGATTGGAGCAGAGGGATTGGAGGGCTGCGCGTTGTGGTTAGAGTGGGGGAAGGGGGGTAGACAGGTTGAGGCAGTTAATGTCCCGGCGGCAGTTGGAAATGAAGAGGTCGAGGGCAGGTAATAGGCCAGCACGGGGTGTCCAGGTGGATGCAGTGTGTTGGAGGTGGGCGAAGGGGTCCTTGGAAGGTGGGCAGGAGTCCTGATTGTGAAAGTAAGCTCGGAGGCGGAGGCGATGGAAGGTCTCACCAATACACCACGTCTTGGGGCATTCTTGCCTGCAGCATACACGATAGACAATGTTGGCCAAGTCACCCATGTATCTGCCGTGTACATGGTGGGTGGTGTTCCCACATGTGATGGGAGTATCCATGTCGATGATCTGACATGTCTTACACAGGTCGCTGTGGCAGGGCTGTGTGGTGTTGTGGTCAATGTTGTCCTGAAGGCTGGGCAGTTTGCTGTGAACAATAGTCTAAGGTTTGGTGGTTGGTTGAAGGCAAGAAGTGGGGGGCGTAGGGATGATTTTGGTAAAATATTCATCGTCATCGATGACATGTTGAAGGCTGCGAAGAACATGGTTTATTCTCTCCACTTCAGGGAAGTACTGGACGACGAAGGGTACCCTATTGGTCATGTCCTGTGTCTGTCTTCAGAGGAAGTTGTGGTTTTTCATTATGGCCTGTTGGAACTGGCGATCGATGAGTTGGGCATCGTATCCCATTGTTATGAGGGCATCCTTTAAAATCTTTAGGTGTCCGTCACATTCCCCTCATTTGAGCTGATCCTGTGTACGTACAGGGCTTGTCTATAGGGGATGGCTTCTTTAATATATTTGGGGTGGAAGCCAGAGAAATGCAGCATCGTAAGGTTATCTGTGGGTTTGCATTAGAGTGAGGTACTGAGGTATCTGCCCTTGATAGATATGCATGTGTCCAGAATGAGACAGATTCTGAAAAATATTGTGATGGTAGGATATCACTATATAGTAATTTCAGTGATTCTTCGCCATGAGTCCATAGGAAGAAATATATTATCAATGTATCTGGTATAAAGTGTTGGTCAGAGGTACTGAGCAGCAAACCGTCTTTTGAAATTTGTGCATGAAAATGTTGGCATATCGGAGTGCAAATTTGGTCCCTATGACTGTTCGCTGTGTCAGGATGAAGAACTGGTTGTCGAAGGTGAAGATGTTTGGTTGAGAATGAAATGGATGAGTTATATAGTGGTGCTCAGAGATTGGCTGTTGGTGGTATTGAGTACTGAGGCTGTTGCTGCGATGCTGTCATCGTGGGGGATGCTGGTGTAGAATGCTGAAATGTCCATTGTGATGAGGAATGTTTCTGGGTCGACTGATCCATGGGTGCTGAGTTTCTGCAAGAAATTAGTTTATGTCATAAATTAAGCTAGTCCCTTTTGCCTGCATTTGGCCCATATCCCCTTAAGCTCTTCCTATTCAATAACCCATCCAGATGCCTTTTAAATGTTGTAATTGTAACAGCCTCCATCACTTCACCGGCTGCTCATTCCATACACGTACCACCCACTGCTTCAGAAAGTTGTTCCTTAGGTCCCTTTTAAATCTTTCCCCTCTCACTCCAAACCTATGCCGTTTGGTTTTGTATTCCCATACCTTGGAAAAAGGCTTGGCCTGTTCACCCTATCCATACCCCTCACAATTTTATAAATCTCTAGAGGGTCACCCTCAGCCTCTGATGGGAAACAGCCCCAGCCTGTTCAGCCTCTCCCTCTCGCTCAAATCGTCCAATCCTGGCAACATCTGTCTAAATCCTTTCTGAACCCTTTAAAAGTTAACATCTTCCCTTAGGAGGGAGGCCAGAAATGAATGCAGTATTTCAAACGTGGCCTCACCAATGTCCTGCATAGCTGCAACAAGACCTCCCAACTCCTATACTCAATGCACTGACCAATAAAGGCAAGTAGACCAAACAGCTCCCGACTGTTGGCCTCTGACAGTGCCCACTCCCTCAGCACTGACCCCCCGACAGTGCCCACTCCCTCAGCACTGACCCTCCGACAGTGCGGCACTCCCTCAGCACTGACCCTCCGACAGTGCGGCGCTCCCTCAGCACTGACCCTCCGACAGTGCGGCGCTCCCTCAGCACTGACCCTCCGACAGTGCCCACTCCCTCAGCACTGACCCCCCGACAGTGCCCACTCCCTCAGCACTGACCCCCCGACAGTGCCCGTTCTCTCAGCACTGACCCTCCGACAGTGCCCACTCCCTCAGCACTGACCCCCCGACAGTGCCCACGCCCTCCGCACTGACCCTCCGACAGTGCGGCGCTCCCTCAGCACTGACCCTCCGACAGTGCCCACTCCCTCAGCACTGACCCCCCGACAGTGCCCGCTCCCTCAGCACTGACCCTCCGACAGTGCCCACTCCCTCAGCACTGACCCTCCGACAGTGCAGCACTCCCTCAGCACTGACCCCCGACACTGCGGCACTCCCTCAGCACTGACCCCCCGACACTGCGGCACTCCCTGGGCTCTGGAGTGGGAAAGGAGCGGGTGTGAATGGGAGTTTAGGTGTGGGTTTAGTGTGTGAGGGGTTTAGTGGGGGGGTGTGGGTGGGGTTAGTGGTTGAAGTCTGTGGCATTGGGGCAGGGGCTGAGGAGCGGTAACCCCCAGTTGAGCGGCTGCGGCTGGAGGCCGTTCTGCCGACACCTGTTGTACTAGCCTGAGGATGAGCTCCCTGATCGGTTTGGGAAATGAGGCGGAGAGCTGTGGGAGCTGACGGTGCAAATTCCCAGGAATCAGGAGGGACACGTCACCCATTCCCCCCGTCCTGAGCACACGGCCCGAAAATAGCCCCCATCCGGGGCCGATATAAACCCGGCCCTGCCCCACACACACACACACAGACACACAGACAGACAGAGACAGGGAGCGGCTCTCAATCCATCAGCACAATCCCTGGGAACAGGCTCCGGCTGCAATGGAGCTGACACCGTTTGCTGTTCTGAACTGCTCCCTGTGTGAGGATAACAGCCAGAACAGGGAGTTTTACTCTGCTCAATGGGAGGATCAGATCATGAGAACTCGACCTGAACACTGGTGAGTTAACACAGAAACTGCGCCGTTCCGTCCCGCTCTCATCGCTGAGAGAGAGCATTGGCTGCAACTTCAGAGGCTGGGACAGAGAGAGAGAGAGAGAAAACAGAGAGAGAAAAAGAGACAGAGTGAGAAAATAGAGAGAGATAAAGAGACAGGGAGAAAACAGTGAGCTGGAAAAAAAGCGATAGAGAGAGAACAGAGAGAGAAAACAAGGACAGAGAGATCATACAGAGAGAGAGAGAGAGAGTGCAGAAATGCCCAGGGTGAGTCGGCATCAGGGAGGGAGCGAGAAGGAGGCAGACAGAAGAGAGAGATAAACCAGCAGAGAGGGGGGCACAGGAAGAGAGATAGATGAAGGGAGAGAGGAATGTCACAAATAAAGTGCAAGAAAGATTAAAAGGAAAAGGGGCATAGAGGGGCAGACAGAGACCGAGCGAGGGACAGCTAGAGAGAGAGAAAGAGAGAGGGCAAGAGAGAGGAAGACACAGACAGACAGACAGAGAGTTAGTGCAGGACTGAAAGAGACCAGGTCAAAGAGAAACAGGGACAAATGCAGACAGAGACAGTTAAAGAGAGATGGAGCAAAACAATGACAAAGAGAGAGAGACATAGGCAGAAAAATGGGCAGAGAGAGTAAGACAGAGAGACCGAGTCTCCGAGAGGAGAGCCAGAGAGAGAGGGACAAAGAAAGAAAGGTGCCGGGAGGGATGGAAATAGAGCGCAAGTTAAAGGCAGAAAGGGGGGAATGTCACAGAGAGAGAGAGAGAGAGAGAGGGTCACAATCACCGACACTCAGACACAGAGCGAGACACTGAGAAAGAGTGAGAGACAGAAAGTGGAAGAGAGGGAGAGGATATAGTGAGAGAATTAGACAGAGAGGTAGAGAGGTAGAAACAGAGTGTGAGTCACAGAGCAAGGCTCCTTGTTAATGATGAGAATATTGATGAGCTGTTTGTGTGGCTCCAGAGAAAGCTGGGTTTGCTGAATCTGCCTGTTCCTTCTCTGGCAGGTGCACTGTGAGTGAGCTGAATGGTGCCCAGAAGGAGAGTTATGACAGGAGATCCCAGGTGACCTACTTGGTGCAGCGAAGCCCGGCCAACCTGATGAGGATGGGCTGCCTGGGGGAGAAGCTCACTGAGTACCGCCTGCCTGCCCGCAGCGTGCTGCCATTGGCAATCTTCACACCGACTCAGATCAGCACGAAAATGGAACGGGCAGTGACTCCCCCAGAGCTGAGGGGGGTCATGGAGTTCGAGTCGGCTCTGAATGGGAGATGTCAGGACAAGAGAGAGGTCTCGGACATCACCAAAGAACTTCCTCCGGTCATACAGCCTGTCAAACTGGATGGCAAGAAACCTGGCATGGTTCAAAGATCCCTGTCCAGATCGATGTCCCAGGAGGCCCAGAGAGGCTGAGAGTGATGGGGAATGGACCTGGAAGGGGCTGGAGATGCACTGTTAAAGGGACAGGGTTGATATAAGATGCACTGAAGTAACGTGATTTTATTGTAACAGATGCTTATGACTTATTGTTGTAATTATTCACTAGAAAGTCTCATTTTATTTTTAATAAACATAATGTTTGTTAACTGACCTAGGCTCCTGTGTGTGACTGTGTTCTAGCTTCCAGTGAGATTTTACTGTAAAGTTGGTCAGATTTACAGGTGGATTTAATGGAAATCTGAAGCACTCAGGCGAACCTTCTAGAGTCTGAACAATAGAAAACGACAGATCAGTGATGGAGGGAAGCAAAATTCTGGGAAGGAGACGTTGTGGAGGTTGGAGGTCGGAGGAGTTGAGGCAGCAGGAAGCATGGGATTAGGGTGAAAAAAAACAAGCTTTTCCCATCCTCTGCCCCCCCCCACCCAAAAATATCTTTGCACCCAAACAACCCCGCCCAACTAAACAATAAACATCTCCCCCCAGCCCACCCCACCCTAGCCAATTATCCCAACTTACATTATTCCTATCTCTCTCCTGGGATAACTTCCCTCTTCCAGTACCAAACATTTCACCAAGTGACAGACAGAGGATGCTGTTGTGAAGTATGTCTCAGGGACAGGTCTCTGAGACATTCCAGCTACAGTCCTGAAGGTTTGTCCTCCAGACCCTGCACAGTTACAACATTACCATCCACCTGACAATATGAAAAATTGCTCAGGTATGTCCTGTACAAATAAAATCAGGTCAAATCTAATCTGGCCAATTATCACCCTATCAGTCTTGATCATCAGTAAAATGATGAAAGTGTCATCAACAGGACTATCGGGCAGCACCTGCTCAGCAATAACCTCCTCAGTAACGCACAGTTTGGGTTCCGCCAGGGCCACTTAGCTCCTGACCTCTTTAAGCCTCGGGTCAAACATGGACAAAAGAGCTGAATTCCAAAGGGGAGGGGAGAGTGACAGCCCTTGACATCAAGGCTGCATTTGACTGAGTGTGGCATCAAAAAGCCCTGGCAAAACTGGAATCAATAGGTATGGGGGGTGGGGGAGGTTGTTCACTGATGATTGCACGATGTTCAGAACCATTATAACTGAGGTAGACAGTTTCTTGGGTATCAAGGGGATCAAGGGTTATTGGGAGAAAGCGGGAGAATGGGGTTGAGAAACTTACCAGCCATGCTTGTAGGCGGAGCAGACTCTATGGGCTGAATGGCCCAATTTCTGCTCCTCTCATGGTCTTATTCTAACTCCTCAGACACTGCCCATGTACAAATGTGGCAAGACCTGGCCAATATCCAATTTGGACAAGTGCCAAGCAACAATCATCTCCAGTAAGAGAGAAAGAGAATCTAACCATTGTCCCTTGATACTCAATGCCATTGCTATCACTGAATCTCCACTATTAACAGCCTGTGGCTATCATTGACCAAAATCTGGACCAGCCATATAAGTACGGTGGCTACAAGAGCAGGGTAGATGCTTGGAATCTTTCAATGAATGACTTACCTCCTGTCTCCCCAAAGCTTGTCCACCATCTACAAGGTACAAGTCAGGATAGCGAGGAAGACATTCAAGAGGCTTGACACCATCCAAGACAAAGAAGCCCCCACTTGATTGGCACCACATCCAGAAATGTCTGGTCCCTCCACCACTGACACTAAGTAGCAGCAGTGTGTTCTATCTAAAACATGCACTACAGAAATTGACAAAGGATCTTTGGGCAGCACATTCCAAACCCACAAATGTTACCAATGGAAGGACAAGGTAGCATTTTGGAAACACCACCACCTGCAAGTTCCTTCCAAGTCAATCAACATTCTGACTTGGAAATATATCACTGTTCCTCAGGATAAAACTCTAAGTATTCCCTCCTTAATAGCATTGTGGGTGTCCCTATGCCACCTGGACTGCAGCAGTTTCAAGAAGGCTACTCACCACTACTTTCTCAAGCTGAAAATGTGTTGCTGGAAAAGCGCAGCAGGTCAGGTAGCATCCAAGGAGCAGGAGAATTGACGTTTCGGGCATGAGCCCTTCTCCAGAAATGAGGAAAGTGTGTCCAGCAGGCTAAGATAAAAGGTAGGGAGGAGGGTCTTGGGGGAGGAGTGTTGGAAATGCAATAGGTGGAAGGAGGTCAAGGTGAGGGTGATAGGCCGGAGTGGGGATGGGGGCGGAGAGGTCAGGAAGAAGATTGCAGGTTAGGAAGGCGGTGCTGAGTTCGAGGATTTGACTGAGACAAGGTGGGGGAGGGGAAATGAGGAAACTGGAGAAATCTGAGTTCATCCCTTGTGGTTGGAGGGTTCCTAGGTGGAAGATGAGGCACTCTTCCTCCAGCCGTCATGTTGCTATGGTCTGGCGATGGAGGAGTCCAAGGACCTGCATGTCCTTGGTGGAGTGGGAAGGAGAGTTGAAGTGCTGAGCCACGGGGTGGTTGGGTTGGTTGGTTCGGGTGTCCTAGAGGTGTTCTCTGAAACGTTCCACAAATAGGCGGCATGTCTCCCCAATATAGAGGAGGCCACATTGAGTGCAGTGGATGCAGTAAAGGATATATGTGGAGGTTCAGGTGAATTTGTGGCAGATATGGAAGGATCCCTTGGGACCTCGGAGGGAAGTAAGGAGGGAGGTGTGGGCACAAGTTTTGCATTTCTTGCAGTTGCAGGGGACGGTGCCGGGAGTGGAGGTTGGGTTGGTGGGGTCTGCGGACCTGACGAGGGAGTCACTGAAGGAGTGGTCTTTTCGGAATGCTGATAGGGGAGGGGAGGGAAATATATCCCTGGTGGTGGGGTCCGTTTGGAGGTGGCAGAAATGACGACGGATGATACGATGTATATGGAGGTTGGTGGGGTGGTAGGTGAGGACCAGTGGGGTTCTGTCCTGGTGGCAATTGGAGGAGCGGGGCTCAAGGGCAGAGGAGTGGGAAGTGGAGGAGATGCGGTGGAGAGCATCGTCGACCATGTCTGGGGGGAAATTGCAGTCATTGAAGAAGAAGTCCATCTGGGTTGTACGGTATTGGAACTGGTCCTCCTGGGAGAAGATCCGGTGGAGACAAAGGAATTGGGAATATGGGATGGCGTTTTTACAGGAGGCAGGGTGGGAAGAGGTGTAGTCTAGGTAGCTGTGGGAGTCAGTCGGTTTGTAGTAAATGTCCGTGTTGATTCGGTCGCCCAAGATAGAAATGGAAAGGTCTAGGAAGAGGAGGGAGGAGTCTGAGATGGTCCAGGTAAATTTGAGGTCGGGGTGGAAGGTGTTGGTGAAGTGGATGAACTGTTCAACCTCCTCGTGGGAGCATGAGGCAGCGCCGATACAGTCATCGATGTAGCGGAGGAAAAGGTGGGGGGTGGTGCCAGTGTAGCTGCGAAAGATGGACTGTTCCACATATTCTGTGAAGGGGCAGGCATAGTTGGGACCCATGCGGGTGCCCATGGCTACTCCTTTGTTTTGGAGGAAGTGGGAGGATTGGAAAGAGAAGTTATTCAGGGTGAGGACCAGTTCAGTCAGTCGAAGGAGGGTGTCAGTGGAGGGGTACTGGTTGGTACGGCGGGAAAGGAAGAAGCGGAGGGCTTTGAGTCCTTCGTGATGGGGGATGGAAATGTACTGGGACTGGATGTCCATGGTGAAGATAAGGCATTGGGGACCGGGGAAGTGAAAATCATGGAGGAGGTGGAGAGTGTGGGTAGTGTCCCGAACATAGGTGGGAAGTTTTTGGACTAAGGGGGACAGGACCGTGTTGAGGTATGCAGGGATGAGTTCGGTGGGGCAGGATCAGGCTGAGACAGATTTGTGGATTTTGGGCAGGAGGTAGAAACGGGAGGTGTGGATTTTGGACACTTTCTCAAGGGCAAGTATGGATGGGCAATAAATGCTGGCCTGCCAATAATACCCATGATCCCCATGAGAGAATAAAGAAACAGAAACTCTGCTATCCATTTTTTTCATTCCCAGCTAGTTTTGCCTCATACTCAAATTTCTTCCGCATGATTTAATATTTTTGTCATTTTCTACCACCCTTTATGTACTGAATATACATCTGACCTGACACTCAGCTTTATACAGTCGTATGCTTTTTCCTGAAGTCTGATACTTTTCATAACTTCTTGAGGTTGATGGGTCCTCCCTTGGAATTTTTCTTGATAGTAGAAATGTATATATTCTCAATATTCTGAAATATCCATGTAAATGTCTACCACTGTTTCTTTATTAAAATGAGGGGCAACGTTTTTACACAGAGAGTGGTTCGTACATGGAATGAACTGCCAGAGAAAGTGGTGGATGTGTTATAGTTACAACATTTAAAAGACATTTGGATAAGATCACGAATAGGAAAGATTTGGAGGGATATGGGCCAAATGCAGGCAAGTGACACTAGTTTAGTTTGGGAACATGTTGGCGTGTACTGGTTGGACTGAAGGGCCTGTTTCTGTGTTTTATGACTCTATGAGTCTATCTCCTAGCCTACCATGCCAATTCACTTTAGCTAGCTCAGCTTTCATATCCATGCAGTTGTCCTTAAAATACTAGTTTTGAAATACTAGTCTTAAATCTAGTCTTCTCCCTTTTAACATAGATTTTAAATTCCATCATATTGTGTTTGATTCTACCTAGGGATGCCTTACCTTCAGGTCCTTAACTAATCCTGTCACATGATACATTGTCAATATTAACATAACCTGCTTTCAGATCAGTTCCAAAAGGTGCTGCTCTGAGAAACTATTTCAAAACTATTTTATGAATTGCCTCATCCAGGCTACTGCTGCCAATCTGATTTTTTCAGTTTGGATATAGATTAAGGTCACCTACAATTATTGCACCTTTATCACAAGTACCCAATGTTTCTTCTTGCACACTTGTCCTATATTGTCCTTGCTACTGGGGACCTGTAGACTATTCGCACTCCTGTCAATGCTGTTCCTCCACCTTTACTTGGCTCCTATTCTTCTTGAATGTTAAGTACCCTCAATATTCAGGAACCTGTCATTGTCACCCTGAAGCTATGCCTCCATAGTGGCTGCACAATCGCATTCATTTAGGATGGGTGATAACCTAGGAGGGGTGATAACCTAGTTGCAGTATCGCTAAACTGTTAATTCAGAGACCTCAGTAATATTCTGATGACCCAGGCTTGAATCCGCCATGGGAGATGGCAGAATTTGATTTTTTTTAAAAAATTGGTATTAACATTCTAATGATGACCACGAAACCATTGCCACTTGTTGGGTAAATCCCATTTGGTTAACTAATGTCCTTGAGGAAGGAAATCTTGTTGTCCTTATCTGGTTTGGCCTGCATGAGACTTCAAAACCAGAGCAATGTGTTTGATTGTTAGATACACTCATTAGGGACAGGGTCTGGACATCATTTCATGTACTTTATTATGAATGCTGTGTGTGTTCAGATACAGAGCCTTTTGTTTTGTCTTTTTGATTCTTTGTAATGTCCAGTCTTGATGGTTGGTGCATCTCTCAATTCTTTTTTACCTTCCTGCCAGTTTCTGATAGTTATTTTCCACATTTCTCAAAGAGTAATCAATCTGTGGAATTCTTTACTACAGAGGGCTGTTAGGACACGGTCATTAAATATGTTCAATGCTGAGATAGATGAATTTTAATCAGTAATGGGATCAAGGGTCATGAGGAAAATGCAGGAAAGTGGAGGTGAAGATTATCAGATCACTCATGATCTCATTGACTGTTGCAGCAAACTTAATGGTCTTATTATTATTTCCCTCTCTTACCTTGTCTCTTCTCTTTGGTATTTCCATGTCTTTCCAACTGTGATCCCTTGCCTTCACTGTTTGCTTAGAAACATTCTCTAATGCACTTGTTACGCAGTTTCAGCACTCGACTCTCCAAATGGGTCGGCTCCCAATTTTCCCAGGACTCCTGCCAGTTCCCCACATCCCCCACACCAGTCTTTGAGTCATGGATTCATCTCTCCAATTTAATGTAACCTCTGCCAATTGCATGCAGTTCAGTAAATAATCACATTTCGACTATATCTCTCCCAGACCCTTTACACTCCCAGATACTGACCCAACACCCCATCCTGGACCCAACCCCCTGTTTCCCCCAATATTAGGTTTGACACAATCCCTCCCCGTGCACTGGATTTGACCCATTATATCGCCACCCCCTCTGGACCTGATATGATCTTTCCCCCATATCACCGAAATCCTGTCCCCAACGATCAGGTCAGATCCAACACCCTCACTGGCTCAGAGCTGACAAAGTGCCACCCACCCCCTCACAGCTAGACTGACATAACACTCCCCGCCACCCCCCAAAACTGGATTATTTCTCCCATCTCCCCATGCCAACTCTAAAAGCTCCTATCTTGCCAGTTGGCACCCTAACTCCTTCCAACTTGACATTGCACCAAACTGGAATGCTACTTATCTCACACCCTACTCCCTCCTCACCTGGCACCCTACCCTGGCTTGTTAACCCTTCTCCAGCTGCTGCCTTTATTTATCCTGTACCTCCCTCCTCACCAGAATCGTTCTCTTGGCACCTGAACCCCATTACCCACCCAGTACCCTACCCTGCCAGCACTCTAACGTCACACTTACCTCCTGGAGCATATCGGCGGTGACAGTGTCTGACCGGACCTTTCACTCTCAGAGACAGCAGCTAACTGGAAGAGCTTTGAGAATGGAAGCCATTCTCAGAAATGAGCAGCTTCCTACTTTCCGAAATAAAGAGGGGGCGGCGATTTGCAACTCCCGGAAATCCCGCCCCAGCGTTAAATGCTAAGCATCTCTGTAACAGCACAGTGAACGGTGCTTGAATGATGCGAGATTGTGTTACAGACAAATGTAACGACTGAAGAGAGATTTCTGCTGATGTTAGTGACAGCTAGGGCTGTCTAACTTGGACTAAGAGACAGTTAACATCAGTGTAACTATCTGAGTGATAGGGACGGACCCTCAGTCAAAGGGTCAGTGACAAACTGTGCTTGAGTTCTCATTTGTGTCCCTAACCTTAAGTATTTTTTTCGCCAACAATTTCTGTTTTTATTGTACCTGAATGCTATTTGGCGTCGATATAACTTTACCCAAGTGCTTAACGCCAGTATAGCAGCATTCCTGTAACGCTGTAGGGAATGTAAGAATCTAAGAACAGAATGACAATCCAACTGCACCCGAGTTATAGTTTGAGTGTTAGTTGGTGTCAGTATAATTGAACCCGAGGGGTAGTGCTTGTACCTGAGACAGCGTGTACCTGTAATTGTACCTGTAGTGTGGAGAAAGTGAGAACTGCAGATGCTGGAGAATAGAGTCAAAAGCACAGCAGGCCAGGCAGCATCCGAGAAGCACAAGGGTCGACGTTTCGGGCATAAGCCTTTATCATTTCCAGCGCCACACTTTTTTGACTGAGAGAGTATGTCTATACCTGTACCCGAGAGACGGTGTGTACTTGTACCCGAGAGAGTGTGTGTACCTGTAACTGAGAGACGGTGTGTACCTGTACCCGAGAGAGTGTGTGTACCTGAGCGATAGTGTGTGTACCTGTACCTGAGTGCGTGAATACCTGAGAGACAGTGTATGTGTACCTGTATCTGAGTGTGTACCTGTACCTGAGAGTATGTGTGTACCTGAGAGACTGTGTGTGCACCTGTACCTGAGAGACACTGTGTGTTTACCTGTACCTGAGAGTGAATGTGTACCTGAGAGTGTGTGTGTACCTGAGAGTGTGTGTACCTATATCTGAAAGTGTGTGTGTACCTGAGAGTGTGTACCTGTACCTGAGAGACGGTGTGTACCTGTACCTGAGGGTGTATGTGTACCTGAGAGTGTTTGTACCTATATCTGAAAGTGTGTGTGTACCTGTACCTGAGAGTGTATCTGTACCTGAGAGTGTGTGTATCTGAGAGAATGTGTGTACCTGTACCTGAGAGACGATGTGTGTACCCGTATCTGATAGTGTACCTGAGAGACAGTTCCTTTTAGAACTTTACCTCAACGGGGTTCAGTCCCTGCTCCCAGTTCTACTTCTCCCCAGTGGCGTTCCTCACCCAGCACACACTGATGCCGGGGGAACGCCTCTCTGTGTCCTTCACTGTCATTGAGAGCAATTACCAAGGGGAGCGAGGCAGCTGATTGTAAACAGATAGAGGATGGAAAGAGTAATCGGTAATTAGAGCTGTATGCAATTCACTGCAGTACATTCTGTGCCCAGGGCACCTGCCCAAACATTTTGAAGATGAGTCATTGTGTTCTGGCATCTTCTCTATGAGACACATTTCTTAATGTGTCTGATCCCAGTGAAGGTCAACCAAGGGCCAACACAACAGTTTCATGGCGTTGACACACCACTGCCCACTGTCTCTCTCGCAGCCTCCTCCACTTTCTCCAAAACGATTCCCCTGGATCATTATAGATGCCCACCCCACCCCAACACACAGGGTCTTCATATCTATTTCAATGCCAAGTCCCGGTAAAATTCTCCACAATGAATTCTAAGAAATTACGTGAACACATTTAAAGTTTTTCTCAACGTAAAATGCACCACGTTCGGGAAATCCCGTCTTTATTTTTCTTTAAACCATCTCCCTGGTTCCGGTAGTCTCTGCAGTTCACAGCGAGTTCCCTGTCTCAGGGCAGAGGAAGGTGGGGTAGGGGACAGTCCCTTAATTATCAACATCCATTACACTGCGTTCCTGATTGAAAGCGGTTTCTGTCACCAGAGGATGTTTCTGTGGTTTTATCTTCAAACCAGTCCTCACAACATTTGGAAAACTGCTCCCGTGAAAATCTCCAAAAAACATTTCCACATTGCGCTAGCGGACACTGCAATTATACCCGAGCACCGACAACTAGATAAAGGAGTAAATGCAGGTGGTGGGCTCTGAAAACAGTGAGTGCTGGAGATCACAGCGGGTCAGGCAGCATTCATGGAGAGAGAGAGAGAGAGAGCAAGCTAATGTTTCCAGTTGAAACCTTTTAGAAAACGTTTCGAAGTGCAGGGAAATGGGGTTTGCGTAGATGGACATTTTGGTCAGCATGGACCAGTTTGGGCCGAAGGGCCTGTCTCCGTGCAGTCGGATTCTCTGACTGAGAAAGGAGGAGGGAGGAGGAAAATTCGGGTCTTTGAGGAGATGTGAGGGATTGCGGAGGGAGCTGGGAGAAAGATCAGAATCGCCGACTGCCACAGGGTGGAAGTCCTGGTCAAAGAAGGAAAGTCGAATGTGTCCTTAAAGAAGAGGTTGTTTATTCCTGCAGCGGCTCAGTTGCTCTGTTCATTCCAGCCACAGGAACAGCCTGGCTCCAGGAACAGCTCAGAGAAATCCCTCACTCTGGAACCGAACCACGTCTCCCTGAGACACAGCCTCCTGCCAGGAACCGCCTGAGAGGAGCTAATGAGGACATTCCACACAGGATCCAAGTTTCCAACTGCCTCCCAGCCAGAGCTGCAATCAGCTTCTGGAAGCTTCCGAGGAGCGTGCTGCTCTAAAAGATCTAACAGCTCCCTGAGGGGAGGGCAGTTTGCAGAATTCCTGCAACCTCTAGGTCACTTTCAATCCGCGCTGTAAAATCAGCGAAATGATTCCAGGGGCAAGGACAGTGTGGAATTAGAGCAAATAAGAACATAAGAAATAGGAACAAACCCCTCGATCCTGCTCCACCATTCAATAGGATCATGGCTGATCCAACACTCCTCACTTTCCCTGTGATCCTTGATTCCTCTAATGATCAAGAATCTATCTCAGCCTTAAATATACACAAGGACTCTGCCCCAACAGCTCTCTCCGTGGCAAGGAGTTCCAAAGACTCACAATCCTCTGAGAGAAGAAATTCCTCCTCCGCTCAGCCTTAAATTGGTGCCCCTTTATTTTGAAGCTGTACCCTCTGGTCTGACTCTCCCACGAGGGGAAGCATCATCTCAGCATTGATCCTATCAAGCTCCTTCAGCATCCGACATATTTCAGTGAGGCCACCTCTTATTCTTCTAAACTCCAGTGAGTAGACTTTCAACCTGTTAACCTTTGATCATAAGACAATCCCTGCACCCCAAGGATCATCCCAGTGACACCTTCTCTGAATTGCCTCCAATGAAGCAATATCCTTCCTTAAACAACGGGACCAAAACTGCTCACAATGCCAACACCTTGCACAGTTGCAATGAGACACCCCCAGTCTTAAATTCCAATCCCTTTGAAATAAGGGTCAACACTCCAGTCACTTTCCCCGTTAGCTGCTGCACCGGTGCGCTCGTTTTCTGTTTCTGTGAAACAAGAGAATGAAAATAAGAAGGATTGAATTTCTCTAACACCTTTCACTGATACAGAAAGCTATGTGTGAAATGTAGGAAACAGCAGTCAACTTACACACAACATCCCACACATATCAATGTGGTAATGACCTGATAATTATGGCATTTTTGTGATGATGGCTGAAAGATAAACATTGGCCCATTGAACAAAGTTGTCTTCCGAGATCTCATAGACCAACCTGAAAGTGCAAAAGGGACTCAGTTCAATGTCATATTTGAAAGACCAATAAGGAAATAACTTAATAAAGTGAAGATAGAAAAAAAAACTGAAATAAAGTGAAATTCCAGAGGAAGGCAGAAGCCTCAGCGTCTGGGTCAGACAATTCTAAGGAAATTGTCCAGTCAGCTTACTGTTACAATTATTTCATGGTAAATGTCATGTCCACTGGTTTGGTCTGACAGGGCTGTGATGGGCAGTATTCATCCTGAAACATGATGAAGAGGTGCAGGATAGCTGAGGAGCTGGGTCCTCGGTTACAAAACAATTCACCATCAATCAACAGCAATGTATGAGGTGCAATATCAGTACGGCTCACATTTCACAGACTGTCAGACAGTCAACAGTTAATACGTGTAGGAGCATCTCATTCACACTTTATGACAGTTCATATTGAATCCAGTCTGTATTCTGAGGGAGAGCTGCTGCACTGTTCCTCTCTAGAGAGCTGTCTGACCAGTTAGCTCAGCGCATTATTCAGGATGTAAACAGCAGCTGCTGAATCTATGTTTAGTCTGGGTGGGATTATTATCAAACATCACTCCCACCTCCCTCTTTCATTCTGTTCTTGATCCTTCTGAATTTATATAGCAACAAGTGGGCAAAGACTTAGGTCAATCAGGTTAGAAAACACACTTCACACTGTCCCAATCCCAGGACAGGTACAGAGTGAGGTTAACTACAGAGAAAAGCTTCCTTTACATTGCCCCTATCAAATACTCCCAGAACAGGTACAGCACAGGATTAGATAAAGTGTATAGTTTATTATGGTCTCCCAGTCCTTTATCAAGGGAATATTTTACACTGACTGTATCTGTCAGTTCCTGTTGCATAGGGGCTTTAGGACCTTGTGCAATCTTGCAATGATGTCATGGAACTGCACATCACAGAGCATAAATAGCAGAGTTTGGGTAGAGTAAAACAACCAAACTAGACTGGACTACAATAGCCTGCAGAAAATTCACATGAACAAAGGACATGGACACACAGAGAGAGTACTCCTTACTTAATATAATATAAACCAGACCTGGTATATTTATGATTACCACTAATAGCAATATTCAGCATTAATCTATAACACATGTCATTTGAAGTCTAAACTTGAACACAGTTTGAACATAGAACATAGAACATAGAAAAATACAGCGCAGTACAGGCCCTTTGGCCCTCGATGTTGCGCCGACCAAAGTCTACCTATCCTACACTAGCCCAATAACCTCCATATGCTTATCCAATGCCCGCTTAAATGACCATAAAGAGGGAGATTTCACCACTGCTACTGGCAGGGCATTCCATGAACTCACAACCCGCTAAGTAAAGAATCTACCCCTAACATCTGTCCTATACCTACCACCCCTTAATTTAAAGCTGTGTCCCCTAGTAATAGCTGACTCCATTAGCGGAAAAAGGTTCTCAGTGTCTACCCTATCTAAACCCCTAATCATCTTGTACACCTCTATCAAATCACCCCTAAACCTTCTCTTCTCCAATGAGAACAGCCCCAAGTGCCTCAGCCTCCTCATACGATCTTCCTACCATGCCAGGCAACATCCTGGTAAACCTCCTCTGCACTCGTTCCAATGCCTCCACATCCTTCCTATAGTATGGCGACCAAAACTGCACACAATACTCCAGATGAGGCCGCACCAGAGTCTTATACAACTGTAACATGACCTCAGGACTCTGGAACTCAATTCCTCTACCAATAAAGCCCAGTACACCATATGCCTTCTTCACAGCACTATTTACCTGGGTGGCAACTTTCAGAGATCTGTGTACATGGACACCAAGATCCCTCTGCTCATCCACACTAGCAAGTAGCCTACCATTAGCCCAGTAATCCATCTTCTTGTTACTCTTACCAAAGTGAATGACTTCACACTTAGCTGCATTGAACTCCATTTGCCACCTTTCTGCCCAGCTCTGCAACTTATCTATATCCCGCTGTAACCTGCCACATCCTTCTTCGCTGTCCACAACTCCACCGACTTTCGTGTCATCCATGCCTTCTCTTCAGCTGGTCAGTCTTGAGCCCAGACTGTAGTGTGGCATCAACCCACACAAGAAAAGATAGTGCCAGCTACAGAATTCACTGTCTAGAAAATCAAGACAGCAATGAAGATCAATAAAGTGACCTGAGATTGTCTGAAGAAGAGAGGAATTCAGGAAATAATTTTTTCAAGAAATTCTTAATACAGTTTTAAGAGCAGCTGGAGCCAGAAAAGTTGTAGAGCTGGATAATGGCTGGGAAGGGACAAACTCTGATCAGAAATCTTCTCCAGAGGAACTACCAGAACAGTTCATTATGATTTGATTGGGAGGGGTACTCCAATAATCAATTCTCATTATTTCACAAACAAATGCTTAACTAACCAATTAAACTACCAAGATGACTAATTTTCTTGACTGACTGCTATCAGAACAAAAACAACTCACACCTAGCTTTGTAATCAACAGGTAAACAACTTAATTTTTCCCTTACAACTATAAATCTCAGAAAATTCTTTAACTGTCAGCAATAGTAGAAACAAGCCTTTTTTAAAAAAAAGAACAAAGGAAATTACAGCCCAGGAACAGGCCCTTCGGCCCTCCAAGCCTGTACTGATCCAGATCCTCTGTCTAAACCTTTAGCCTATTTTCTAAGGGTCTGTATCCCTCTGCTCCCTACTCATTCATGTGTCTGTCTGGAGATACATCTTAAATTACGCTATCATGCCCACTTCTACCACCTCTGCTGGCTACGCGTTCCAGGTACCCATCACCCTCAGCGTAAAGAACTTTTCACATATACCTCCCCTAAACGTTTCCCCTCTCACTTTGAACTCGTGACCGTTAATAATTAAGTCCTCCATTCTGGGAAAAAGTTTCTTGCTATCCATCCTGTCTACACCTCTCATGATTTTGTAGACCTCAATCAAGTCCCCCCCCCACCTCCATCTTTGTAATGAAAATAATCCTCATCTACTCAACCTCTCTTCATAGCTAGCACTCTCCATACCAGACAACATGCTGGTGAACCTCCTCTGCAACCTCTCCAAAGCATCCCCATCCTTTTGGGAATGTGGCGACCAGAACTGTCTGCAGTATTCCAAATGTGGTTGAACCAAAGTCATGCACAACTGTAACATGACCTGCCAATTCTTGGACTCAATACCCCATCCGATGATGGAAAGCATGCTGTATGCCTTCTTGACCACTCTATTGGCCTGTGTACCTTCAGGGTACGATGAACATTCAGATCTCTCTGTACATTAATTTTCCCCAGAATGTTTCCATAAACTGTATGGCTTGCTCTTGAATTTGATCTTCCAAAATGCATCACCTCACGTTTGTCCGGACTGAATTTCACCTGCTTTTTCTCTGCCCAACTCTCCAATCTATCTATATTCTATTATATTCTCTGACAGACCCCTTCATTATTTGCTACTCCACCAATCTTAGTGTCATCTGCAAACTTGCTAATCAGACCACTTACACCTTCCTCCAGATCATTTATGTATATCACAAACAGCAGTAGTTCCAGCACGGATCCCTGCGGAACACCACTGGGCACAGTTCTCTATTTTGAGAAACTCCCTTCCATTATTACTCTCTGTCTCCTTATGCCCAACCAGTTCTTTATCCGTCTAGCTAGTACACTCTGTGACTTCATTTTGTTGATCAGCCTACCGTGGGGAACCTTATCAAACACCATATGATATCTGCATCCCTTCCTCATCAATCAACTTTGTCACTTTCTCAAAGAATTCTGTTAAGTTGGTAAGACATGACCTTCCTTGCACAAACCCATGTTGCCTATCACTGATATGCCCATTTTCTACCAAATGGGAATAGATCCTATCCTTCTTCTCCAGCAACTTCTCTACCACTGATGTCAGGCTCACCAGTCTGTAATTACCTGGATTATCCCTGCTACCCTTCTTAAACAAGGGGACAATATTAGCAATTCTTCAGTCCTCTGGTATCTCACCCATGTTTAAGGATGCTGCAAAGATATTTGTTAAGGCCCCAGCTATTTCCTCTATTGCTTCCCTCAGTAAGCTGGGATAGATCCCATCCTGACCCAGGGATTTGTCTCCCTTCATGCCTTTTAGAATACCCAATACTTCCTCCTTCCTAATGTCAACTTGACCTAGAGTAATCGAACATCTACCCCCAACCTCAACTTCTGTTATGTCCCTCTCCTCAGTAAATATTGATGCAACATACTTATTAAGAATCTCACCTGTTTTCTCTGACTCCACACATAACTTTCCACCTTTGTCCTTGAGTGGGCCAACCCTTTCTCTAGTTACTCTCTTGCTCCTTATATATAAATAAAAGACTTTGGGATTTTCCTTAACATTGTTTGCTAAAGATATTTCATGACTCCTTTTAGCCCTCTTAATTGCTCGTTTCAGATTGGTCCTGCATCTCCGATATTCTTCCAAAGCTTTTTCTGTCTACAGTCGTCTAGACCTTATGTATGCTTCCTTTTTTCTCTTAGCTAGTCTCACAATTTCATCTGTCATCCATGGTTCCCTAATCTTGACATTTCTATCCCTCATTTTCTCAGGAACATGTCTTTCCTGTATTCTAATTAATCTCTCTTTAAAAGCCTCCCACATATCAAATGTGGATTTCCCTTCAAACAGCTGCTCCCATTCTACATTCCCCAGCTCCTGCCAAATTTTGGTATAGTTGGCTCCCCCCAATTTAGCACCCTTCCTTTAGGGCTACTGTTGTCTTTGTCTATGAATATTCTAAAACTTACGGAATTATGATCACACTTCCCAAAGTAATCCCCTACTGAAACTTCAACCTGGCTGGGCTCATTCCCCAACACCAGGTCCAGTATAGCCCCTCCCTGAGTTGACTATTTACATACTGCTCAATAAAACCCTCCTGGGATACTCCTTACAAATTCTGCTCCATCCAATCCTCTAACACAAAGTGAATCCCAGTCAATGTTGGGAAAATTAAAATCTCCTGTCACCACCTCCCTATTTCTCATACATCTTTCCATAATCTGTTTATGATTTTGTACCTCTATCACTCACTCGCTGTTGGGAGTCCTGTAGTACAGCCTCAACTTCATTACCGCACCTTCCTATTTCTGAGCTCTGCCCATATGGCTTCATTGCTCAAGTCTAGCATAGGGCCCTCCTTCAGCACAGCTGTGATATCCTCTCTGACCAGTAATGCAACCCTTCCACCCCTTTTACCTCCCTCTCTAACCAGCCTAAAGCATCGATACCCTGGGGTATTTAGTTGCCAGTCGTGCCCTTCCTTCAACCAAGTCTCAGCAATATCAATAACATCAAACTCCCAGGTACTAATCCAAGCCCTAAGTACATCTGCCTTACTTACTACCCTTCTTGCATTAAAACAAATGCATCTCAGACCACCAGTCCCTTTACGTTCATCATCTGCTCTCTGTCTACTCTTACCCTAGGCTGACTTCATTATCTAGTTCCTTACAGGCTTTAGTTACTACCTCCTTATTTAGAACTAACCTCCTAATTTGGTTCCCATCACCCTGCCACATTAGTTGAAACCCTCCCCAACAGTGTTAGCAAAAGCACCCCCGAGGACATTGGTTCCAGTCCCGTCCAGCCCAGGTGTATGCCAATTTGTAGTGTCCCACCTTCCCCAGTACCAGAAAGCTCACTCTCACTGTGACCTCTGTAGTCAGGGAGAAATCTAAACTGAGTACCTGCAAAAAGAGGCCAATTACTGGACACCTAAAGCAGATTTTAAATCCTCAAGGGAGAGGACACTAATGTTTGCCTCCACCTCAAAGAATAGTTTGAGGAGCACGGTGAGAACAATTCCAACAGTAAGTTCACAAATTTGTGAGCCATTTGACCGATGACAAAGTTATGTTTAGATTAGAGTAGTGCTGGAAAAGCACAGCAGGTCAGGTAGCATCCGAAGAGCAGAAAAATTGATGTTTCGGGCAAAAGCCCTTCATCAGGTATATTCGATTTTCTTGCTCCTCGGATGCTGCCTGACCTGCTGTGCTTTTCCAGCAACAATCTAATCTAATCTCTGGTTTCCAGCATATGCAGTCCCTACTTTTGCCTTGATGACAAAGTTATGTCAAGTTAATAGGTTTCTTCAGACACAGGCTTAAAAGACTGCAACTGAAATTGATGGTAAAGAAGTTTGGGAATATGAATTATTATTACCATTTGTAGTAGCAGAACCTTAACAGTGAACTTATTGAAATTTTTAAAATAAATAAAGGACTGGAGTTGCTGAGATGTGAAACAAACAAAAACATAAATTGATGGACAAACTTAGCAGTTCTGACAGCATTTGTAGAGAGAGAAACAAAGTTAATATTTTGAGTCCAGTGATAGGATGCAGTTCTGCAGAAGGGTCACTGGACCCACACCATTCACTGTTTCCCTCCACAAAAGGTGCCAGGCCTGCTGAGTTTATCCAACAATTTCTGATTTTGTTCATGAAGTTATTATTGTTTTGACAGTTAGAACAACAGAGTCAAATTTTTATTTGGCAACTAAATAGTTTAATCAAGTTTATTTATTAAAATATAAAATAATTGGATAAAGAAAATGCACAAATCTAATCATGAGGCATTGAATTTGACATGTGAATCCCTCAGATGTAGAGAAAGTCAGTGTGAAGGAGGCAGCTGCTGCATTCTTTATTACATGAAACCGCATATCTCTATGGAATTCTCCAGAGTTTTTGGAAAAAAAGATAACTTCATTTGTCTGACATCCTATTGGTAAAGGAAAACCAAACTTCACATTAAGAATAGTAGCTCAAAGCAGCAGAAACTTTAATAGCTTTGAGTTTTAGTAATACAATAACAATCATTGCAACAACAAAACTTTAACAATTTGAACAAATGAAGAATAATACAAGACAAGTAAATGAATGCAGTGTAAAGAGAACAAACTCTTGATGATATTCTTTCAGTCAAGAAAATAATTCACAACTCCAAGCACAAGTCAACAAGTAATGCAACAAAATTCACTGGTATCAACTTTTTCACCACAAAAGTTTAAGCTCAGAGGCACAGTTGATGGATTTGGCAGATATGGACAACCCAGAGTCATAGAGATCTATAGCACAGAGTCATAGAGATGTATAACACAGAGTCATAAAGATGTATAGCCCAGAGTCATCGAGATCTATAACACAGAGTCATAGAGATCTATAACACAGAGTCATAAAGATCTATAACACAGAGTCATAAAGATGTATAACTCAGAGTCATCGAGACCCATAACCCAGAGTCATAGAAATCTATAACCCAGAGTCATTGAGATCTATAACAGATTCATAGAGATCTATAACTCAGAGTCAAAGAGATCTATAATGCAGAGTTATAGAGATTTATAACTCAGAGTCACAGAGATGTATAACCCAGAGTCATTGAGATCTATAACCCAGAGTCATAGAGATCTATAGCACAGAGTCATAGAGATCTAGAACATAGAATCATAAAGATGTATAACTCAGTCATTGAGATCCATAACCCAGAGTCATTGAGATCCATAACCCAGAGTCATAGAAATTTTTAACACAGTCATAGAGATCTATAACCTAGAGTCATAGAGATCAATAATCCAAAGTTGTAGAGATCTATAACAGAGTCATAGAGATCCATAACCCAGTGTCATAGAAATCTATAACCCAATGTCATAAAGATCTATTTCCCAGAGTCTTAGAGATCCATAACACATAGTTATAAAGATCTATAACTCAGAGTCATAGAGATCTATAACACAGAGTCATAGACATCTATAACACAGTCATAGAGATCTATGACCCAGAGTCATAGAGATCTATAACCCAGAGTCATAGACATCTATAACACAGTCATAGAGAACTATAACCCAGTTATAGAGACATATAACCCAGAGTCATAGAGATCTATAGCACAGAGTCATAGAGATCTAGAACACAGAATCACAAAGATGTATAACTCAGTCATTGAGATCCATAACCCAGAGTCATTGGGATCCATAACCCAGAGTCATAGAAATTTTTAACACAGTCATAGAGATCTATAACCTAGAGTCGTAGAGATCCATAACCCAGTGTCATAGAGATCTATAACCCAATGTCATAAAGATCTATTTCCCAGAGTCTTAGAGATCCATAACACATAGTTATAAAGATCTATAACTCAGAGTCATAGAGATCTATAACACAGAGTCATAGAGATCTATAACACAGAGTCATGGACATCTATAACACAGAGTCATAGAGATCTATAACCCAGAGTCATGGACATCTATAACACAGTCATAGAGATCTATAACCCAGAGTCATAGAGATCTATAACCCAGAGTCATAGAGATCTATAGCACAGAGTCATAGAGATCTATAACACAGAATCATAAAGATGTATAACCCAGAGTCATTGAGATCCATAACCCAGAGTCATAGAAATTTTTAACACAGTCATAGAGATCTATAACCTAGAGTCATAGAGATCAATAATCCAAAGTTGTAGAGATCTATAACAGAGTCATAGAGATCCATAACCCAGTGTCATAGAGATCTATAACACAGAGTCATAGACATCTATAACACAGTCATAGAGAACTATAACCCAGTTATAGAGAC
Organism: Hemiscyllium ocellatum; assembly: GCF_020745735.1. Lineage (NCBI taxonomy): Eukaryota > Metazoa > Chordata > Chondrichthyes > Orectolobiformes > Hemiscylliidae > Hemiscyllium > Hemiscyllium ocellatum. Next base: position 51,011,468 of record NC_083432.1, on the reverse strand, counting down.
ATATAACCCAGAGTCATAGAGATCCAAAGCACAGAATCATAGAGATCTATAACCCATAATCATAGAGAACTATAACACAGAAAAAGGCCATTTGACCCTGTAGTGATTGGAACCAGGGCCAAGTCGATCTCACTGGCGATTGGGATTGCTAATCTGGGCCAATCAGGGAGCCCTGGCTGACAGACGTAAACAGGACATTCAGAAGATCTCCTCAGTGTAGGGACTGACTCTGAGCTGGCTGGTCAAAGCCCATGTACTGGGCACATGTAAATAAAGGGTGACTTGGCAATAGGATAACAGCCTTTGCACAGTTATTCCTGGCTCATTGCACCCGAGTCAATAAGAAACAATGATCTAACTATTCTAATCCCATTTCCCAGCTTTTGATCACTAATTCATTGAAAGATCAGATAGGACACTGATGAAATCATACTTCAATCAGAGATATCAGCTTCCAGGTGTGTCCCTGGATAGTCTCATTAGTATACAAACTAGCTGAACTATGCAACTGTGAAACACACAGAGAAGTTATTGATCTCTTAGATAAAACAGTTAATGAACTTGTTCTATCAAAACAACATTCAATTTTTGAATGAGCTGTCCAAATACTAGTGGATACACAATCAAGAAAACTGTTCTGTAAGTAATATATGGCAAATATTGCATCTAATGCAGAACATTCTAGACACTGTGTTACTTATTTTAAGCACAATAGATGATCTGAGCAGAGGAGACAGAACTGTCATCTGAACAATGTACTGCTTGTGACAACACTAAATGAAGTCCAAAGAAATCTATTAGACAGGATCTTTTAGTTAACTATTGAGGTTTTGAATAAGTAATAAAGAGAATTGATGAAGGTAGAACAGTGGACATGATCTATATGGATGTCAGTAAGGCGTTCGACAAGGTTACGTATTGTAGACTGATTAACAAGGTTAGATCACATGGAATAGAGTGAGAACTAGCTATTTAGATACAGGACTGGCTCATAGGTAGGACAAAGTTAAAAATCACACAACACCAGGTTAGAGTCCAACAGATTTATTTGTAAGTGCGAGCTTTTAGAGTGCTGCGAGTGAGGTGCTGGATTTTGTAAAGGCAAATCAAAGCAGGACGTATACACTTAATGGCTAGATCTGGGAAATGTTGCTGAACAAAGAGACCTTGGAGTGCAGGTTCATAGTTCCTTGAAAGTGGAGTCCCAGGTAGATAGGATAGTGAAGAAAGTGTTTGGTACACTTGTCTTTATTAGTCAGTGCATTCAGTACAGGAGTTGGGAGGTCATGTTGCTGCTGTACAGGACATTGATTTGGCCACTTTTGGAATATTGCATGCAATTCTGGTTTCCCTGCCACAGGAAGGATGTTGTGAAACTTGAAAGGGTTCAGAAAAGATTTACAAGGATGTTGTCAGGGTTGGAGGATTTGAGCTATAGAGAGGTTGTGTAGGCTGGGGCTGTTTTCCCTGGAGCCTTGGAGCTGAGGAGTGAACTTACAGATGTTTATAAAATCATGAGGGGCATGGATAGGATGAATGACCATGGTCTTTTCACCAAGGTAGGGAAACTAGAGGACATAGGTTTAGGGTGAGCGGGGAAAGATTTAAAAGGGATCTAAGGGGCACCATTTCACACAGAGGTTGGTGTGTGTATGGAATCAACTGCCAGAGGAAGTGGTGGAAGCTAGCACAATTAAAAGGTATCTTTAGGAATATGAATAGGAAAGGTTTAGAGGGATATGGGCCAATGCTGGAAAATGGGACTAGATTAAGTTATCTGGTTGGCATGGATGAGTTGGACCAAAGGGCCTGTTTCCATGCTACATGTCTCTGTGACTCTATGTAGTTTAAAATCCTACATCAGCAAAAACTGTCTAACCCTCCACCAACAATGAACTCATTGTCACAAATAAGTCACTGCCAGAAGGTGCGATTCTCAACTTGACACGTCCATTCAGAACCTTAAACAGAGCCTTGAAGAAAACATCAATACTGAATAGGAGTAAAGTTTCTTCACATGAAGAGCAATGCAATGATGACTTCATTTCTTCTTTGGTGGTCTATCACAGCATCCGATGTTACAAATGTAGCTGAAGACATGTAACCACCTGATAATTTCTTTACACATCTCCAGTTCAGCCAGGTTGATTGAATCTCTGATATATCAGAAGCAGCAGGGAAAATGCGAGATCACCAAATTTACCTCTTGTTTCTATATCTGCTCAGATAATCCACCTACTGAAACAAGATGAACCAAGGCAAAGAATTGGGAATGGGTGGGATGGATAAGGAAAATCTGGACAGTATGTGCTGTAAAAAGAAGTAATCCAGAGAACTTATTTGAGAGTGTCTATAACTGTCAATCTATGTTTTTCACAGGGGAGAAAATCTTGGGGAAGGGTGTTGTATAGGAACTTTAGGGCCTTGGAGTAACTTTGTGATGATATAATGGAGCTGCACATCACTGAGTATAAACAGCACAGTATAGACAGAGTTAGACCACATCAGAACAAAATAAACTAGACTGGAAGACTTGCATTAACAAGAGGAAAGATTGGTCCTTACCTAATGTCAGGGACTGGCATTTCTATGAAATCCATAACTAGGTAAATTTTATATCAAAATTTAATAAATAATGATACTTTGAAATCTAAATCTGTGGAGAATTCATCTTCTCCTCCAGCAGAGATCCTGTTGATCTCAGGGAGATTGCTGTATATGCAGTGTGCCTTCTCATGGTGATTTCTGTACACTGGTGGCTTTTTTTTTCATTGCTTCATGGCTCAGTGCCTTTCTGACCAAGAATCAGGCAAATTGCCAAATTCTTGACCTTTTCTAGTGTAATCCCTAAATCCATTAAATTGAATTTTCACTCTCTGGACTGTGCTTTATCTGGAAATATCATGTGAACATTGATAAACAACAACCATAGCACAACCTGCACTGTGTATCAGACAAGTACAGCAGTACCATGCTTTTATATACCACCTAAAATGTATTAAACAGATAGGACAGTCAATAGGAGCATAATCAGACAGTATTTGGCAACAAGACCCATTAGGAGCTTAAATGACATTAGGCTCAGTCAAAGCGGAAGACTTTAAAGAATGAGTTGAGGGATAACAGAGAGATGGAATTAGGTGGAGAGGTTTAGGGATAGAAGTCCAGAAGTTGAAGGGACATCTGCCAATGATAGAACAATAAAATGAGGAATTCACAAGAGACAATTGTTGGAAAGTGCAGTCATCTCGGATGGTGGTTGGGCTGAAGTAGGTTAAAGAGGTAGGGAGGGTATGAGGCTGGGAAAAGATTCGAAAACAAGGATGAGAGATTTAGTGTTGAGGCATTGTTTGACTGTAAGCCTATGTAGGTCAGCAAGTGGATGATAAGTGACCAACTTGGCACAAGACAGGGCACAAAAAGCAAAGTTTTGATACACTTAAGTATACAGACATTAGAACACAGGAGGGCAGAAGGGAATGCATTGTAATAGTCACCAAAAGGTCACAAAGATGTAAGTGAAGGCTTTAGCAGCAGATCAGCAGAGACAGGCCACAGCAGATGATGTCACAGAAGTGAAAATTGCCAATCATAGAGACATAGAGTCAGACACTCACAGTGAGGATCAAATATAACATTAAGACTGGAAAGAGTTTGTTTTAATCTCAAATAGTTTCCAGGGAGAGAGATTAAGTCGATGGCTGTGGGGTAGAGTTTGTATTGGGAACTGTAGGCAGTGTTGTTTAGGTCTTCACAAGATTGGAGGAAATTCCTGCTCATTCAGTGTTGGATATCAGAAAAGGGTTCTGGGAACTGCGCGTGTGTGTCTGAGAGTGGGGGAGCAGGGCAGAGAGTGTCTGTGTGTGCATGAGGGAGCAGGTTGGGGGAATGTGTGTGTGTGTGTATGTGTGCATATACATTTCTGTGTGGGGTGGGAGAGTGTGTGTGTATGTTTCTGTGTGTGTGGGGGAGTTGGGTGGGAGAGTGTGGGTGTGTGTATGTGTGTGGGGGGGGAGGTGGAGTGTGTGTGTGTGTGTATTTGGGAGTGGGATGGGGGAATGTGTGTATATTTGGGACTGGGATGGGGGAGTGTGTGTGAATGTGCATGTGGGATGGGGGCATGTGGGTGTGTGCATGTTTCTGTGTGTGGGGAAGCGGGGTGGAGGAGTGTGTGTGTATTTGGAAGTGGGATGGGGGAGTGTGTGTGTATGTGCATGTGGGAGCAGGGTGAGAGAGTATGGATGGTTGAGGGGGGTGTCCTGTTGATGAGGAGCTGTATGCCACTGGTGTATGTATGGAACCTGATTTTGTATTTAGGATGTTGTCATTGAGGGGAAGTGTTAGTGGAGACGGCATAAGTAGGTGACACCTGAGACAACAGCGTAGGGGCAGGTAGAGAAACTATTGCAAATGATTCTCTGGCCACAGTTGGATAAAAACCAGACCAGATGATGACAGCCTTACTCAGCTGGACAGTGATGGAGAGGCATTAGAGGAAGATGCAGTGTAGTATTACAGTGTAATTGCTCTAGATCATTGCATTCTCTGCTGTGTACTGATGTGTCATTGGTAACTGTGAAGATGGCAGCCTCCAACTGAGTGTACTCCGAGTGGTGAAGAGCAGGGCGAACATCAGGTAATCAGTCAAAGTTCTATCAGATTTTATTTCAATGCTAAAAGTCAATACAAAACTATGATATTTTAAAGTAAAACTTCTGGGACAAAAGACCTATTGATTCTATAGACTTATATTAGAGCAGTAAGTCAACAATAACTTCAGTACACTCATAACTCACACACCCATGTTTTCTACGCCTCTCTTTTCCAATCTTCCAATTACATTCAGAACTTCCTGAACCTTTCCTAACTGCCAGCCCTTGCTCACTAAGTCAGAGGGTGCACTGACCAGGAACAAGAATAGCTCCAACCTGCTCCACCTTCACTGATTTATCTTTACTCTAACTTACTGCACTGTCCCCATCTCCCTTCATTCATTTTGCGGGACTCACAATCCCCGGAATAGAAAATTCCTAAGATTTATATTACACTGAAGAGGTTTCTCCTCATCCCAGTATAAATGGTTGCCCATAACCTCGACTCCACCATCCAGAGAATCCTGATCCTGCCAACCCCTTAAAAAATTATTTTCAATTTGATCATCTGTTACTCTTCTAAAGTCACACCCTGATAAATCTGCAAACTGTACCAAACCACTACCTACACCTCAATCCATCTACAACCCCATTCCCCATCACTCTCAGCCTCTCTGGGCCTCCTGGGACATCGATCTGGACAGGGATCTTTGAACCATGCCAGGTTTCTTGCCATCCAGTTTGACAGGCTGTATGACCGGAGGAAGTTCTTTGGTGATGTCCGAGACCTCTCTCTTGTCCTGACATCTCCCATTCAGAGCCGACTCGAACTCCATGACCCCCCTCAGCTCTGGGGGAGTCACTGCCCGTTCCATTTTCGTGCTGATCTGAGTCGGTGTGAAGATTGCCAATGGCAGCACGCTGCGGGCAGGCAGGCGGTACTCAGTGAGCTTCTCCCCCAGGCAGCCCATCCTCATCAGGTTGGCCGGGCTTCGCTGCACCAAGTAGGTCACCTGGGATCTCCTGTCATAACTCTCCTTCTGGGCACCATTCAGCTCACTCACAGTGCACCTGCCAGAGAAGGAACAGGCAGATTCAGCAAACCCAGCTTTCTCTGGAGCCACACAAACAGCTCATCAATATTCTCATCATTAACAAGGAGCCTTGCTCTGTGACTCACACTCTGTTTCTACCTCTCTACCTCTCTGTCTAATTCTCTCACTATATCCTCTCCCTCTCTTCCACTTTCTGTCTCTCACTCTTTCTCAGTGTCTCGCTCTGTGTCTGAGTGTCGGTGATTGTGACCCTCTCTCTCTCTCTCTCTCTCTCTCTGTGACATTCCCCCCTTTCTGCCTTTAACTTGCGCTCTATTTCCATCCCTCCCGGCACCTTTCTTTCTTTGTCCCTCTCTCTCTGGCTCTCCTCTCGGAGACTCGGTCTCTGTCTTACTCTCTCTGCCCATTTTTCTGCCTATGTCTCTTTTTTTTTGTCTTTGTTTTGCTCCATCTCTCTTTAACTGTCTCTGTCTGCATTTGTCCCTGTTTCTCTTTGACCTGGTCTCTTTCAGTCCTGCACTAACTCTCTGTCTGTCTGTCTGTGTCTTCCTCTCTCTTGCCCTCTCTCTCTCTCTCTCTAGCTGTCCCTCGCTCGGTCTCTGTCTGCCCCTCTATGCCCCTTTTCCTTTTTCTCTTTCTTGCACTTTATTTGTGACATTCCTCTCTCCCTTCATCTATCTCTCTTCCTGTGCCCCCCTCTCTGCTGGTTTATCTCTCTCTTCTGTCTGACTTCCTCTCTCTCCCTGATGCCGACTCACCCTGGGCATTTCTGCACTCTCTCTCTCTCTCTCTCTCTGTGTATGATCTCTCTGTCCTTGTTTTCTCTCTCTGTTCTCTCTGTATGTTCTCTATCGCTTTTTTTTTCAGCTCACTGTTTTCTCCCTGTCTCTTTATCTCTCTCTATTTTCTCACTCTCTCTCTCTCTGTCCCAGCCTCTGAAGTTGCAGCCAATGCTCTCTCTCAGCGATGAGAGCGGGACGGATCGGCGCAGTTTCTGTGTAAACTCACCAGTGTTCAGGTCGAGTTCTCATGATCTGATCCTCCCATTGAGCAGAGTAAAACTCCCTGTTCTGGCTGTTATCCTCACACAGGGAGCAGTTCAGAACAGCAAACGGTGTCAGCTCCATTGCAGCCGGAGCCTGTTCCCAGGGATTGTGCTGATGGATTGAGAGCCGCTCCCTGTCTCTGTCTGTGTGTGTGTGTGGGGCAGGGCCGGGTTTATATCGGCCCCGGATGGGGGCTATTTTCGGGCCGTGTTATCACCCGGAATCCGCATTTAATCCGGAGCTGGGATCAGTGACAGCTGAGTCCAGGAATGTTGTCAGAGCCTCAGGGACTGGGCAGGGCCGGCTCCAGACTGTCCCCGCACTCTGGATTGTATCACAATCAGTACAGAAGGAGGCCATTCACTCCATCTAACGTGGGCCAGCCCTTCTGCTCAATGAGACTCTCAGCTCCGGGAGCTGTTCGAAAATTTTCTCTCCAGTTCCCTTCGAAAAGCTCCGACTGAATCCGCCTCCGCCCCGAGCTTTCACACCAAGACAAAAATGAGAAAAACAGAATCATGTTCTCGTCTGGTTCTCTCTCCTCTCTGACACCTTCTCCCAGAGAGTGAGTAAACCCCAGTCAGAATAGCAAGGGGAGTGTGACAGAGGAATCTTAAGAGTGTTTTTGGGACAGCTTTCTTGGAGCAGCATGTTCTGGAGCTGGGGAACAGGTTATAATAGATCTGATCATTCATAATAAGGCATGATTAGCTGACGACTTCATAGTAAAAGAGCCTCTTGATAATAGTGATCATAACATGAGTGAGTTCCATGTTTAGTTGGAGGGAGAGAAGCATGAGTCTAAGACTAGTGTTTTAAACTTAAAAGAAAGACTCCTGTGGGATATAATAAACAGAGTGGGCTAAAATGAAGTGGAAAATTAACGTAAAGGATAACTCAAATATACATGCAGTGGCTGACATTTATAGTTCATAACACTCAGGAAATTAACTTTCGATGGGAAAGAAACAATGTAGGAAAGCGCTGCACTGTCGAGGGCTTGTTAAGAAAATTACAGACAGTCACATTTAAGAAAATATATTATGTCTGTTTCCACATGATTTGGTGGCAGGTCTGAAACTGTGCAAAATAATTTAAAAAAAACACAAAGTAAAGAGGGAGACATTAAGGCATGACAGAACACTAGCCAGAAGTATGAAGACAAATATTAGGGTCCCACTTTTCATTTCTGGTCAGATTCACAGAATTGGGAGAAATTTCAGCTTCATAAAACTGTGCTTTAAAAGTGCCCCCACCCCTTCTCCTCTCCTCACCCACTGAACTTCAAATGTTTGCTCAGGGTGGGTCAGGGGCGCTTGGAGAGCTGAAAGGCTGTATTGGGGCATGCCTGGCTGATGCAGGATCTGCCAAAGGGACTGTCAGCTGCTGAGATGGGCTGGGCAGAAAATCTGCCCCAAGACTTATGCACTGGGGTCAAAGGTTAAAAATTAAAATGTAAAATTGAAAACATCCCTCTTGCTCTTACAACCTCACTCTTTACTCATTTTTTTGGAGTTCTTTGAAGGAATAATATGTGCTGATGATAAAGGGAAGTGTATAGATGTACTATGCTTCGATTTCCACAATACATTCAATAAGATTGAACTTAATAACGAACAAGGATCAATCACGTTGCTGGGAATGTCCTTCTGGTCCCCTAACAGTCTAAGAGAAATAGAAGAACAGGCACAGAGGCAGATTTCAGGAAGTTTAAAAAATAATAGAGTAGTGATAGTAGAGGATTTCAACTCAGAGTCATAGCGTCATAGAAATATATAGTATGGAAACAGACTCTTTGGTTCAACTCATCCATGTCGACCAAATATTCTAAATTAATCTCATCCCATTTGTCAGCATTTGGCCCATATCCCTCTAGACCCTCCCTATTCATATGTCCATCTAGATGCCTTTTAAATGTTGCAATTGTACCAGCCTCCACCACTTCTTCTGGTAGCACATTCTATACACGCAGCATGAAAAAGTTACCTCTTGTGTCCCTTTTAAATCTTTCTTCTCTCCCCTAAACCTATGCCCTCTAGACTTGGACTCCCCCACCCCAGGGAAAAGATCTTGTCTATTTACCCTATCCACACCCCTCATGATTTTATAAACCTCCATAAGGTCACCCCTCAGGCTTCGACACTCCAGAGAAAAGAGCCCCAGCTTATTCAGCCTCTCCCTGTAGCTCAAACTCTCCAACCCTGGCAACATCCTTCCTACAGCAGGGAGACCAGAATTGCACGCAATATTCCAAAAGTAGCCTAATCAATGTCCTATACAGCCACAATATGACCTCCCAACTCCTATACTCAATGCACTGACCAATAAAGGAAAATATACCAAATGTCTTCTTCATTATCCTATCTACCTGGAACTGCACTTTCAAGGAACTATGAACCTACACACCGAGGTTTCTCTGTTCAGCAATACTCCCTAGGACTTTACAATTAAATGTATAAGTCCTACCCTGATTTGTCTTTTTAAAAAGCACATTTATCTAATGTGGGCAGCACAGTGGTTAGCACTGCTGCCTCACAGCGCCTGAGACCCGGGTTCAATTCCCGACTCAGGTGACTGACTGTGTGGAGTTTGCACGTTCTCCCTGTGTCTGCGTGGGTTTCCTCCGGGTGCTCCGGTTTCCTCTCACAGTCCAAAGATGTGCGGGTCAGGTGAATTGGCCATGCTAAATTGCCCTTAGCGTTAGGTAAGGGGTAAATGTAGGGGTATGGGTGGGTTGCGCTTCGGCGGGTCGGTGGTGACTTGTTGGGCCGAAGGGCCTGTTTCCACACTGTAAGTAATCTAATCTAATCTAAACTCCATCTGCCACTCCTTGGCCATTGGCCCATCTGATCAAAATCCCTTTGTATGCTGAGGTAATCTTTTTCAGTGATCACAACAGCCCCACTTTTGGTGTCATCTGCAAACTTACTAACCATACCTCTTATGTTCACATCCAAATCATTTGCATAAATGAAGAAAAGCAGTGGACCCAGCACTGATCCCTGTGGCAAACCACTGGTCACAGGCCTCCAGTCTGAAAAGCAACCCTCCACCACCACCTTCTGTCTTCTATCTTCAAGCCAGTTCTGTATCCAAATGGCTAGTTCTCCCTGTATTCCATGTGATCTAATCTTATTAACCACTAGACCATGAGGAACCTTGTCAAATGCATTACTGAAGTCCATCTAGATCACATCCACCGCTCTGCCCTCAATAATCCACTCTGTTTCTTATTCAAAACATTTAATCAAGTTATGATGTAGAGGTGCTGGTGTTGGACTGGAGTGGGCAAGGTTAAAAATCACATAACACCAGGTATAGTCCAACAGGTTTATTTGGAAGTGCACGCTTTTGGAGCGCTGCTCCTTCATCAGATAGCTATGATCCTACTCCACTAATTACCTGACAGGAGAGCTTGTACTTCAAAATTAACCTGTTGGACTATAACCTGGTATTGTATGACTTTCAACATAATCAAGTCAGTGAGATATAATTTCCTATGCACAAAACCTTGTTGACTATCCCTAATCAGTCCTTGCCTTTCCAAATACATGTAAATCCTATCCCTCAGGATTCTGTTCAACAACTTGTCCACCATCAATGTTCAATCTCACAGTCTATAGTTCCCTGGCTTTTCCTTACCACCTTTCTTAAACAGTGGCACCTCGTTAGGCAACCTCTGGTCTTCTGGCCCCTCACCTGCGGCTATTGATGATATAAGTATCTCAAGGGGCCCAAAATCACTTCCTTAGCTTTCCACAGAGATCTTGGATAAATCTGATCACGTCCTGGGGAATTATCCACCTTTATGTGTTTAATGACATCCAACATCTCCTCCTCTGTAATGTGGACATTTTTCAATATGTTGCTATTTATTTCTCCATGTTCTATATCTTTCACATCCTTCTCCACAGTAAACACTGATGTAAAATACTTGCTTAGTAACTACCCCATCTCTTGTGGTTCCACACGTGTGTGGCTTTGCTGATCCTTGAGGGGTGCTATTCTCTCCCTAGTTACCCTCTTGTCCTTAACGTATTTGTAGAATCCCTTTGGATTCTCCTTAACCCTATTTGCTAAAACTATCTTATGTCTCCTTTGTGCCCTCCTGATTTCCCTCTTCAGTATACAATACTGCTACTGCCTTTATACTCTTCTCAGGATTCACTCAATCTCTGCTATTTATACTGGACATACGCTTCCTTCTTTTTCTTGACTGAAACCTCAATTTCTTTAGTCATCCAGCATTCCCTACACCTACCAGCCTTGCCCTTCACCCTAACAGGAACACACTGTATCTGGACTCTCATTATCTCATTTTTGAAGGCTTCCCATTTTCCAGCCATTGCTTTACCTGCAAACATCCGTTCCAATCAATTTTTGAAAGCTCTTGCCTATTACCATGAAAACTGGCCTTCCTCCAATTTGGAACTTTAACTTTTGGATCTGGTCTATCCTTTTCCATTACTATTTTAAAACATGGGACAGAGGGAGCATGACACATGGATGGTGCAGTACAGAGAACCAGCAATGACACTGCATGGGACATGTCCCTCAGCATCTTGTTGCGGGAGGGAGGAGATGCTTTTAGCACGTATGCAAAACACAAATTTTATCAAGAAGGTACTTTCTGCTGGAAAGCTAATAAAAGATAAAATGTGTTGAGCCTGTGTCACGTCAGAAGTCTCTTCAATCACATTAGGACAGTGAATGTCCAATTAACCCTAACTGGAAAATGTTTTTCAGCAATGAGACATGCGCTGCTTGCTATTTCAAGCAACACAATTCAGCTCGTGACAATTTTCTTATCTATTAAAATCTATAACTGTATTATTTCCCAACTCTGTTTTGTATCTGTTGTTTGTCAGTTCAGTTAGATTGAGATGTATGAGTGCAGGAAATGTGTTGACCATCCTGTGTAATGATGTTAACACTTTCAGAATAGCTCAGTGCCTCTTCACTTTATCAAATCTTTATAATGTAATCACAGAGAGTTGTTGAAATCCATGTCAGTTATTGTTGCATTAAGCTGATAACTGAAATGGATAAGATCTCCCCAGAGGCAGCAGGTGCAGGAGGTGAAGGAACAATTCCTAATATGTGGGTTTAATCATGCTGACAATTTAACAGCATCCCATCCCAAGCTACAGATCTAACTGAGACTATAACCTGATCTTCAATCCTGAGATCTACTCTGATCTGGAAGACAACAAATGAAATGACAATGTATATTTATCTTGCACCTTGAAAGTGATAAAATACGTCCAAGTGCTTCACGCAGGCAGCATCAACCAAATTCTGTCATCAAGGAGATAATATTTCACAAGGAGATATTCAGATATAGACCATTGCTCCTTAGTCAACACCTTCCAAACCTACAACTTCTTACATCTAGAAGGACAAGGCCAGCAGATACATGGGAACACCAACCCCTGCAAGTTCCCCTCCAAGCCACTTGTGTCTTGACTTGGAAATGTATCGTCGTTCTTTCACTGTCGCTGTGTCCAAATCTCTGAATTCCCTCCCTTAGGGCATTATGGGTCAACCCACAGCAGGTGGACTGCAACAGTTCAATAAGGCAGGTTATCCTTACCTTCTCAAGGGCATCTAGAGACAGATAATAAATGCTGACCAAGATAGCAATACCCACATTCCACATGCCACATCCCAAAGTAAATAAAAATTGTACATACACAGGTGACTAAAAGGATAAAAATGAAAGAACTAAGAATGCTGCAAATCAGAAACAAAAACAGAAATTGTTGGAAAAGCTTGGCAGGTCTGGCAGCATCTGTGGAGACAGCTCAGAGTTAATATCTCAGGTCTGATGTCCCTTTGACAGAACTGATGGTAGCTGGGAAAAAGGGGACATGAGATAGTTTAGGCGAATAGGATTAAGGAGAATCCAAAGAGTTTTTATAAATAAATTAAGGACAAAAGGGTAACTAGGGAGTGAATAAGACCCATCAAAAATCAGCAAGGCAGCCTTTGTGTGGAGCCGCAGGAGATGGGGGAGTTACTAAATGAGTATTTTGCACCAGTGTTTACTGTGGAGAAGGACATAGAAGATATAGAATGTGGGGAAATAGATGGCGACAACTTGAAAAATGTCCCAGATTACAGAGGAGGAAGTGCTGGATGTCTTGAAACACATAAAGATGGATAAATCCCCAGGACCTGATCAGATGTACCCTAGAACTTTGTGGGAAGCTAGGGAAGTGATTGCTGGGTCCCTTACTGAGATATTTGTATCATTGATAGTCACAGGTGAAGTGGCAGAAAATTGGAGATTGGCTGATGTGGTACCATTATTTAATAAAGATTGGAAGGACAAGTGAGGGAACTATAGGTGCATTCGCCTGACATCGGTGGTGGGCATGTTATTGGAGGGAATCTTGAAGGACAGGATTTACACATATTTGGAAAGGCAAGGACTGATTGGGGATAGTCAACATGACTTTGTGCACGGGAAATCATGTCTCACAAACTTGATTGAGTTTTTTGAAGAAGTAACAAAAAGGACTGATGAGGATAGAGTGGTGAACATGATCTATACGGACTTCAGTAAGGCATTCAACAAGGTTCCCCATGGGAGACTGGTTAGCAAGGTTGGATCTCATGGAATACAGGGAGAACTAGCCATTTGGATACAGAACTGGCTTGAAGATAGAAGACAGAGGGTGGTGGTGGAGGGTTGTTTTTCAGACTGGAGGCCTATGACCAGTGGAGTGCCACAAGGATCGGTGCTGGGTCCACCAATTTTCTTCATTTATATAAATGATTTGGATATGAAGATAGGAGGGACAGTTAGTAAGTTTGCAGATGACACCAAAACTGGAGGTGTAATGGACAGCGAAGAGGGTTACCTCAGATTACATTGGGATATTGATCAGATGGGCCAATGGGCTGAAGAATTACAGATGGAGTTTAATCTAGATGAATGTGAAGTGCCGTATTTTGGGAAAGCAAATCTTAGCAGGACTCATACACTTAATGGTAAGGATCTAGGGAATGTTGCTGAACAGAGACCTTGGAGTGCAGGTTCATAAGTAGAGTAGTAGGTAGATAGGGTAGGCAACAGACAATAGACAATAAACAATTGTGAAACATTAAAGGGTTCAGAAAAGATTTACAAGATATAAAAGGGACCTAAGTGACAACTTTTTCACTCAGAGGGTGGTGCATATACGGAATGAGCTGTCAGAGGAACTGGTGGAGGCTGGTACAATTACACCATTTGAAAGGCATCTGCATGGGAATATGAATGGGAATGGTTTGAGGTATATAGGCCAAGTGCTGGCAAATGGGACTAGGTTAGGTTGGGAATCTGGTTGGCATGGACGAGTTGGACTGAAGGATCTGTTTCCGTGTTGTACATCTCTATGACTCTATATGCAGGGTAGGGGAGGGGGCAATAATTAACGATAGGTTTGGACAGAGCCCAAAAAGAGAGAAGAACAATTGGACCGACAATGGAGTGGATAACAATCTGGCAAGGACGATGAATAGCTTTTAATGGAGATGGTTAGTGGCTCACAATGGGTTGTGTGCAATAATAGTCCATGTGACAACAAGGTCTGATGTGTGAGGGTTGGTGTAAGGACATGGGAGAGCTCAAGCCCTAAAGTTGTTGAACTCAATATTAAGTCCAGAAGGCTGCAGGGTCCTCAAGTGGAAAATGAGGTGGTCTTCTTCTAGTTTGCTCTGTGTTTTGCTGGAGCACTGCAGCAAACCTGAGACAGAGACATTGGCCAGAGAACAGGGTGGGATATTGAAGTGGCAGGCAACTTGAGGTCTGGGTCTTTTCTGCAGAAAGAACATAGGTGTTGTGCGAAGTGGTCACCCAGTCCATGCTTCATTTTCCCAATGTAGAGGAAATCACAACTAAAGGCATGAACAGGTGTAGAGGTTGTTAGGAGCATGCTCAAAGTGGAAAGAGGTGGAAAGGCTGAAATAATTAGCGAGGGAATTCCAGAGTTTAGGATCTAGGCAGCTGAAGACACACTCAACAATTGTTGAGCAAATTGGAATCAGGAATGCTCAAAAGGCTAGAAATGGAGGAACTCTTGAGATCTTGGAGGAATGTGGCATTAATATGATTAAGAACATGTTTAATCTCCATTCTTCCTCCCCTCCTTCCCACCTCATAGTTGCAGACAAGATAAGCTATCTGAAGTTTTATGGGGGCAATGGTTCATGGGAAAAAAAGAATAATCAGAACATTTAGAAACACTGTATTCAACCTGTTTTTGGGTGTACTATTGGGATCAAATATCCATAAATATCTATATTTATGGACTAGGTTGAAAACTGGGAAGTGTTGAACTGTTTGGTAACTTTCTGGATTAAACAGGTTTTTACCCAAGGAATGTAGACTGTGATCCATCTGCTAATTACAGAAAGGCAAGTGAATTTGCAAAAACAGCCATACAAAGCTTGTATGGAGATGAGAGATGAGGTTTATGCCCTGAATTGCTAGAAATCTTGATACTGGAAGACACGATGGAAAACTGTGCTGATGGTTGCCTTGGAAGCTTTTCTGGCTTTGGTTTCTGTTTCAAAAACCTTGTGAGTCAAAAAGCAGTTCTCCAAAGATACAGTAAAAGCAGCCAGTCTCGCTCTCCCTCTCTTGGTCAAAACAATTTTTAACGGATTAAAGTTTACACTCTACAGTACTTTGACTAATTTGTAAACTGACCACTTTCCAAAGTCTTGGAACAAATTTGATTTCCATACAACTCAAAGCTTGTTTGGGAAAATCTTCCAAGAGTATGTGGCTGTTTACAATTTTATTTCATCAACAAGAAACTGGCTGTCCAGGACATTGTGGATTAGTGGTGCTGGAAGAGCACAGCAGTTCAGGCAGTTTCCAGCATCTGCAGTCATTGTTTTTACCCGTACAGGACATTGGTTAGGCTACTGTTGGAATATTGTGTGCAATTCTGGTCTCCTTCCTATCAGGAAGATGTTGTGAAACTTGAAAGGATTCAGAAAGGATTTACAAGGATGTTACTCGGGTTGAAGGATTTGAGCTATAGGGAGAGTTTGAATAGGCTGGCGCTGTTTTCCCTGGAGTGTCGGAGGCTGAGGGGTGACCTTTCAGAGCTTTAGAAAATCATGATGGACATGGATAGGATAAATAGACAAAGACTTTTCCCTGGGGTGGGGGAGTCCAGAACTAGACGGCATAAGTTTAGGGTGAGAGGGGAAAGATATAAAAGAGACCTAAGAGGCAATTTTTTCACACAGAGGGTGGTACGTGTATGGACTGGGCTGCCAGAGGAAGTGGTGGAGGCTGGTACAATTGCAACATTTAAAAGGCATTTGGATGGGTATATGAATAGGGAGGATTTGGTGGGATACGGGCTGGGTGCTGGCAGGTGGGACTAGATTGGGTTGGGATATCTGGTCAGCATGGACGGGTTGGACCGAAGGGTCTGTTTCCATGCTGTACGTCTCTCTGACTCCATGACTCTGTGAAAATACATCGGATTTGATCTTTTGACTTTCAGACCATTGGCCAATCAGATTCTTTTCCTTTTGGCCTTTTTAAAATATCGTCATTGCAAAGTGTTTCTCAACCACTCTGTTGTGGGATTGTTTGAGTTGGGATTAAAAGGGGTTCAATTACAGTTCTACTTCCAGAATCTAGTTTAGTTGTTGACCACTTTTATCACTTGGTTTTAAAAATGACTTCTGTTTTGTGCTCAATAGATTATTTAGATTTTATTGAATAAACCTGGTGAAAATTTCTTTATTCAGCAGAAAAAGGAATCAATGGGTTATTTTGGTGATTGAATCAATACATTTACACTAACATGGGGCTTGTTCTTCCTGTCACAGTCTTATCATTACAGATTACAGTGGTACAGGGCAGCAGCCATCCCCATCTTCTCAAGGGGCAATTAGGGATGAGCAATAGATACTGGCCTTACCATGAAAGGATTAAAAATGAGTGAATAATCATTAATCCTGAAAATATGTGATAGTTTAAAGTGAGGTTTTGCAGGGACTTTGTTCTGTCCATACAACAGGTTCATTTTCATGCTTTCAGCTTTGATCACTGCACACTTTAAAAATAATTATAATAAATTAGACTTCAAATTCTGTGATGAGCAATTCACTCCCTGACCACCATTTACAAGGCACAAGTCAGGAGTGTCATGGAATACTCCCCGCCTGCCTGAATGGATGCAGCTCCAACAATATTGAAGAAGTACCATCCAGGACAAAGCAGCCCAATCACAATTTTCACTATTCACTCCCTGCATAGTAGCAGCAGTGTTTATTACTCACAAGATGCACTGCAGCAACTCATGAAGGCGCCTTCATAAGTATCTACCCAACCTGGAACCTCTGTCCAGAAGGACAAGGGCGACAGAAACCTGGGAACACCACCCTCTGCAAGCTCCCGTCCAAAGCTCTTACTATCCTGACCTGGAAATACATTATGTGGAGGTCATAGAAATTTACAGCACCCTTTTGTCCCACTCATCCACGCCGACCAGATATCCTAACTTAATCTAGTCCATTTGCCAGCACTTGGTCCATATCCCTCCAAACTTTTCCTATTCATATACCAATCCAGATGCCTTTTAAATGCTGTAATTGTATCAGCTACCACCGCTTATTCTGGCAGTTAATTCCATACACGCAACTCCTTCTGCATGAAAAAGTTGCCCCATATGTCCCTTTTGCCCCTCTCACCCTGAACCTTTGCCCTCTAGTTTTGCACCCCCCCCACCCCAGGGAAAAGACTTTGTCTATTTATCCTATCCATACCCCTCATGATTTTACAAACCTTTGTACCCCTCAGTCTCTGACACTCCAGGGAAAACAGCTCCAGCCTATTTAGCCTCTTCCTATAGCTCAAACCTTCCAACCCTGGCAGCATCCTTGTAAATCTTTTCTGAACCCTTTCAATTTTCACAAAATCCTTCCGATAGGAAGGAGACCAGAACTGCATGCAGTATTGCAAAAGTGGGGCCTAACCCAACATGATCTATACAGCCACAACATGACCTCCCAACTCCTGTACTCAATACTCTGACCAATAAAGGAAAGCATAACAAATGCTTTCTTCACTATCCTATCTACCTGTGACTCCACTTTCAAGGAGCTATGAACCTGCACTCCAAGGTCTCTTTGTTCAGCAATGCTCCCTAGGACCTTACCATTAAGTGTACAAATCCCAATCTGATTTACTTTTCCAAAGTGCAGCACCTCGCATTTATCTAAATTAAACTCCATCTGTCACTCCTCAACCCATCGGCCCATCTGATCAACATCCCATTGTAATCTGAGGTATTCTTCTTTGCTGTCCATTACTCCTCCAATTTTGGTGTCATCTGCAAACTTACTAACTATACCGCCTATGATCACACCCAAATAATTTATATAAATGAGGAAAAACAGTGGACCCAGCACCGATCCTTGTGGCACTCCACTGGTCACAGGCCTCCAGTCTGAAAAACAGTCCTCCACCACCACCCTCTGTCTTCTACTTTCGAGCCAGTTCTATATTGAAATGGCTAATTCTCCCTGTATTCCATGAGATCTAGCCTTGCTAATCAGTCTCCCATGGGGAACCTTGTCGAACGTGTCACTGAAGTCCATATAGATCACGTCCACTGCTCTGACCTTATCAATCTTCTTTGTTACTTCTTCAAAAAACTCAATCAAGTTAGTGAGACATGATTTCCCATGCATAAACCAATGTTGACGATCCCTAATCTTTCCCATGTGGTTAAAGATGCCCTCCAACGCATCTCGTCCACATCCCGCACCTCCGCCCTCAGACCACACCCCTCCAACCGTAATAAGGACAGAACGCCCCTGGTGCTCACCTTCCACCCTACAAACCTTCGCATAAACCAAATCATCCGCCGACATTTCCGCCACCTCCACAAAGACCCCACCACCAGGGATATATTTCCCTCCCCACCCCTTTCCGCCTTCCGCAAAGACCGTTCCCTCCGTGACTACCTGGTCAGGTCCATGACCCCCCTACAATCCACCCTCCCATCCTGGCACCTTCCCCTGCCACTGCAGGAATGTAAAACATATGCCCACACCTCCTCCCTCACCTCCATCCAAGGCCTTAAAGGAGCCTTCGACATCCATCAGAGTTTTACCTGCACATCCACTAATATCATTTATTGTATCCGTTGCTCCCGATGCAGTCTCCCCTACATTAGGGAGACTGGGTGCCTCCTAGCAGAGCGCTTTAGGGAACATCTCCGGGACACCCGCACCAATCAACCACACCGCCCCGTGGCCCAACATTTCAACTCCCCCTCCCCCTCTGCCGAGGACATGGAGGTCCTGGGCCTCCATCACCGCCACTCCCTCACCACCAGACGCCTGGAGGAAGAATGCCTCATCTTCCGCCTCGGAACACTTCAACCCCAGGGCATCAATGTGGACTTCAACAGATTCCTCATTTCCCCTTCCCCCACCTCATCCTAGTTCCAACCTTCCAGCTCAGCACTGTCTCCATGACTTGTCTGGACTTGTCCGACCTGCCTAGCTCCTTTTCCACCTATCCACTCCACTCTCTCCTCCCTGACCTATCACCTTCATCCCCTCCCCCACTCACCCATTGTACTCTATGCTACATTCTCCCCACCCCCACACCCCTCTAGCTTATCTCTCCCCGTTTCAGGCTCACTGCCTTTATTCCTGATGAAGGGCTTTTGCCTGAAACGTCGATTTCGCTGCACTTTGGATGCTGCCTGAACTGCTGTGCTCTTCCAGCACCACTAATCCAGTATCCCTAATCAGTCCTTGCCTTTCCAAATATATGCAAATCCTGTCCCTCAGGGTTCCCTCCAACAACTTGCCCACCACTGACGTCAGGTTCACCCACCTATAGTTCCCTGGCTTGTCCTTACCACCGTTCTTAAATAATGATATCATCTTAGCCAACCTGCAGTCTTCTGGCACCTTACCTGTGACTATCAATGATACAAATATCTCATCAAGGGGCCCAGCAATCACTTCCTTAGCTTCCCACAGAGTTCTCGGGTACATCTGATCAGCTCCTGGGGATTTATCCACCTTTATGTGTTTCAAGACATCCAGCACTTCCTCCTCTGTAATATGGATATTTTTCAAGATGTCACCATCTATTTCTCCACATTCTATACCTTTCATGTCCTGCTCCATAGTAAACACTGCTGCAAAGTACTTGTTTAGTATTTCCCCCATATCTCCTGTGGCTCCACAAACACGCTATCAGATAGGAGTGGGGAAGTACAGACGGTGAGCAATTGTTCCACAGAAAGGGCACGACAGACGTATAGAGACTGTTTAAGGAGCAGTTGTTGTGAGTTATGCACAAATTTGTTCCTCTGAGACAGGTAAGAAGGGGTAAGATTAAGGAGCCTTGAATGAGGAGAACAGAGGAGTTTCTTGTCAAAAGGAAGAAGGCAGCTTACATAAGATGGAGAAAGCAAGGATCTAGCACAGCTTTAGAGGATTACAGGCTTGCTAGAAAGGAGCTCAGAAATGGACTGAAGAGAGCCAGGAGGGGGCACAATAAAGGCTTGGCAGGAAGGATTAGGGAGAACTTAATGGCACTTTACTCATATGTGAGGAATAAGGGAATAATCAGGGACCTTGTGTGGCCGATCAGAGATAGCATAGGGAACTTATGCATGAAGTCTGAGCAGATAGGGGAAGCCCTGAATGAGTTTTTGCTTCAGGGTTTTCACTAAGGAAAGAGACCTTGTTGTGAATGAGAATGTTGAGGAGCTGGGAAATAGGCTTGAACAGATCAAGATTGATGAAGTTTGTGCTGGAAAGTTTGATAAACATTAAGATTGATAAGTCCCCAGGGCCAGATCAGATTTAGCCCAGGCTGCTCTGGGAAGTGAGAAAGGAGGTTGCTAAGTCACTGGTGAAGATCTTTGCTTCCTCACTCTCCATGGGAGTCGTACCAGAGGATTGGAAGGAGGTGAATTTTGTTCTTCTTTTCAAGAAGAGTATTAGGGAAATCCCTGGCAATTACAGACCAGTCAGTCTTACGTATGTGGTCAGCAAAGTTTTGGAAAGAATTCTGAGAGATAGGATTTATGACTATTTGAAAAAGCATAGCATGATTCAAAGCAGTCAGCATAGCTTTGTGAGGGGCAGGTCATGCCTCACAAATCTTATTGAGTTCTTTGAGGAGGTGAAAAGACAGGTCGATGAAGGTCGAGCAGTGGATGTGGTGTATATGGACTTCAGCAAGGAATGTGATAAGGTACCCCACGGTAGGCTCATTCATAAAGTCAGGAGGCATGGGATACAGGGAGATTTGGCTGTCTGTATTCAGAAGTGTTTGACTGACAGAAGTCAGAGAGTGGTTGTAGATGGAAAGTATTCTGCCTGGAGGTCAGTGTTGAGTGAAGTCCCACAGGACTCTCTTGGGCTTCTGTTTTTTGTAGTTTTTATAAATGACTTGGATGAGGAGATTGAGGGGTGGGTTAGTAAATTTGCAGATGACACAAAGGTTGGAGGCGCCATTGTTAGTGTCAAGGGCTACTGCAGGCTGCAGTGTGACAAAGACAGGATGCAGAGCTGTGCTGGGAAATAGCAGATGGAGTTCAACCTGGATAAATGCGAAGTGATGCATTTTGGAAGGTTGAACCCGAATGCTGAGTATAGGATTAAAGACAGGATTCTTGGCAGTGTGGAGGAACAGAGGGATCTGGGTGTGCAAGTACATAGATCCCTTGCCCAAATGGATAGGGTTGTTAAGAAAGTATATGGTGTTTTGGCTTTAATTAACAGGGGGATCGAGTTTAAGAGCTGTGAGATTTTGCTACAGCTCTACAAGTCCCTGGTGAGACCACACTTGGAATATTGTGTCCAGTTCTGGTCACCCTACTATAGGAAAGATACAGAGGCTTTGGAGAGAGTGCAAAGAAGGTTTACCAGGATGCTGCCTGGACTGGAAGGCTTCCCTTATGAAGAAAGGTTGACTAAGCTCAGATTTTTCTCTCTGGAGAGAAGGAGGAAAAGAGGTGACCTGATTAAGGTGTACAAGGTAATGAGAGGCATGGATAAAATCAACAGCCAGAGAGTTTTCCCCAGGATAACTCGGATATGTGGAACAGTCCTTCTTAAAAATTGGATATGTGGAACAGTCTATCTTAAAAATGCTATGCCTGCCTCTTCGTCGGTTATGTGGAACAGTCCATCTTAAAATTACCTCAAATTGTCCTGTCCCCCTTAGTCCAAGATCTCCCCACCTACGTTCGGGACACCACCCACGCCCTCCACCTCCTCCATGATTTTTGCTTTCCTGGCCCCCAACACCTTATCTTCACGGTGGACATCCAGTCCCTATACACTTCAATCCACCATCATGAAGGCCTCCAAGCCCTCCTCTTCTTCCTCTCCCGCCGACCCAACCAGTACCCTTCCACTGACACCCTCCTTCGACTGACTGAACTGGTCCTCACTCTTAACAACTTCTCCTTCCAATCCTCCCACTTCCTCCAAACTAAAGGACTAGCCATAGGCACCCGCATGGGCCCCAGCTATGCCTGCCTCTTCGTAGGATATGTGGAACAGTCCATCTTAAAAATTCTGGTCTTCAGCATCTGCGGTCCTCACTTTCTCCTAGTTTTCCCCAGGTCACCTGGTACGCGGGGTCATAGTTTTAAGATATTAGGAGAAAGGTGTAGAGGGGATGTCAGAGGAAGGTTCTTTACGCAGAGAGTTGTGAATGCATGGAATGTGTTGCCAGCGGTGGTGGTGGAAGCAGAGTCATTGGGGACATTTAAGTGACTGCTGGACATGCACATGGATAGCAGTGAGTTGAGGGGTGCTTAGGTTAGACTATTTTATTTTACATAAGGATTAATACTTGGCACAACATCATGGGCCAAAGGGCCTGTTTTGTGTTGTATTTTTCTATGTTCTATGGACGCTTGTTATCTCATTATTGAAGGCTTCCCATTTTCCAGCTGTTCCATTACCTGCAAACATCTGTCCCTAATGAGCTTTTGAGTATGTCAAGTTTGACTGGGTGGGCAAAGTCAGATATCACATGACACCAGGTTATAGTCCAACAGGTTTATTTAAAAACACAAGCTTTTCAAGTGCTGCTTCTTCATCACGTGATGAATGAGCACTGCTCCCAAAGCTTGTGATTTCAAATAAACCTGTTGGACTATAACCTAGTGTTGTTCGACTTCTGACCTTGGAAATACATTGCCGTTTATTCACTCCCTCTCAGTAGCTCTCCCTACAGCACATGGCTCTTCACCATATTCATAAACGTTTTAAGGGCTTAGCCAATACTATCCTCAAGTTATGAAAGAATAAATTATATTTCAATGTACTGCTCTGCACAGTTCATTCATATTGAAATTAATTATGAGGGCAACATGTTGTGGCAATGGTTAGGATTTCTTATTGTCAGTTCTGAAGCTTTTCTGACCTGGTAAAAATGCTAAGTGGATCTCTTGCCCTCTCAGAAAACATTTCTGTGGTTGCTCCAACTTGCTTTAAAACACAGTTCAATTTTACCCATAAACATAAAGTTAAGAGTTCATTACATTTACCTATCCGCATGTCAAAGGTCTGAATATCCCAAAATATTTTACATATTGAAGATGACTCAAGAAGTAAAACCAAGACTTGAAACTGCAATTCTGAAATCAGTATAAATGCAAACAGATAACACTGGCCACTTCAAACTGAGATAAACAGCATCCTGTTTTAAATATGGACGTTTTGAATGTTAGGAATTACACTGTAGCCAGTGTAAGAGTGGGAACTACATCTGGACTAAGCAAAACTGAAAAAAAAGTTTTCCGAACTGTCAGAAAAGGCAGTAATGGTGTGGGATCAGCGGCAGAGAGCCTGACACCAATTGGTCAATTGTTGACCTTGAACAGTTTGGGGTCTCTCTGATTTTTATTCCGATGGTCCAGCAGTGGTTTCTGATTCACTGTTTGATTCTTTATAATAGTAATCTTACCTGCTGTAGCTCCCTGAGCTGTCAGGTAGTCACTGATCTGTCACTGCTATAACTGTGCTGCTTTGAAAACCAAATTACATCTATCTGTGCCCAGCCTGAAGGTTTGTAAAGATTTTCATCACTGATAACTCTGTTTACCAAAGTCCTTAGCCACTTAATGAAATCACTGAGAAACCTTTCTCAACGCTGCAGTCTGAGCTCATAGTATAAATACCCTGAACCTCATCTCTGTCAACTGGCCACTCTTCTGTGACTCGGAGCTGTGTCAGTCACTCTCCAGTGGCTCTGAGCTGTGTCAGTCACTCTCCTGTGACTCTGAGCTGTGTCGGTCACTCTCCTGTGGCTCTGAGCTGTGTCGGTCACTCTCTTGTGACTCTGAGCTGTGTCGGTCACTCTCCTGTGGCTCTGAGCTGTGATAGCACAAACCAGCAGTGACCTGTTGTACATCAGGGTTGAATATGTTGAGATCTGCTGAGGTTGCTGATAGATACCAGCTCTTCAATCCTCAGGCATATCTTCAGAACAACTATATGCCTCCTCGAGCCAACTTTGAGAATGAGGACTGTGTTGTTCCCTGGAAACTCCGCTGCTTTGCATCCTCATTCTCAACAGGTCAGTGGGGATGAGTGGGTTAGTACAGCAGAGTGACCGGTTTGAGTTGGTAGAAGGTTCAGTATTGGAGAATGAATGGGGGAATGGGGCATTGTATTACAGAGTGACTGAATGATGGAATGGGGGTGGGGTGTGTGAGTATTGCATAGTGACTGGGTGAGGTCCAGTGCTTCACAGGGACTGTTGGGGGTCAGTCTTGTAGAGGAACTAGTGAGGGTCAACATTATTCAGGGATTGGGTGGGGGGTCAGTGTTGCAGAAGGACTGTGGGGTGGGGGATGTCAGTATTGTACAGTGACTTTGGAGGCTGGGGAGGGGGTGTGGTGGAATCTGTGTTGCCGAGGGACTGTTTGGGGTCAGTTTTGTAGACTGTTTGGGGCTGGTGTCAGTATTAGCCAGGTATTTGTCTTGGGTCAGCTGCAGTGTCCCAGCGAGGCTCAGCACAAAACTGGAGGAAAAGTATCTCAGGTTCCGTTTGGGAACACAACAGCTTCAGGATTAAATATTGATTCAATAATTTTAAACCTGAACAGCTACTTCCCTGACTACGCTCCAACCCAACTCCCTAGGTCCTGTCGTGAGATGGGCTGCTTTCAGCATTACCAACTAAATTTCACCCACTCAGCTCACTCGCTTCTCTTCTCCCTTTGCTTCTCTCTCTTGCTCTGGGTTCCATCTCACCCCATCCCCACCATCAGCATAATTACTAATTTTTCCAAGCTGTTATCAATTCTTAAGACAGGTCACTAGATTTAAAACTGTAAGCCTGTTTCTCTCTCCACAGATATTGCCAGACCTGCTGAGTTTTTATTTCTGTTTCTATTTTTTCAACAATCACTTGGTTTTTAAATTGCTTGTCTGACTACAGCTGTATAACGTGTGCACTGATTGTTTACACTGGAGCAGTGTTTGTTGCATTGCAGGAGAAATTCATGGCCACACGCTCCTGGACATCGGCTCTGGCCCAACTCTGTACCAAGTTATCAGCGCCTGTAACTTCTTCAACAAGATTGTAATGTCTGATTACTTGGAGGTGAATCGGGAGGAACTCAGGAAATGGCTGAGAAGAGACCCTGGAGCCTTTGACTGGAGTCCCTACATTAAATATGTATGTGACCTTGACGGAAAGAGGTAAACCTGTGTGTTACACCCGAGAGGCATTGTGGCATTGCCCAGAGACATCAATGCGTACAGGATCAGTCAGTGAAAGAATCTGTATATTTTAATGGAGGATTGAACAGATTTTAAGAACTAGCAAATAATGGCTAAACAATTCTATCAAGGCAAACAAAAATGTGATAGAAAGCTAGCTAGTAATATAAAAAGGTTTCTACAAGCATTTGAATAGGAAGAGAGTAACTGAAGCTAGCTTGGTCTTCGAGAGTGAGTCTGGAGAACTGATAATGAAAAACCAATAAACAGATGAGGCTTTGAACATGTATTTAACGCCTGTCTTCAGAGTAAAAGACTTTCAAAACAAAATTGAAAGCCCAGTGTTAACATGAATACAAGGCTACGACCAAGGGCTGAAAAATAGGATTAGAATAATTAGATAGTTGTTTCTGACCTACACTTTTTCAGTACTATAGATTTCATTGACTTTATGAAAGGTGAACCTAAATCAATTGCTGTCATCATGAAAGAGCTACTGGGGAAGCTAACAAACCTAAAGGCTGACAAGTTCCCAGGATCAGATGGACTTGATGATTAGATTAGATTCCCTAGAGTGTGGAAACAGGCCTTTTAGCCCAACAAGTCCACACTGACCCTCCGAAGAGTAATCTACCCAAACCCATTTCCCTCTGATTAATGCACCTAACACTATGGGCAATTTAGCATCGCCAATTCACCTGATCTGCACGCAGACACGGAGAGAATGTGCAAACTCCATGCAGACAGTCGCCCAAAGCTGGAATCAGACCCAGGACTCTGGCGCTATGAGGCAGCAGTGCTAACAACTGGGCCACCGAGCCACCCTAACCCTAACCCTAACGATGGACTTCATCCCAGGATCATGAAAGAAATAGTGACACAGATAATACATGGATTGATTATAATCTTGCAAAATTCCTTAAAAATTCCGGAATAGTAGTTTGGAAAATAACAAATGTAATTTAAGAAAGAAGGGAGGCAAAGAACAAGAAACTGTAAATCAGTTAGCCGAACTTCTGACATGGGAAAAGTTGTAGAATCCATTATTGAGGATGTTCTAGCACCGCAATTAAAAAACACAACTTGGTCAGGCAGCGCCAACATGGCTTCATAAGAGAGAATTGTTTCACTAAACTTACAGCTGCTCAAAGCAACATTCATAGCAATTGATAGAGAAATAATACATATATAGAGTTTATACGGAGTCTCTGCCGTGTGGAAACAGGCCATCTAGCCCAACAAGTTCACAGCAACTCTATGAAGAGCATCCCACCCAGACCCATCCCTGAGCCCTATCCCTTTCCCTTTAGCCTACATTTCCCGTAGTTAATATGCTGAGCCTATCAGGGTAACTTCGCGTATCCAATTGCACATCTTTGGACTGTGGAAGGAAACTAGAGTACCCAGCGGAAACCCATGCAGACATGGGGAGAACGTGCAAATTCCACATAGGCAGTCGCCTGAGGCTGGAATCAAACCTGGGTCCTGGGCACTGAGAGGCAGCAGTGCTAACCACTGAGCCACTGTGCTGTGTACTTGGATTTATAAAAGGCATTTGTTAAAATACCACATCAAAGGTTAGTACAATGATGAAATAGAGGAATAGGAAACAATATATTAGCACAGATTTGTAAAAAATGGTTAGCTCACAGGACGCAGAGAATCGAGATAAATGGTCTTTTGTGGATTGAGTGAAGTATCAGAGGAATCAGTGCTGGGTCCTCAACTACATACAATCTATATCAAAGATTTAAATGAGAGGACTCAGTGTATGGTGGTTAAGTTTACTGAAGACTCAAAAATAGATAGGAAAATAATTTGTCTGAAGGAAGTGGAGAATCTGCAAAACAACTTAGACAAGTGAGAAATAAACATCAGCAGTTGGAGTAGAACAACGATAAAAATGAAAGGCTGCACAGACTGGGGACTTTTTCCCTGGAGCATCAGAGGCTGCTGGGTGACCTTATAGAGGTTTACAAAATTATGAGTGGTATGGATAGACCTCCCCCTCACTTTTCCCTGGGATGGGGGGGTCCAGAACTAAAGGGCATAGGTTTAGGGTGAGAGGGGAAAGATATAAAAGAGACCCAAGTGGCAACTTTTTCACATATAGGGTGGTATGTATATGGAATGAGCTGCCAGAGGAAGTGGTGGAGGCTGGTACAATTGCAGCATTTAAAAGACATTTGGATAGGTATATGAATAGGAAGGGTTTGGAGGGATATGGGCCACGTGCTGGCAGGTGGGAACTAGATTGGGTTGGGATATCTGGTTGGCATGGATGGGTTGGACTGAAGGGTCTGTTTCCGTGCTGTACACCTCTATGACTCTAATACAAAAGCAACATCATAGTTAAACAGAAATTTAATGCAGAACTTAGTGGCATAGAGCAATGTGCCCTGGTACATGAATCTTAAATTAGTATGCAGGTAGAGCAGGTGATTAGGA
This sequence comes from Hemiscyllium ocellatum, assembly GCF_020745735.1. Lineage (NCBI taxonomy): Eukaryota > Metazoa > Chordata > Chondrichthyes > Orectolobiformes > Hemiscylliidae > Hemiscyllium > Hemiscyllium ocellatum. The sequence continues at coordinate 50,983,589 of NC_083432.1, read as the reverse complement.
ATAGATGGGTCAGTGTTGGGTTAGGAGGAATCAGAAGGTGATGACGTACTCTGACAATAATGATTTTCTGTGCAGGGATCACTGGGAAGATACAGAGAGGAAACTACGGGAAACAATTCAAGAGGTCTGTCATTGTGACATCATGCAGGCAAATCCTCTGCACCCAAAGGTGCTGAATCCTGTTGATGCCATCAGTACCACCTTCTGCCTGGAGTCTGTGTGCCCAGATAAGAAATCACTGGAGGAGGCTTTAACTAATATCAGCTCACTGCTGAAACCAGGTGGCTTCCTCCTGATGATTGGGGCACTCAATGAATCCTACTACCTGGCTGGGGAAGTGAAGCTCAGCGTCATTCCTCTTGATGAAGATTATGTGAAGGAGACAGTTAGCAGGTCTGGCTACAGAATCTGTACCTTCAAAACATACAACATGCCACCTGATCTGAACATTGGGGTTGATGATGTGTGCGCGGTTTTCTACCTTCAAGCACAAAAAATCTGAGCTGTGTATTTGTAACTTCACTGCCAGAGATTTCACAAACATTCAAATGGAACTGATATAAAAGCAGCTTCTGAGTGAGTGAGAGAAAATAGTTACACGACACTAGGGTAGACGGTCAGAGAGACTAGACACACTCCCTAAGTTAGTGTGATATCTGTGTGTGCACACGCATATAACAGGCTGTCTGAACACATCTCTGGACTGACTCAAAGATGCTTTTAGGCTCAATTTGTTAACCGTTTTTCATCAACAGCAGGAAAAGATTAATAGAAATGGATAAATCATTTGTCCAACTCTGGTAGTGTTTGATATGAATTGTTCAGATGAAGCTGAAGCTACTATAGCATGAACCAAACATTTGCAACACAACAGATCAGCTAACACTGCACAATAATCAGCATAGGCACACAAGCTGTGTCCCAAAATATTAGATGCATGCTGTAACCATGCGTGACATGCTTAATGATTAGATAAATGCTTGTTTACCAGATAGTGTGTTTTTGGCATGTGAATGATGATATTCATGTTCTAGACATACATATACAAGCATAGGAAATGGAATCGTGCAGCGCACAGTTCCTTGTTCTTTTGAAGAACAATTTAGTTACTTGTTAAGCCTCACTCCTGCTCTTTCCCCATGCTCCTGTATTCTTCCATACATTCAAGCATTTAGCCAATTCCCTTTTTCAAGTTTGTTAGTGAATCTGCACCCACTTGCTATCAGTGCATTCCAGATCCTAGCTATTTTGTAAAAACATCAAGGTGCTTTTGGCTTCTTTGTCATCACCTTCAATCTGACCCCTCCACTTATCAGTCGGGTACCGCAGGTAGATTTTCTTTATTGACTCGAGCAAAGCGCCTGCTTATTTTACCCACTCTTGATCACATCTCCTCCGAGTCTCCTGTTCTGAAAATTACAGCTTCTCCAATCTAGCTCCTGGATAATCTCTTCTTCAAATATTTCCAAAACCCCCTCAACTCTTCCAGAGTCTAGTTTCTGTAATTATTCAATATTGCTCTAAATGTACATTTGATACCCGGCCTGTTTATAAAGTTGACTTACCTAATTGCAGTGTTACGGGTTTTTCAATTTTTGTTTAAAGATATTGTGACAAAGCATCTCAAATAAATCACCAAACATAAAATTAAACTATTATTGCGTTCAGAGATTTTGTGCTTCAAAATCAAAGGTCAGATCATAAATTTTGAAGACTCTCTCTTCAAAAGAAACTTCACAATGGGCAAGAAATGACTCTGCAAAACACAGGACTATATTAAATACCAAGAAACACTGAGAAAGACTATGATAAACACCAGGGAATACAGAAGTGTACTGTATGAAGCACTGGGTAACAGCAAGAATGTTAAACACCAGGGAATGTAAAGTAAGACCAACATTTACTGCTCATCTTAAGTTCCCATTGGCAAGGTAATGATCCTCTAACCATAGTTTTCATGCAATAGTGCTCCTATGAGTTATGATGTTAAGAGTTCCCAGATTCAGACAGATTTATTAAAAACTGTATTCCTTTATTCAAAATTATTTCAATCATTCAGTCAATGGGTTTAACCACTCAATTCAGACATTTCAGGGTGCCCGATGAATGCATTAAAACAGGAGAAAGCTTACTCATAAATTACTGAACAATTCTAACTCTAACCTGTGCAGCAGTCTTGTGACCAACTTCACCTATGACTTCCAACACAAAAACAGCGTCTGGAGCAGGAGACAGAGATAAGAGCAGGGAGGTGGAGTCGTGCTGCTCCAGGTGTGCACAGCATCACAATGAAGTCAAAGTAGCAAATTCAGTGCATGTGGTGTGAAGGACAGTTTCTGGGCAGATTGAATGAAGCCTCCACTCCTTACATCTTTTACCCCTCCACAGGCTTTGTCTCACACCCAGAAACACAGGCAGGCTGCTCCAGGTATTTTCTACCACTTGGTGGCAGAGCTGAGAAGGAAACACAATCTGAGATTTTTTTGTAAAGATGCAGTTGACCAGCAGGGACTCAGTCCAAACACCAAAAGGTGGAAACACAATCATGGAGACCCTGGAGGCTGAGAAGTGACCTTATAAAATCATGAGGGGCATGAATAGGATAAATAGGCAAGGTCTTTTCCTTGGGATGGGGAGGTCTGAACTACAGGGCATAGGTTTAGGGTGAGGGGGGAAAGATATAAAAGAGACCTAAGGGACAACTTCTTCACACAGAGGGTGATGTTTCTATGTAATGAGGAAGTGGTGGAGGCTGGTACAATTACAACATTTAAAAGGCATCTGGATGGGTATATGTATACGAGGGAAGTGGGCCAATTAGGACTTATACACTTGATGGCAAGGACCTGGGGAGTGTTGCTGAACAGAGACCTTGGAGTGCAGGTTCATAGTTCCTTGAAAGTGGAGTCGCAGGTAGATAGGATAGTGAAGAACATGCAAAAAGAAAGTGCAAATACTAAAAGCCATAGTGCAAGGGCCAAGCCCTCCCACAAAATCATCATTGTTCTCACTTAGAAAGGACAAAAGTAACACAGCTGCAACCAGCCAGAGAAATTAAAAAAAACAACAGTTTCCTAATGAGAACTAAAATATAACAGTATACACTGGCCATGTAGCCAGTCAGCTCAGAAATCAGTTCTCAAAAAAGAACATGGAATGCAGTTAGGATCCAAATATCTCAGATAAAATTATCTCCCCAACCAATGGTTCTGATTAAAAATGGACATGGAGCAGCATTGGGGCAGGGAGTGGTTATTTGTCCCATAGTGTCTATGCCAAATCTCTAGAAGAGAAACATAGCCAGTTCTACTCTCCTCCTCTTTTCCCAAATTCCTCTTGTCAAGTGTTTCTTTATTAATTTCTGATTTTAATTGCAGATAAATGTGAAACGAATGGTTTTAAAAACTCATTCGAAATGGTGTAAACACGGTTGCTTGTTCAAGTAGCGCAGGAAGGTTAATTAACAGTTCACAGACCACAGGCCCTTTGCCTGCCAACAATGATGAGATTGTCTCCCAAGAAGTTGAACAGCTTGTGGGTGTTAACAATACGGCCATAGGCATTCAGACCTCCGGAAGGGCGGTGGAGTCTTTCTCTACAGTTAAAAAAGTTAAAGCATGAAGAAAGCCAATTTGTTTTCCCTCACAGTTGCTATAAACTGGCTTCTAACCCATAGCTAAGAGACCTGGCAATTTGTTAAATAGTTGCTCTGTGTCCTCTATGCAGAAGTAATACATTCCTGAAGAAAGATGGAGAAACAGTAAATCCTGACAAGTAAAAGTATCAATGCAGACAGACACCATTGAAATGCTTCAGTTTTTCCTTCCATATATAATACCAATTCTTTGTTTGGCTGTGTCTGTGCCAGGTGAGTTTTAAGGGGCTGGAGTTTTAATTAGTTGAAGTATATGTTGACAGTTCATATTTGTTCATCTGTAGCTCAAATCTATTTGTAATAAATAATAGTTCTTGTTTTATACAGAAATCTGGCATGTGTTTTCTGTTAAGCAGAGTCTAAAAAGGCAGGTAAATTGGGAAACTATTCTGATAAAATCTTAACTTTTGTGATGACACTGGGAATAACAGAGTTTGACTTTCAGCACATCATCCCAGTGAGATGTGTCCTCTGCTTCGGGGTTCTGAGCCTTGACAGAATCCTGTCTTGCATCAACTGGTCAGCTTTAGTAGTGAGCAGTGTAATGTCCACGCAGGTGAGTGAGACACTGTCTCATACGTTCACATTCAGATGCAGCAGTTCACAGGCAATTGCTTATTCCATTTTCACATCAAGGAGGTGTCGACTGTCATCAATTAGAAAGCTGGGAGCAGAGACAGACAGAGACAGACAAGGAGAGTGTTAATGTAATCACAATTGTATGTCTTGCTGAAATGCAACATCATCTTTATATCTACAAGGTAAAATTTTCTACAATAAGCAGTTTAGACCAGCCATCCAACTCCAGAATATACCCATCTGTCAGCAGAATGGAAGACCAGCACCACAGACATTTACTCCAAGTGATGTCCTCATGTAGAGAATGTTGAGTCCCAATAACAGACTCGCAAAGACCAAGGGGGACTAGTGTTCAGTATCAGGGTCTCAGAGGGGGTCTGGCATTCTGCCTTCATACTGATCTCCAATACTTACCTTATGAGCCTATAATGTGGAGGCTGCAGGCTGCCCTCTTAGAATTACAGATTTGATTTCTTGGACTGCGGTTGGAGTTGTTTAGCATATTTTAAATGAGTCTATGAACACAGGCTTTGAGCAAATTCAAAATGTTCTTCCTTCTGGTCTTTGATTTCGATCATATTGAGAGAAGAAGGACTTCAATTAATAAACTTTTGTCTTGTGTAGGAATATATCAATTGGAAACAGAATTAGGCAATTCGACCCCTCAAGCCTGTACCTTTCACTAAGTTCAGTGTTGCTCTGTTTCAAATTTCACAGCTCTAGCTAACCCTGATAATCTTGGATTCCCCTAACAAGAGTTTATCCACCTCCACCTAAAAATTATTTAATGTCCTGTCTCTAATGCTTTCTGATGTAGAGAATTCCAAAGTTGCACAACCCTCTGAGATATACTTTGTCCTGTAAAGGTGATCCCTCATTCTAAAGCAAAGCTCTCTGGTTCTGGACTGACCCACAAGAAGAAATATCTTTTCCACATCTAATTCATTCAGGATCTTACACGGTTCAACCAAGTTATCCCTCACTTCTAAATCACATTGGAAACAAGTACAGTGTGTCCAACCTTGACTCATGAGAAAACCCACTCACTCCAGGGATCACTAGTAAATGTTCATTGAACCACCTCCAAAGCATTTAGATCCTTCCTTCAGGAGGGATACCCAATCTGAGAACAGTATAAAGGTCATGGTCCAACCAATATTCTCTATAACTGAAACACTATGTTTACTTTTATATTCAAGTCTTCTTATAATAAAGGACAGAATTTTGTTAACGCTCTTGATTAAATGCTGCACTTGTAAGCTAACATAGTGACTACAGCACCAGAACACCTAGATCTCTGCTTATTGGAATTCTGCAGTCACTCTTCATTCAAATAACATTTGGTCTTGTTTTTTCACTCTTAGAATCATAGAGAGGTACAGCACGGAAACAGACCCTTCGGTCCAACTCGCCCACACCGACCAAATATCCCAACCTAATCTAGTCCCATTTGTCAGCATTTGTGGGCGGCACGGTGGCACAGTGATTAGCACTACTGCCTCACAGCGCCAGAGACCCGGGTTCAATTCCTGCCTCGGGCTACTGACTGTGTGGAGTTTACACACAGTCAGTCTCCCCACGTCTGCGTGGATTTCCTCCGGGTACTCCGGTTTCCTCCCACGGTCCAAGGATGTGCATAAGTTAGTTGGCCATGCTGAATTGCCCATAGTGTTAGGTGAGGGAGTGAATGTAGGGGAATGGGTCTGGGTGGGCGCACTTCGGTGGGTCGGTGTGGACTTGTTGGGCAGAAGGGCCTGTTTCCACACTGTAAGAAATCTAGAAATCTCGTTCCATATCCCTCTAAAACCTTCCTATTCATATACCCATCCAGATGCCTTTTAAATGTTGCAATTGCACCAGCCTCCACAACTTCCTCTGGCAGCTCATTCCATACACGCACCACCCTCTGCATGAATACGTTGATAGGTCTCTTTTATATCTTTCCACCCTCACCCTAAACCTATGCTCTCTAGTTCTGGACTCTCCCACGCCAGGGAAAAAACTGTCTATTTGTCCTACCCAGGCCCCTCATGATTTTATAAACCTCTATAAGGTCACCCCTCAGCCTCAGATGCTCCAGTGAAAACAACTCCAGCCTATTCAATCTCTCCCTATAGCTCAAATCCTCCAATCCTCACAACATCCTTGTACAACTTTTCTGACCCTTACAAGTTTCACAACATCCTTCCGATAGGAAGGAGACCAGAACTGCATGCAATATTCCAAAAGTAGCCTAACCAATGTCCTATACAGCCACAACATGATCTCTCAACTCCTATACTCAATACTCTGACCAATAAAGGAAAGCGTACCAAACGCCTTCTTCACTATCCTATCTACCTGCGACTCTACTTTCAAGGAGCTATGAACTTGTACTCCAAGGTCTTTGTTCAGCAACACTCCCTAGGACCTTACCATTAAGTATATACGACCTGGATGCAGGTTTGCTCGCTGAGTTGGAAGGTTCATTTCCAGACGTTTCGTCACCCTACTAGGTAACATCTTCAGTGGGCCTCCGGGCGAAGCACTGTTGACAAGTCCTGCTTTGTATTTATACATTTATAGACATTTAAATACAAAGCAGGAATTATCAACAGTGCTTTGCTCAGAAGCCCACTGAAGAATTTACCTAGTAGGGTGACAAAACGTCTGGAAATGAACCTTCCAGCTCAGCGAGCAAACCTACAGCCAGAACCTCAACCTGAGCTACAAACCTTCTCAAAACTTGTATAAATCCTGCTAACGTTTATTTTCCCAAAATGCAGCACCTCACATTTATCTAAATTAAACTCCATCTCCTCAGCCCATTGGCCCATCTGATCAAGATCCCATTATAATCAGAGGTAACCTTCTTCGCTCCCCACTACACCACCAATTTTGATGTCATCTGCAAACCCAGTAACTATACCTCTTGTGCTCACATCAGGTCACTTATATAAATGTCGAAAAGTAGTGGACCCAGCACCATCCTTGTGGGACTCCACTGGCCACAGGCCTCCAGTGTGAAAAACAACCCTCCACCACCACCCTCTGTTTTCTACCTTCGAGCCAGTTCTGTTTCCAAGTGGCTAGTTCTCCCTGCATTCCGTGAGATCTAACGTTGCTAACCAGTCTCCCGGGGGAACATTGTCGAATGCCTTACAAAAGTCCATATAGATCACGTCTACCACTCTGCCCTCATCAATCCCCTTTGCTACTTCTTCAATAAACTTAATCAAGTTTGAGAGACATGATTTCCCATGCACAAAGTCATGTTGACTATCCCTAATCAGTCCTTGCCTTTCCAAATACATATAAATCCTGTCCCTCAGGATTCCCTCAAACAATTTGCTCACTACAGACACAGGCTCACCCTGGCTTGTCCGTACCATCTTTCTTAAATAGTGACATTATGTTAATTACCCTGTGACCACTGACGATACAAATATCTCAGCAAAGGGCCCAGCAATTACTTCTCTAGCTTCCCAGAGAGTTTAGGGTATACCTGATCAGGTCCTGGGGATTTATCCATTTTTACATGTTTCAAGACATCCAGTACTTCCTCCTTTGTAATATGAACATTTTTCAAGATGTCACCATCTACTTCCCTACATTGTCTCTCTTATATGCTCTTCTTCACAGTAAACACTGATGCAAAATACCCGTTTAGTATCTCCCCCATCTCCTGAGACTCCACACAAAAACCTTGCTGATCTGTAAGGGGCCCTATTCTTGCTCTAGTTATCCTTTTGTCTCATGCATTTGTAAGACCCTTTGGATTCTCCTTAACCCTGTTTGCCAAAGCTATCTTGTGTCCTTGTTGCCCTCCTTATTTTCCTCTTAAGTATACTAGATTGGGTTGGGATATCTGACTGGGTTGGACCAAAGGGTCTGTTTCCGTGCTGTACATCTCAATGACTATAACTCTATACTCTTACTGCCTTTATACCTAAAGGCTTCACTCGATCTAACCTGTGTACACCTGACATATGCTTCCTTCTTTTTCTTAACTCTCAATTTTTTTTTGGTCATCCAGCATTCCCTACACCTCCCAGCTTTTCCTTTCATTCTAAAGGAATATACTGTCTCTGGATTCTCATTATCTCATTTCTGAAGGTTTTCCATTTTCCAACCGTCTCTTTACTTGTGAACATCTGTCCCCAATCAGTTTTTGAAAGCTCTGCCTAATACTGTCAAAATTAATCTTCCTCCAATTTAGAACTTCAACTTTTAGATCTGGTCTATCCTTTTCCATCACTATTTTAAAACTAATAGAATTATGGTCCCTGGCCCCAAAGTGCTCCCCCACTGACACCTCAGTCACCTGCCTGCCTTATTTCCCAAGAGTAAGTCAAGTTTTGCACCTTCTCTGGTAGGTACATCCACATACTGAAACAGAAAACATTCTTGTACACACTTAAATTAGATTAGATTCTGTACAGTGTGGGAACAGGCTCTTCAGCACACCAAATCCACACCGACCCTCCGTAGAGTAACCCACCCCATTTCCCTCTGACTAATGCACCTAACACTATGGGCAATTTAGCATGGTTAATTCACCTGACCTGCACATCTTTGAACTGTGGGAGGAAACCGGAGCACTCGGAGGAAACCCACGCAGACACGGGGAGAACGTGCAAACTCCACACAGACAGTCGTACAAGGCTGGAATTGAACCCGGATCCCAGGTGCTGAGAGACAGCAGTGCTAACCACTGAGCCACCGTGCCACCCACAATTCTGCTCCATCTAAACCTTTAACACTATGGCAGTCCCAGTCTATGTTTGCAAAGTTAAAATTCCCTACCATACCCACCTTATTGTTCTTACAGATAACGGAGATCTCCTCACAAATTTGTTTCTCAATTTCCTGCTGATTATTGGGGGTCTATTATACAATCCCAATAAGGTGATCATCCCTTTCTTATTTCTCAGTTCCACCCAAATAACTTCCCTGGATGTATTTCTGGGAATATCCTCCCACAGTGCAGCTGTAGGGCTATCCCTTATCAAAAATGCCACTCCTCTCCTCTCTTGCCTCCCTTTCTGTTTCTCCTGCAGCATTTGTATCCTGGAACGTTAAGCTGCCAGTTCTGTCCATCCCTGAGCTACGTTTCTGTAATTGCTATTCCAGTCCCATGTTCCTTACCATGCCCTGAGTTCATCTGCCTTCCCTGTTAGGCCTCTTGCATTGAAATAAATACAGTTTATCAGTCCTATCATTTTTCTCTGCTGTTCCTTCCTGCCCTGACTGTTTGACTCTCTTTTTCTCAATTGAACCATTTCAGATTGATCTCTATCCTCACTATCTCCCTGGGTCCCACACCCCAACCTTACAAGTTTAAATCCTCCCGAGCAGCTTTAGCAAATCTCCCTAACAGTATAATAGTCCCCTTCCAATTCATGTGCAATTAGGCCTTCTTGTACAGGTCACTTCTACCCCAGAAGAGATTCCAACGATCCCAAAACATAAATCCTCCTCCCCTGCACCAACTCCTCAGCCATACATTCATCTGCTCTATCCTCCTATTCCTACCCTCACTAGCTCACAGCCTCAGGAGTAATCCAGATATTACTACTCTCAAGGATCTCCTTTTTAAATTCCCGGCTAACTCTATATTCTCCCTTCAGAATCTCATTCTTTTCCTTTCCTATATCCAATGTGTACAACAAACTCCTGCTGGACCCTCTGTCCCTTGAGAACATTCTGCACCCTCAGACATCCCTGATCCTGGAACCAGGAGGCAACACACCATTCTGATTTTTCACTGCTGGTCACAGAAACATCTGTCTGTGCCTCAGACTAGAGAGTCCTCTAACACAATCTCTTGGAACCAGATGTACCCCTCATTGCATTAGTGCCAGTCTCAATACCAGAAACTTGGCTGTTCGTGCTACATTCCCCAGAGAATCCATCACCCCTACATTTTCCAAAACAGCATACTTGTTTGAAATGGGGATAGCCACAGAATACTCCTGCACTACCTGCCTACCTCTCTTACCTTTCCTGGAGTTAGCCCATCTACATGACCGTATCTGCGGCTTTTCTCCCTTCGGATAACTGCTATCCATTACTTGTTCTTGTAAATTCCTCATTTGTCTCTAACTGCCGCTCCAACTGATCCATTCCGTCTGACAGAATTCACAACCAACGGCATTTATTGCAGATGTAATCCCCAGTAACACAAACTCTCCCTAAACTCCTGCATTCGATAAGAGCATATCACTCTACTAAAGGCCATTTTTACTTCTTCCAATCTACAGACGCAGAAAATAGCACCGTTTATTCCTCTACAAATACTTATGGCTTATATTTAAGCTTAATTAAGAGACAAATCTCAGTAAAACATAATCAAGAAAGAATCCACTCTACTCACTATTGTAGATTTACAGCAAGGCCACCCTTAAAACCATTCATTTATCTGTTTCTGTGTTGCGACCTCTCCCAAACAGGTTCCTCAAAGATCAGATGTGAATGTCACTGTTTGTTAATTTTCCTAGACGCATGCCAATGTCCAGCGATACATCAATTCAACAGCAAAGGCAGTAACTGTGCAGATTCACCGCTGTCAGTTTGCAGTGTGGATTTCTTTCTCTCCCTCTCTTCTGCACTGGCTTGACCATGTGCTGTCTTTGTCCGTTCCTCTCCCTTTTAAAAGTGCCATGTTTTGACTTTTTATTTCTCTCCAAAGTTCCAAAACAATGCAACAGCATATAAAACAGTAATTGCGGCTCCTGGAATTCGAGAAAATCACCTCCAACACCTAAAATACCTCAAAAAAAAGGTGCAACCTGTTACAGTCAGAATTTCTTCCCATCCTCCATCTTGGATTACTCAGAATCCTCTTGTTGCTAATTTCACATTTTCCCCCATTACACTAAATCAGCTAAATTTTTGCCCAATCTATCAATACACATCTCCAGTTTCATGTCACCGTCACAGCATATTTTCATAGCTATCTTCATGTCATCTTCAAAATTTATCCACCATGCCTTACTCTCCTCATTAAGTCATCGATATAAATTGCAAAGCCCTCCAGACACATCCTGATGAGATTGCACTTGTTGCGTCCTGTGGCATTTTCTCAAATGTCTTCTGCAAGTTCAAGACCAATGTGTCAATGGACTCCCCTTTATCCAGTTACTACTTCAAGGAACTTCAATTAATTTCTTCCTCACAGAAAATACTGACTCTTCCTGACCATCTTGAGCTTTCTTCCCCCGCCAAAAAGTGGTCAGTTCCAGCTTCCTGAAATGATCAGTTCTAACATCTTACCCAAAACGGATGTCAAGCTAACTGGCCTAGGTTTCTGGTTTTCTGCCTTCTTCCCTCATTGAATACAGATTGTATTTCCTATTTTGTAGCTTACAGAACCTTCCAGAATCTATGACTTTTGAAAAATTAACGTCAGCACATCTACTCCTCAGTAGCCACCTCTTTCAAGACATTAGGATAAAGTGTACCAAGGCAGAAGGATTTGCCAGAGTACAATAACATCAGTTGGCTCCGTATTGCTTTCCTAATGATTATAATTTCATCAAGTTCCTCTCCTCAAACTCATTTACAACTGCTACTGGGTTATTTTATATCCTCTACACTGAAGAGGAACTGCAAAATATATCATTTCATTCACAATTTCCATATTTTCTCCTATTGACTCTCCATTCTTATTCTCGAGCAGATCACTCACTGAACATTTGTCTTTAAATCCCTGCAGAAACTCTTGCTGTCTGTTTTCACGTTTCTAATTAGCACTCTCTCATGTTCTTTCTTCGTTGTGATTTAACCTTTTGTTCATTTCCTTCCGTTCTTTTTATTCTGACAAATCATCTGATCCACCACTCATCTTTATGGAAATAAGCTTTTTGCCAACTTAAATTTGATGTTTCCCTCAAATTTAGTTAATCATGGATGGTTGTTCCTTCCTCCAGAGATTTTCTTCACAGTAGGAATGTTATCTATCCCGAGAGCTCTGAAGTATTCTCTAAACGCCTGCCATACTTCTCTATTGATCCATTTCTCAGCCCTGTATCCAAGTTCACTTCAGCTCACTTAGCTTCCAAGTCCACAGTGGCCTTGATTTAAGTTTACAACACTAAGCTCACATTTGCTTCTTTTTCAGGTTAGATCTAAAATTCAATTCGTAGTGTGGTCGCTGCTGTCCAGAAATGCCTTTACACAGAGGCCATTAATTAATCCTATTTCATTAAACAAGACCAATTTTAATATAATCTGCTCTGATTTGTTCAAGGGCTTGATACTCGAAGGACCTACCTTAAAAACAATCTATAAACTCCTCATCCAGGCTCCTACAGCCAAGCTTGTTTTTCCAGTTTATATGAAAATTAAAATCATCCATGGTTATTGCTGTCCCTTTATCACAAACTCCCAAATATTATTTCTTGTATATTTTGCCCCATTTTACTGTTGGTGGGGTGGAGGGTCCAGTAGATCTCTCCCACTGGTAACTTCTTTCCAACTACTCATCAACCATCAGAAAGCTAAGATAGTATTTTGCCTTCGTGGTGCCAGGGTTCAGGACTACCCAAAATTCTTGAAGCATATTGTCAAAGGGGAGAGATTGAGAAGCTGGAAGCTGTTGTACCCATTGGTAGGAATGCAATAGTTAGAGAAAGGGTTAAGGCTTTGCAGAATGAATACAAGAGGCTAGGTAGAACGCTAAAAAGCTGAACCTCGAAAGATAATCATCTCTGGTTGACTCTTGCTAGTGAGAGTAGGAATAAAAAGATTGTACAATGGGCAAGTATTCAGATTTTTGGTTCATTGGAATCTCTTCTGGGGTAGAAAAGACCTGTTCAAAAGGCATCACCTGAAATGGAAAGGGATCAACATCCTGGTAGAGAGATTTGCTAGTTCTATTTCAGAAGTAAAGAAAAATTCTGGATGGGAGGAACCACCATCCACGGTTAACTAAAGAAGATGGGGAAAACTATCAAATCTAAGGGAAAAAAGCTTCTGATACTTCTAATAAAGATGCCTGGTAGGCCACATGGCTTGTCAGAATATAAAGCACCTTTATACTAAAACAGAGTGAGAATGAAGATTCCTAAGTAGAAAGTATAAAGGAGTGGATGGTCCTGAATCAGAAAAGAGCAATTTAATTAGAAAAGACAGATAAGAGCAAGTCACAGAAGAATTAAACTGCATTTATTTCAATGCAGGGGATCTTACAGTTAGGCTGATGAACTCAGGGTATGTGTAGGAACATGGGACAGAGATGTCGCAGTTATTACAGAAACTAGGCTGAAGAAAGGACATGAAGGACAGAAGAGGAAGTGCTGGAAGTCTTAGAATACACAAAGGTAGATTAATCTCTGGGACCTGATTAACTGTATCTCAGGACGTGTGGAAGTTGGGGAGGAAATTGTGGGGCCCCTAACATAAATATTTGTATCTTCTCCAACCACAGGTGAGGTGCTCGAGGACTAGAGGGTGATGAGTGTGGTGCTTTAAAGAAAGGTTGTAAGGAGAAGTGTGTGAACTACAGATCTGAGTGCCTGGTAGGTTATTGGAGGTGATTCTGAAAGATAGGATTTACATCTATTTGGAGAGGTCAGGACTGATTAAAGATAGCCACAGCATAGTTTTGTGCAAGAGATATAATGTCACACTAACCTGATAAAATTTTTTGAGAAAGTAACCAAAAAGATTGATGACGACAGAACAGTAGACATTGCTTACATGTACCTTAGCAAATCCTTTGACAATGTTCCGCATGGTAGACTAATTAGCAAAGTTAGATCACATGGGATTCAGGGGGAGCTTGCCATTTGGATACAAAATCGCCTTAACTGGAGACAGAGGATGGCGGTGGAGGGCTGTTTTTCAGACTGGAGTCCTGTGACCATTCACGTTCCACAGGAATTGGTACTGGGTCCACTTTTGTTCATCACTTATATGAAATAATTTGGTTGAGAATATAGGATGCGTGGTTAGCAAGTTTGACCACGACCACTAATTTTGGTGTTGTTTGCAATGAAGAAAGTTGTCTAAGATTACATAGAAATCTTGATCAATTGGGTCAATGGGCTGAGCATAGATGGAGGTTAACTTGGATAAATGCGAGGTACTGCATTTTGGTAAAACAAACAAGGGCAGGACTGAGACAATGAATGATAGGGGCTGGGGTAGTGTTGTAGAACAGAGACTGAGACAATGAATGATAGGGGCTGGGGTAGTGTTGTAGAACAGAGACTGAGACAATGAATGATAGGGGCTGGGGTAGTGTTGTAGAACAGAGACTGAGACAATGAATGATAGGGGCTGGGGTAGTGTTGTAGAACAGAGACTGAGACAATGAATGATTTTAAGATCTCTTCTAAGTACTGTGTACATTTCTGGTCACTGTGCTATAGGAAGGATATTACTAAACTAGAGAGGGTCAAGAAAAGATTTATCAGGATATTGCCGGGAATAGAGGGGTTAAGATATCAAAATAGCTGGGACTTTTTTTCACTGAAGCTTAGGAGGTTGAAGAGATGACCATATAGAAGTTTAAGGTCATAAGGGGCATAAATAAGATAAATAGCAAGGGTCTTTTCCCTAGGGGAGGGGAGTTCAAAATTAGAGGGCATATTTTTAGAGCGAGAAGAAAATGTTTTAAAAAAGACATGCTGGCAACCACAGTGGTTTGTGTGTGGAATGAACTACCAAAAGAAGTGGTAGATGCAGGTAATTACAAAGTTTAAAAGACATTTGGATAAGTTCATGAATCTGAAGTGTTTGGAGGGATATGGGCCACGCATAGGCAAGTAGGACTTGTGTAGTTTGGTAAAATGGTTGGCATGGACTAGTTGAACTTAAGGGTCTGCTTCTGTGCTGTATGACTGAATTGCTACATATCTGATGAGATTTTTCAGGAATGTGGGGAAAAGCCAAGTGCAGTGGATAACAGGATAACTTGAAGGAGAAAATGAAGCCACAGTGAACTGCATGGCGCCCTCCTTAGCGAAGACAGCTACAGAGTAATAAATCTCATCACTGACCTGTAAAAAAGGAACGGCACAGGGATGGTGCTGAAATGCCAGACTGCATGAGCATCAAACACCCACAA
This sequence comes from Hemiscyllium ocellatum, assembly GCF_020745735.1. Taxonomy (NCBI): domain Eukaryota; kingdom Metazoa; phylum Chordata; class Chondrichthyes; order Orectolobiformes; family Hemiscylliidae; genus Hemiscyllium; species Hemiscyllium ocellatum. The sequence continues at coordinate 50,968,302 of NC_083432.1, read as the reverse complement.
CAGTGGAGGGAAGTCCAAGAGTTCAAGCAAAGCCAGTCCATGCAGCATCATGACAACCACCATACACTTCCACACATAGGGGAGGTGAGATCTGTTCCAGAGGCACCAGCTGAGCCACCACAGGAGGTTAATCAACCCTGAAACCAGACAGTGAAATGCAGGCACATGAACATCTTAACATGAAAAATAACATACAACTCAAGTCTGCTCCTCCCTTCTGGTACACCCTGGCTGGACTTTTACTTCAATCCTATTTTCTCAACCAATTCCCAAATCTCTTGATTATAGAGTACAAAAGATTAGCCATCTTAAATCTTGAACATACCCAAGAGGCAAACCTCCACAGACTTCTGGAGTAAACAATACCAAAGATTCAGTGCTTGTTCTCCAAAATAGTTCTTCTCAGATGACTCAAAGCTGGTGGGAAGTGATCAGTGAAAAGGATGCTGAGATGTTTGAGAGATTCGGATAAGTTGAATGAATGGGCTAATGCATAGCTGGTGCAGTATAATGTGGATAAATGTGGAGTTATCCACTTTGGTAGCAAAAACAGGAAGGCAGATTATTTCCTGAATGTCTATAAACAAAAAGGGGAATGCACATGATATCCCAGTGACCTCAGACACCAGTTGCTGCAGGTAAGCATGTAGAAGGTGAAGACAAATGGTATGAAGGCCTTCGTAGCAAGATAATTTGAGTAGAGGAGCAGTGATGCTTTGCCACAATTATGTTGGAGAAAGTGAGGACTATCGATGTTGGAGATCAGTCAAAGAGTGTGGTGCTGGAAAAGCACAGCATCTGATTCTCCTGCTCCTCTGATGTTGCCTGACCAGCTGTGCTTTTCCAGCACCACACTCTTTGATTGCATTATATCAGGCCTTAGTGAGACCACACCTTGAGTACTGCTTGCAGTTTTGTTCTCCTTATCTGAGGAAGTATGTTCTTACTATGGAGAGAGTGCAACAGATGCAGGAAGCAGGTTCCCAGAACCAAGGGCCACAGTCTCAGGATACAGGGTCAGCTGTTAGAAATAGCTTCACCCAGAGAGTGGTGGACCTGTGGAATTCTCTACCATGGAAAGCAATCAAGGCCAACACATCATGCGATTTCAAGAGGAGTTGGATATAGTACTTGTAGCTAAAGGGATCAAATGATGTTGGGGACAGCAGGAACAGGTTATCGAGTTGGATGACCAGACATGTTCATAACGAATGGTGGAGCAGGCCAGAGGGATGAAGCACTTAATCCTGCAATTTCTTTTTAGGTTTTATTTCTGCCCTAAACGCATATTTACTCACTCACCCTAGAAATTTCTCCTAAGCCAGGAATCAAACATCAAGCATACTCTCTCTACTTTTTTTTAATCTGCAAGTAAGCTCTACCAACAAAAGACAGACTTCAATTTAGAAAAAAAAACATTGCATTTGTGTAATACAAATAAGGACAGGATTTAAAATTAAGGGACATTGAGTAGTCTTGCAGAACAGAGACACCTAGGGATTTAGGTACAAAATTCTTTGAAATTTGAATCACAGGTAGACAGGGTAGTTAATGTGGCGTTTACCATGTTTGCCCTCATTGCTCAGACCTTTGACTATAACAGTTGGATTGTCATGTTGAGCTTACACAGGATGTTGGTGAGGCCTCTTCTGGAGTAGCGTGTGTAGTTCTGGTTACCTGGCTACAGAAAGGCTATTATTAAACTGGGGAGGGTCCGGTAAAGATTTACCAGGATGCTGCTAGGAATTGGGGGGGGGGGGGGCGGGGGGAGAGAGGAGAAAGATTTAAAAAATGACTCGAGGGGCAGTTGTTTTTTTTTTAGAAAGCACAGTATAGTTCATGTGTGGAATGAATTGCCAAAGAAAGTGTGGATGCAGATAGTTACAAAGACATTTCATTTAAATGACATTTGGATAAGTTCACAAATGGGAAAGGTTTGGAAGGATATGGGCCATATGGAGGCGGTGAGAGCAGTCTAGTTTGGGAACATGGTCAGCATGAATTCGTTGAATCATAGTTTCCATATTTCATGACTAAGTGCCAGACAGGGACAGGATAGGGTTAGGTACAGAGTAAAGCTCCCTCTACTTTTTCAAACTGTTAGTTAAACTTTTTCTACTTATTTGAATTGCTAGCAAAGCTTCCCCTACACTGTCTCCATCAAACACTCCCCAGGACAAGCTGCACGGGCCTCACTATAGAGTAAAGATCTTTTTGGTACTTAAACAGTGTGGGCTGGAATTAAACCCAGAGAATCATTGCAACTTTAAATATATTCTTACTGAAATAAGGAATAAGATGAACTCCCGTCAGAGTCTCACTTACCTATCAAGACATTGGCAGCCATGTTGTACCCATAATCAAAATGCACAAAGGTGAGGTACCAGGTGTGACATGTGAACAATCCAATGAGTAGAGCCCCAAAAAGACTGGCTGCCCAAGGGTGAGCCAAGCCCACGGTCCTGGAGAATGAACACAGACAGATATGACAAGGCAACATTCAGCAGGTCCAGAGGGTGAAGCAATGTAAAACATATCCAAACAGCAGGGGTTCCTACTCTTGCAATGCCATTCATTGCAAATTCATTATAAAGTGACTCCAAATACTTTGTGTAGTTGGACTGGACACTGTTTATAAAATGATTAAAAATGATAAAGAATCTCCTGTGAGGTACCAATGGCAGAAAACACACAACTTCTCAACCCTACACCTCGTGAGCTCTGCAAACATTCCAAACATGGTCTTTCAAATCATCTTCAGTTACTCTAACTCTCCATGTACTACAGAACGAACAAAGACGAGATTTCAGGCATTTAGGTCTTTTATCCATTAGTTATGCAGTAGTCACTGACCCAGGAGGTACAGCTTCAGATGGCATCATGGCAGGGTTTGCTTTATGGAGGGGGTCGAGTGAATTTATGGGCAGATTTGGGAATTTTGAAGCAAAAGGGCTGACTTTCAAAGAACACTGCATCCAAGACATGGCTGTGGTCCAGGTTAATGGGTCACACACAGATCAGATGAGAACAGGTCAGGGTCTCCCGCTGTTGGCTGGAATCTCAGTCTCTGCACTTAAACAGTAGCCAGTGAGAACAGGACACTCACTCTCAGCTCAGTTATAAACACACCACTGTCCCTCTAAGGTGTGAACTAACAATTCTCCCTCCTCCCAAACTTCAAGGAAGATCTTGCATTCCCACAGCAGTGTTCACAACCACTAGGAACTCCAAAAGCATTTTGGAGCCAACGAAGTACTTATATATAGTCACGGTTCCCCTGTCGGAGACACAATCACCAATTTGCACATACAAGCTCTCACAAACACTGAAATGTCTAAATCATGTTAGTACAACACAGGAACAGGCCTTTTGGCCTGAACTAATTGAGGGATAAATATTGAGCAGGACAGAGTGGAGAACCTCCCTGCCTTTCATTGGAACTGTGATGTGGAAACATTTACATCCATCTGAGGGGTCAGGTGGGACCTCAGCTTAATGCTTCATCCAAAACACACCACATCTGACAGTGTAGCACGGCATCAGTGCAGCACTGGGAATGTCAACCTAGGAATCTTTTGATCAAATCATCGATAGGGACTTGAACCCATAAATATTTAGTTCAAAGGTAGAGTGCTCCCACTGAGCCACAGCTGACATGAGCAGACACTGGGTGAAGCCTGAGGCTGAAAGAGACCATGTCTCTCAGATAGAGTACATGAGTTGTTGTTTAATTGCATGCAGGATCATTGTTCAAAGCCTTGCCAAAAGATTGAACATTTAGACTGAAAACAGCTGCTGCTGATGGGACACTGACAGTGCTGTGACGTGAGGAAGTGCTATAAGAAATACTCACCGGACACAGCACAGGTAGATGGAATACAGCACCACGGATGACGCACAGAAGTAATCCATTTTCTGCAAAATTAAAATTACAATAAAAACAATTCTGCTAAAAACTATGATTGTTTGGTTATAACAGAGGTTGCAGCCCCAGGAATCTGGTTACTTACCTCAGTCAGTGGAGTGTCACGTGTGTGGAATACAGTGGACCAAACCCAGGCATTGAGGGTGATCTACCAGAAGAGAAAAACGTTGTTGATTGTTTGGATTATCACAAGGACATAAGAAATAGGAGCAGGTGGTGGCCATTCAGTGAGATCAAGGTCAATCTTCTATTTCAACAATATCAGCGGCATTATCTTGGATTGCCTCAGTGTTATTAATAACTAGAAATCAATCAACCTCATTGTTGAACATACTCGGTGACTCAACTCCACAACCCTCTGCGGTAGAGGATTCCAATGATTCATCACCCTCTTATTGAAGAAATTTCTCCCTGTCTCAGATATAATGTCTGCCCATTGTCCAGAGACTGTGCCTCTTGGTTCTCAAACCCCTCCCTCTCTGGGGGCAAGATCCTTCCTGCATTTACTGTCAGTTTGTTACAAGTTCCACTGAAGGCCTTAGCTTTCAATCCTTGTTGTTGTTGTTGGTGGAGGGAGTATTTTAGGAACCTTTAACACTGCACAAGCATGATATGAGATGGTGACAAGCAGACAGAGGACAAGACACAGGCAATCACAACAGAGAATGCATGATATGGAGGTTTTTTTTGGGGGGGGGGGGGGGAGGGGGTGAAAGGAAGGAGTAATATTAACACCGACTCTCAGTGGGTAGGGAAGGAGTCAGCACAAACCTGAGAATCATAAACATGCGACCATGTCTGTTTGAAAGATCCATCCAATGAAGCCCACTCGTTTGCTCTTTCCCTCTGTTCTTGAAATTTTCTAAATCAAATCCAGTTTTTCTTTCAAAAGTTAATGATTTTGTTTCTTGTTCTTACATTCTCACAGCATACTTTCACATCTATCTTTGCATCATCTACAAATTTAACCAACATGTCTCTGCTGTCATTGTTATATATTTTCTAAATAAACCCAGAGATATTATTACAGATCTAGCACTACCCACACCTTAATCCAAGCTCTTCCAGTACAGCTACAGTGGGGAGCTGTACTGGACATTGTCTCCAGGACAATGTGAAAAATTGCCCAGGTTTGTCCTATCCACAAATGTAGTACAAATCCAACGTGGCCAGTTGTAGTCCCATTGATCTACACTCGATCATCAGTAAAGTGATGGAAAGCATATTTTGTAACAGTGCTATCAAGCAGCACCTGCTCAGCATTAACCTACTCAGTGACACCCAGTTTGGGTTCTGCCAGACCACTCAGCTCCTGCCCTCATTACAGCCTTGGTTCAAACATAGACAAAAGAGCTTAATTCCAGAGGAGAGGGGAGAATGACAGTCAAATGCAGCCTGGATGTCAAGGGCTAAGTGTGGCATCAAGAAACTCTAACAAAACCGGAATCATCAGGCATTGGGGGCAGACTCCAGTGTTTGAAGTCATCTGTGGCGTAAAAGATGATGTTAGTGTTTGTTGGAGGGGAATCATCTTAGCTCTAGGATATTTCTGAAGGAGTTCCTCTGCATAGATATTTTCCAATCAACCTGGTCAGAAATGCTATTACACACCTCTGGAATAGGTGGGACTTGAACCCACAGCTTAAGCTCTGATATAGAGACACTGTGCCACAACAGCTCCTCAGGGTAGTGTACTAGTCCCAACCATCTTCAGCTGTTTCACCAATGACCTTCCCGCCATCATTAGGTCAGACGTAGGAACATTTGCTGATGAATACACAACATTCAGCACGATTCTCAACTCCTCCCAATCTGAAGTAGTCCATATTAAACACAAAGACAATGAATGTATCCAGGCTTGGGCTGATAAGTGGGAAATAGGATGCATTAGAGCATCAATGACCATCTCCAACAAGACATAATCAAATCATTGTCCCTTCATATTCACTAGTATTTTTCAGGTACAAGAAGGGTATTGATCAGATTAGTAGCAAATGGAATTTATCCATGAAAATGTGAAGTAATACAATTTGGAAAAAGTAACAGTGCAAGGGAGTACTCAAAATGAATGGCAGGACACTAGGAAGCTCAGGGGGATCTTGGATGCTATGGCCACAGATCCCTGAAGGCAGCAGGATTGGTTATTAGGGCAGTAAGGCCACATCCAGGACATTTGCTTTTATTGGTTGTGACATAGCTTATAAACAAAGGGAAGCAATGTTGCAGCTGTACAGAACATTGATTAGGTCACAGCTGGATCACTGTGTGTAGTTCTGGTCACCACACTACAGGAAGGATGCGATTACACTAGAGTGGGTGCAAGGGAGATTCACAAGGATGTTGCCTGGGATGGAGCATTTCCGTGCTGAAGAGAGACTGGATAAGCTTGGAATGTTCTCTTTGCCGCAAAAAAATCTGAGAGAGGGAAACCTGATGGTGGTCTATAAGATCATGGGGAGAAAATACTGGAAAGAAAGTAAGCAGCTATTCTCCTTAGTTGAAGGGTCAATAAAAAGGGGCATAGTTTTAAGTGAAAGATCGAGGTTTATAGGGATTAGAGGAAAATCTTTTTCACCCTGAAGACAGTGGGAATTTGAAATGCACTGTTTAGGAGGGTAGTTGAGGAGGGAACCTCACAACCTTTAAAAAGTACTTAGATGAGCACATGAAACATCATAACATTGGAGATTACGTGCCAAGTGCTGGAAAGTGGGACTAGTGTAGATTTAGAGCAGTTTTTGTCAATGCAGTCTTGATGGATCAAAGGCCTCTTCTGTAATGCATGATTCCTAGAGCATGTCAGAGGCTTGAAACTTGCAGTAACTCACTCATCTCCTGACTCCCCAAAGCCTGTCTATCGTCTGCAAGGCATAAAAGATGAGTGTGATGGAATACTTCCTACTTGCCTGAATGGGTGCAGAGCCAAACACACTCAAGAAGCTTGACATTGTCCAGGACAAAACAGCCACTTGATTGGCACCACATCCACAAACATCCATTTCCTCCACCACCGGTGGCTCAGCGGTTAGCACTGCTGCATCCCAGTGCCAGGGACCCGGGTTCGATTCCAGGTTTGGGCTACTCTCCGTGTGGAGTTTGCACATTCTCCCCGTGTCTGCGTGGGTTTCCTCTGGGTGATCCGGTTTCCTCCCACAGTCCAAAGATGTGCAGGTCAGGTGAATTGGCCACGCTAAATTGCCAGTAGTGTTAGGTACATTAGACAGGGGTAAATGAAAGGTAGGGCAATGGGTCTGGGTGGGTTACTCTTCGGAGGGTTGGTGTGGACTTGTTGGGCCAAAGAGCCTGTTTCCATATTGTAGGAATCTAATTTAATCCACAAGATGCACTGCAGAAATTTATCAAATATCCTTAGACAGCACCTTCCAAACCCACAACTGTTAATATCCAGGAGGGCAAGTGAAGAAGGTTAATTGAAATACCACCATCTGCAAGTTCTCCTCTAAGTCACGCGCCATCCTGACTAAGATGTACGTTACTGATCATTCACGGTTACTGGGTGAAAGTGCTGGAATACCCTCCCTAATGCATTGCAGGAAAAGTTTCAGTAGCAGATTATAGTGTTTCAATGAGGCAGCTCACCACCACTTCTTCAAAACTAAGGATGGACATGAAATATTCCATGAAATATTTATTTTAAAAATCTGCCCCACTGCTTTCTATAGAGCTATCCCTCATCTGTAGCTCAGCTCACCTTTTATACCTATTTGGTAGCCCTTAGTTAAGTATAAGACTATGTTTGAAACTGATTTTTACCTTTCAAACTGGACACAATTCAATTGTATTGTTTTTGCAAGGTTTGTAGCTCAGGTTGAGGTTTAGGGTGTAGCTTTGCTCGCTGAGCTGACCTCCACTTGGAGGTCGCCACTGATGATGTCACCTAGCCAGGTCATGAAACGTCTGGATATCAAACCTACAGCTCAGCGAGCAAATCTACACCGCACCCCCCACCCCCCTCAATTATATTGTGGACATTAATACCTCAGTAAATCCTGAGGTAACAATTAATGCTGCCACATTACAGTTCCAAGTCTAGTCGAACCTGTTCTTTGACAAGACTAAAACTATACACAGTATTCTAGACATAGTCTCATCAATGCCTTGTATAATTGGAACAAAACCTGCCTACTTTTACGTCCTATTCACTTTACAATTAGCACCAACATTCCATCTGCTTTTCGAATCATTACCATACTTACATATATTGTTTGATTCAACAACCAGGAGATTCAAGATAGTTCTGCACAGCCCAGTTCTGCAATCTCTCCAGTTCGATAATCTGCTGCTTCTTTGTTCTTCCTGGACAAGTTCACATATTCACACATTATGGCTGCTCCATAAAATTCAAAATTTCTATCAAATCTGTTCTAAGGAGAATAATTCCAGTATCTCCTTATTAACAAAATTCCTCACCACTGGGAAAACAATCCCCTCTGCAAAAGTTCTTGGCATCATTCCCAAAGTGTGGTGCTCAGAATGGGACAAAATTCCAGCTGGGGCAAAACCTGTCGCCAATAAAAATTTAGTATAATCTCCTTACATTTCAATTCAATATTGCACATGGGAGAAATCTAAAGGTACTAATTAGATCCTTCATGCAGTCACTCGGATGAAAAAAGAAGCATCGGACAAGCTGGAGAGTGCCTCAACACCTCACTTGTGGACAAAAAATTTAACTGTGTACTGGGGGAGAGGGGATTAAAGCAGCCCAAGTCCCAGCTCCTGTCTTCTCTGGAAAACTATGCACGTGGGCACAGGGTAAGCCCAGGGATAGGCTCAGGTGATTCCCTTGTCTATATCTCTAACAGGCTGCGTGAATATGTGAACAGCCCAAAGAAAAACTCATTCCTCAATATCCATTGCACAGACAGAAGCCTGGATCCCACGTTGAATAAATGGTCAGGGAAACAAACAGTTTGGGGTATCAGTCTGCTTCCTGTTCTGCAGGATCACTTCACTGCACTGACTAGAGGCACCTACTCTTTTACAATAGTAGATCTTAGTACTGTCATTACCATAGCAAAGGAGATGCATGTCTGGTACATAGGAGATTCTAGAGGCACTGCAGCCTGGTACCTGCCCAGCATCACATAGTTGGCCAGTCCATTCAGCATGGAGGCAAAGGCTGAGGCAGGTTCTTGGAAGAACAGGAATCGGTAGAAGGGCCACTGCAAAAACAAAAAGAAGAAAGGCACCAGTTAAAGTCGAGAATGAGACAAGCATTCTGAGCCAACTTCCCACAGTGGTACAGGGCTCGAAAAACAGTCTTGAAAAGCATTAAGTTTTTGTCAGTATTTTCATGAAGAGGCTCAGAGTCACAGCAAA